>NC_080039.1:13647840-14013835 GCF_030020395.1 Manis pentadactyla
CTCTTTCCTTTCGTAAACATTAGTCCATTCTTCTCTTCAGCGTGGCTTCTACAGTTTTGATTTCTTCATTTTATATCTTTTTTTAATACTCTGCTTGTTAGTGAAATCATTTGACAATTTTCTCACTCTCCACCGCTTATTTCACTGAGCGTAATCCTCTGTATCTCCATCCATGTTGTTGTAAATGGCAGAGTTTGTTTTAGTCATATATCTGAATAGTATCCCACTCTTCATTTGCTGATGGATACTTAGCAACACTATTGTTATCATTGTGGTAAATAATATAGGTGTGCACACGTCTCCTTTAAACTGGCTGCTGCTTTCTCTGTTACTCTGCATTTATTTTATGCATTCGTTCATTTAATTATATCTCATTATTCTACAAGTACATGAATAAAATTATGCGTGCTAGGACCGGCCCATCACAAAGAACTCCAGGATTCTCATTTGCAGTCACACTCGGTAAGCATAGTAAGATACTGTAGAATCACTACATGTCTTCCGTGTTTTGTACAGGCATCCCCACAATGCCCATCTGCAGTATTCATGGAAATCATATAGCACGCTTTCTTTACCCCTACTTCCACCATCCATTCTCTCCTGTCCATCTCGGATCCTTTCCCTTTGGAATCTCTTAGTCCAATTTTCATTTCTGTGAATCGGATGATGTTTTGCTCCTTCAGTTATTCTTTTTCCAACATCTCCACAGATGGCTCAAGTCACTTGTCCCTTGCCTTTCTCCACCTCTTATGTCGTGAGTATATTGCCCTCCTGCACCTTCCGAGTTTTTACAAATATTAGGATTTATTGTCATCTTATGGCTGAGTAATATTCAACTGAGAATATGTACCACAAATTCTTTACTCATTAATCTACTGATGGAAAGTTACCTGGGCTACTGTGCTTACTGCTGATAAACCCGCGGATGTATGTGCCTTTTTTAACTTGTCTGCTTCAATGGATTTATTGATATGTGTTTATTATTGAGTTGTTTGTTCACCGTTAATCTGCAATTGTATGTGTAACGTATTTCCTAGACCCCCAGTTCCTCGTTTCACCCAAAACGCCCGTGCAGTCACTTCCATCACCATAACAATGTACTGTAGTATTGCTAGTTGTCTTCTCTGTTGGACAGCACTCAACGTGCATCCATTCCCACATTATATATGCTAACTGAAATGCTCCATTTCTTCCACACATCCTTTCCCCTCCATTTCCAACCGTCCTTCTCTGTCTCTTTCCCTTTGGTAACTGTGAATCTATTCTTATGTTCTGTGACACCGCTGTTTTTCTCCTTCAGCTTTTTCTTTTTTCTAATATTCCAAAGATGAGTGACATCATTTTACTTATATATGTAGGCCAGAATAGGTTATGTTTCTAAGATGTTGCAGCTCCACACGGCTGAGCTCTGCCCAACATATGCTAGTGGAGTTTGCAGGAACAGCCTTGTTGCCTGGAGATTCCATGATGTCACAGTGCGCCTCTTTCATAGAGACAGGATATGTAAGCTCAGATTAGCTGGTTCTCACTTCAGAGCATGCTACCCTGCACGGAGTTGGACTTTGGTAAGATGGGCGCTGACCACCTTGACAGGTTCAGCGGAAAAGGAAAAGAGATCCAAGATACTGCTTGTTTCTTTTGATTTTGGCACCAATACCACACAGTTACGTTAGCGCAATTATGGTAATTAGACAAACCCCGTTTTCAAATCCACACGTTATACAGCATAAGTGTCACTGTCCACGAGCCCATTAATGCACTGTAGTAGCTCTACTGTTCTTTGCTGTTGTACTGCCTTCCTCGTGCCCACACACTCTCCACTTATGTGTGCTACACGTAATGCTCCAGTTTACCTCTCATTCCTCCCTTTCCAGCCATTCCCCTCTTTCACTTTCCCCTTGGTAACCATTAGTCCACTCTTCAGTTCATTGAACCTGCCACTGTCTTGTTCCTTGACTATTTCTCTTTTTTTCTAACTCTCCACAGTAGAGTGACATCAATTGCCACTTGACTTTCTCTTCGTGGCTTATTTCACTGAGAACAATACCCACAAGTTCCATCCATGTTTTTGTAATTGCTAAGATTTGTTTTCTTCATATGGCTGAATAATATTCTACGTCCCATTTACTAATGAACATCTAGTTTGGCTATTGTCAATACTTCTGTGAGAAACATATGGGTGCAATTTTCGTTTTAAACATGGGCTGCTGCATTCTGTTTATATATTTATAGATTTGTTTTTTTATATTTATTCATATATTCCTTTATTAATTCTGTAATAATTAATCTAAAATTACATGAGAATCATTAATTTTACAAGACCCACACTATAACCAAGATCAACCAGTTATGTCCCTGAAGTCACTGTCCATGAGCATTGTAAGATACTGTAGATTCCATCTCCCCCAATCCACATTAATAATGCTAATCATTATGCCTACCTTCTCCTTGCTTTCATATATAACAACGCCACTCTCTTCCCCTTGGTAACTGTTACTCCAAACTTGTGTTCTGTGAATCTGCTGATATTTTGCTCCTTCAGTTTTATCTTGGCTCTTCGTCTCCACGCATGTGTTAAATCATTTGATACATTTCTTCTCTTCCTCACTTATTTCACTGAGCATAATATGTTCTAGCGCCATCCATGATGTAGCAAATGCTAGGATTTGTTTTCTTCTGATGGCTGAGTAACGATCCTTTCTGTATATGTACCACATCTTCTATACCCATTAATCTATTGATGTCCAATTAGCTCGGTTTCTTTGAATAGTAGTCTGATTATCATAGGGTTATATATGTCTTTATTAGCTGGGCACATTCATTGGATTTATTGGATTCTTTAATTAATTTATTCTTTATTTACTTATTATTAAACTGTAAGTAAAAGTATAACGTGAGATTTTCTAGACTCCACCTGTCTCGAAATTCTTCCCAATGCCCCACTGCAGTCACTTCCATCAACAGAGCAATGTACTCTAGATTCACTGCCTGTATTCACTGTTTGGTTAAGCCCTCAACACGCACCCACAAAAACATTACAGGTGCTAATTATAATGCATCCTTTCCCTTCCCACTGTTATCCCTCCTTTCTCCCATGTCCACCCTAGTCGTTTTTTCTTTGGTAACTGGTAGTTCATTCTTGATCTCTGTGTGTCTGCCACTATTTTGCTCCTTCAGTTCTTTCCGGCTTCTCTATCTGCACTGATTGGTCATATCGTTTGATACTTGTCCTCCTATCTTATTTCATTGAACATAAAACCCCGCTCTTTCATCTATGTTGTCACAAATGGGAGGATTTGTTTTCTTCTTATGGGTGAAAGGCAATTAATTGTTTATAAATACCACTTCTTCTGTATCCATTCAACTTCTGATGGAGACGGACCCGCTACTGTGAATAGTGCTGCGATAAACAAGGGGTGCACATACCTTTTTTAAATTGGGCTACTGCATTATATCTACTTATCTATACTACTTACATTTCCTCTATGTATCTATCACCTATCATCTGACAATCTACCTTCTTGCTATCTCTCATCTATCATAGTCATCATTTATCCCTATCATTTATCATCTTTCTGCAACTATGATCTTCAATACGTTCTATGTGTATCTATCTTTTATTTCTCATGAATACACAACTACATGAGTAATATTGTTTACTACAACTTCCATCAACAATATATCCCCAGATATCCCATTGCGTTCACTATCCTCCAGTGCAGTAAAATAATGTAGAATCACTAGTCTTCTCTGTGACGTGCAGTCCTCCACGTTCCCCAGCCCAACACTATCTACACTTATTCTAATTCACCATTTCTAACCGCCAGTCCTTCTTGTCCCTCCACTTTAACACAATCGGCCCAGTCTCTTTCCTTTCGTAAACATTAGTCCATTCTTCTCTTCAGCGTGGCTTCTACAGTTTTGATTTCTTCATTTTATATCTTTTCTTAATACTCTGCTTGTTAGTGAAATCATTTGACAATTTTCTCACTCTCCACCGCTTATTTCACTGAGCGTAATCCTCTGTATCTCCATCCATGTTGTTGTAAATGGCAGAGTTTGTTTTAGTCATATATCTGAATAGTATCCCACTCTTCATTTGCTGATGGATACTTAGCAACACTATTGTTATCATTGTGGTAAATAATATAGGTGTGCACACGTCTCCTTTAAACTGGCTGCTGCTTTCTCTGTTACTCTGCATTTATTTTATGCATTCGTTCATTTAATTATATCTCATTATTCTACAAGTACATGAATAAAATTATGAGTGCTAGGACCGGCCCATCACAAAGAACTCCAGGATTCTCATTTGCAGTCACACTCGGTAAGCATAGTAAGATACTGTAGAATCACTACATGTCTTCCGTGTTTTGTACAGGCATCCCCACAATGCCCATCTGCAGTATTCATGGAAATCATATAGCACGCTTTCTTTACCCCTACTTCCACCATCCATTCTCTCCTGTCCATCTCGGATCCTTTCCCTTTGGAATCTCTTAGTCCAATTTTCATTTCTGTGAATCGGATGATGTTTTGCTCCTTCAGTTTTTCTTTTTCCAACATCTCCACAGATGGCTCAAGTCACTTGACCCTTGCCTTTCTCCACCTCTTATGTCGTGAGTATATTGCCCTCCTGCACCTTCCGAGTTTTTACAAATATTAGGATTTATTGTCATCTTATGGCTGAGTAATATTCAACTGAGAATATGTACCACAAATTCTTTACTCATTAATCTACTGATGGAAAGTTACCTGGGCTACTGTGCTTACTGCTGATAAACCCGCGGATGTATGTGCCTTTTTTAACTTGTCTGCTTCAATGGATTTATTGATATGTGTTTATTATTGAGTTGTTTGTTCACCGTTAATCTGCAATTGTATGTGTAACGTATTTCCTAGACCCCCAGTTCCTCGTTTCACCCAAAACGCCCGTGCAGTCACTTCCATCACCATAACAATGTACTGTAGTATTGCTAGTTGTCTTCTCTGTTGGACAGCACTCAACGTGCATCCATTCCCACATTATATATGCTAACTGAAATGCTCCATTTCTTCCACACATCCTTTCCCCTCCATTTCCAACCGTCCTTCTCTGTCTCTTTCCCTTTGGTAACTGTGAATCTATTCTTATGTTCTGTGACACCGCTGTTTTTCTCCTTCAGCTTTTTCTTTTTTCTAATATTCCAAAGATGAGTGACATCATTTTACTTATATATGTAGGCCAGAATAGGTTATGTTTCTAAGATGTTGCAGCTCCACACGGCTGAGCTCTGCCCAACATATGCTAGTGGAGTTTGCAGGAACAGCCTTGTTGCCTGGAGATTCCATGATGTCACAGTGCGCCTCTTTCATAGAGACAGGATATGTAAGCTCAGATTAGCTGGTTCTCACTTCAGAGCATGCTACCCTGCACGGAGTTGGACTTTGGTAAGATGGGCGCTGACCACCTTGACAGGTTCAGCGGAAAAGGAAAAGAGATCCAAGATACTGCTTGTTTCTTTTGATTTTGGCACCAATACCACACAGTTACGTTAGCGCAATTATGGTAATTAGACAAACCCCGTTTTCAAATCCACACGTTATACAGCATAAGTGTCACTGTCCACGAGCCCCTTAATGCACTGTAGTAGCTCTACTGTTCTTTGCTGTTGTACTGCCTTCCTCGTGCCCACACACTCTCCACTTATGTGTGCTACACGTAATGCTCCATTTTACCTCTCATTCCTCCCTTTCCAGCCATTCCCCTCTTTCACTTTCCCCTTGGTAACCATTAGTCCACTCTTCAGTTCATTGAACCTGCCACTGTCTTGTTCCTTGACTATTTCTCTTTTTTTCTAACTCTCCACAGTAGAGTGACATCAATTGCCACTTGACTTTCTCTTCGTGGCTTATTTCACTGAGAACAATACCCACAAGTTCCATCCATGTTTTTGTAATTGCTAAGATTAGTTTTCTTCATATGGCTGAATAATATTCTACGTCCCATTTACTGATGAACATTTAGCTTGGCTATTGTCAATACTTCTGTGAGAAACATATGGGTGCAATTTTCGTTTTTAACATGGGCTGCTGCATTCTGTTTATATATTTATAGATTTGTTTTTTTATATTTATTCATATATTCCTTTATTAATTCTGTAATAATTAATCTAAAATTACATGAGAATCATTAATTTTACAAGACCCACACTATAACCAAGATCAACCAGTTATGTCCCTGAAGTCACTGTCCATGAGCATTGTAAGATACTGTAGATTCCATCTCCCCCAATCCACATTAATAATGCTAATCATTATGCCTACCTTCTCCTTGCTTTCATATATAACAACGCCACTCTCTTCCCCTTGGTAACTGTTACTCCAAACTTGTGTTCTGTGAATCTGCTGATATTTTGCTCCTTCAGTTTTATCTTGGCTCTTCGTCTCCACGCATGTGTTAAATCATTTGATACATTTCTTCTCTTCCTCACTTATTTCACTGAGCATAATATGTTCTAGCGCCATCCATGATGTAGCAAATGCTAGGATTTGTTTTCTTCTGATGGCTGAGTAACGATCCTTTCTGTATATGTACCACATCTTCTATACCCATTAATCTATTGATGTCCAATTAGCTCGGTTTCTTTGAATAGTAGTCTGATTATCATAGGGTTATATATGTCTTTATTAGCTGGGCACATTCATTGGATTTATTGGATTCTTTAATTAATTTATTCTTTATTTACTTATTATTAAACTGTAAGTAAAAGTATAACGTGAGATTTTCTAGACTCCACCTGTCTCGAAATTCTTCCCAATGCCCCACTGCAGTCACTTCCATCAACAGAGCAATGTACTCTAGATTCACTGCCTGTCTTCACTGTTTGGTTAAGCCCTCACCACGCACCCACAAAAACATTACAGGTGCTAATTATAATGCATCCTTTCCCTTCCCACTGTTATCCCTCCATTCTCCCATGTCCACCCTAGTCGTTTTTTCTTTGGTAACTGGTAGTTCATTCTTGATCTCTGTGTGTCTGCCACTATTTTGCTCCTTCAGTTCTTTCCGGCTTCTCTATCTGCACTGATTGGTCATATCGTTTGATACTTGTCCTCCTATCTTATTTCATTGAACATAAAACCCCGCTCTTTCATCTATGTTGTCACAAATGGGAGGATTTGTTTTCTTCTTATGGGTGAAAGGCAATTAATTGTTTATAAATACCACTTCTTCTGTATCCATTCAACTTCTGATGGAGACGGACCCGCTACTGTGAATAGTGCTGCGATAAACAAGGGGGTGCACATACCTTTTTTAAATTGGGCTACTGCATTATATCTACTTATCTATACTACTTACATTTCCTCTATGTATCTATCACCTATCATCTGACAATCTACCTTCTTGCTATCTCTCATCTATCATAGTCATCATTTATCCCTATCATTTATCATCTTTCTGCAACTATGATCTTCAATACGTTCTATGTGTATCTATCTTTTATTTCTCATGAATACACAACTACATGAGTAATATTGTTTACTACAACTTCCATCAACAATATATCCCCAGATATCCCATTGCGTTCACTATCCTCCAGTGCAGTAAAATAATGTAGAATCACTAGTCTTCTCTGTGACGTGCAGTCCTCCACGTTCCCCAGCCCAACACTATCTACACTTATTCTAATTCACCATTTCTAACCGCCAGTCCTTCTTGTCCCTCCACTTTAACACAATCGGCCCAGTCTCTTTCCTTTCGTAAACATTAGTCCATTCTTCTCTTCAGCGTGGCTTCTACAGTTTTGATTTCTTCATTTTATATCTTTTTTTAATACTCTGCTTGTTAGTGAAATCATTTGACAATTTTCTCACTCTCCACCGCTTATTTCACTGAGCGTAATCCTCTGTATCTCCATCCATGTTGTTGTAAATGGCAGAGTTTGTTTTAGTCATATATCTGAATAGTATCCCACTCTTCATTTGCTGATGGATACTTAGCAACACTATTGTTATCATTGTGGTAAATAATATAGGTGTGCACACGTCTCCTTTAAACTGGCTGCTGCTTTCTCTGTTACTCTGCATTTATTTTATGCATTCGTTCATTTAATTATATCTCATTATTCTACAAGTACATGAATAAAATTATGCGTGCTAGGACCGGCCCATCACAAAGAACTCCAGGATTCTCATTTGCAGTCACACTCGGTAAGCATAGTAAGATACTGTAGAATCACTACATGTCTTCCGTGTTTTGTACAGGCATCCCCACAATGCCCATCTGCAGTATTCATGGAAATCATATAGCACGCTTTCTTTACCCCTACTTCCACCATCCATTCTCTCCTGTCCATCTCGGATCCTTTCCCTTTGGAATCTCTTAGTCCAATTTTCATTTCTGTGAATCGGATGATGTTTTGCTCCTTCAGTTATTCTTTTTCCAACATCTCCACAGATGGCTCAAGTCACTTGTCCCTTGCCTTTCTCCACCTCTTATGTCGTGAGTATATTGCCCTCCTGCACCTTCCGAGTTTTTACAAATATTAGGATTTATTGTCATCTTATGGCTGAGTAATATTCAACTGAGAATATGTACCACAAATTCTTTACTCATTAATCTACTGATGGAAAGTTACCTGGGCTACTGTGCTTACTGCTGATAAACCCGCGGATGTATGTGCCTTTTTTAACTTGTCTGCTTCAATGGATTTATTGATATGTGTTTATTATTGAGTTGTTTGTTCACCGTTAATCTGCAATTGTATGTGTAACGTATTTCCTAGACCCCCAGTTCCTCGTTTCACCCAAAACGCCCGTGCAGTCACTTCCATCACCATAACAATGTACTGTAGTATTGCTAGTTGTCTTCTCTGTTGGACAGCACTCAACGTGCATCCATTCCCACATTATATATGCTAACTGAAATGCTCCATTTCTTCCACACATCCTTTCCCCTCCATTTCCAACCGTCCTTCTCTGTCTCTTTCCCTTTGGTAACTGTGAATCTATTCTTATGTTCTGTGACACCGCTGTTTTTCTCCTTCAGCTTTTTCTTTTTTCTAATATTCCAAAGATGAGTGACATCATTTTACTTATATATGTAGGCCAGAATAGGTTATGTTTCTAAGATGTTGCAGCTCCACACGGCTGAGCTCTGCCCAACATATGCTAGTGGAGTTTGCAGGAACAGCCTTGTTGCCTGGAGATTCCATGATGTCACAGTGCGCCTCTTTCATAGAGACAGGATATGTAAGCTCAGATTAGCTGGTTCTCACTTCAGAGCATGCTACCCTGCACGGAGTTGGACTTTGGTAAGATGGGCGCTGACCACCTTGACAGGTTCAGCGGAAAAGGAAAAGAGATCCAAGATACTGCTTGTTTCTTTTGATTTTGGCACCAATACCACACAGTTACGTTAGCGCAATTATGGTAATTAGACAAACCCCGTTTTCAAATCCACACGTTATACAGCATAAGTGTCACTGTCCACGAGCCCATTAATGCACTGTAGTAGCTCTACTGTTCTTTGCTGTTGTACTGCCTTCCTCGTGCCCACACACTCTCCACTTATGTGTGCTACACGTAATGCTCCAGTTTACCTCTCATTCCTCCCTTTCCAGCCATTCCCCTCTTTCACTTTCCCCTTGGTAACCATTAGTCCACTCTTCAGTTCATTGAACCTGCCACTGTCTTGTTCCTTGACTATTTCTCTTTTTTTCTAACTCTCCACAGTAGAGTGACATCAATTGCCACTTGACTTTCTCTTCGTGGCTTATTTCACTGAGAACAATACCCACAAGTTCCATCCATGTTTTTGTAATTGCTAAGATTTGTTTTCTTCATATGGCTGAATAATATTCTACGTCCCATTTACTAATGAACATCTAGTTTGGCTATTGTCAATACTTCTGTGAGAAACATATGGGTGCAATTTTCGTTTTTCACATGGGCTGCTGCATTCTGTTTATATATTTATAGATTTGTTTTTTTATATTTATTCATATATTCCTTTATTAATTCTGTAATAATTAATCTAAAATTACATGAGAATCATTAATTTTACAAGACCCACACTATAACCAAGATCAACCAGTTATGTCCCTGAAGTCACTGTCCATGAGCATTGTAAGATACTGTAGATTCCATCTCCCCCAATCCACATTAATAATGCTAATCATTATGCCTACCTTCTCCTTGCTTTCATATATAACAACGCCACTCTCTTCCCCTTGGTAACTGTTACTCCAAACTTGTGTTCTGTGAATCTGCTGATATTTTGCTCCTTCAGTTTTATCTTGGCTCTTCGTCTCCACGCATGTGTTAAATCATTTGATACATTTCTTCTCTTCCTCACTTATTTCACTGAGCATAATATGTTCTAGCGCCATCCATGATGTAGCAAATGCTAGGATTTGTTTTCTTCTGATGGCTGAGTAACGATCCTTTCTGTATATGTACCACATCTTCTATACCCATTAATCTATTGATGTCCAATTAGCTCGGTTTCTTTGAATAGTAGTCTGATTATCATAGGGTTATATATGTCTTTATTAGCTGGGCACATTCATTGGATTTATTGGATTCTTTAATTAATTTATTCTTTATTTACTTATTATTAAACTGTAAGTAAAAGTATAACGTGAGATTTTCTAGACTCCACCTGTCTCGAAATTCTTCCCAATGCCCCACTGCAGTCACTTCCATCAACAGAGCAATGTACTCTAGATTCACTGCCTGTCTTCACTGTTTGGTTAAGCCCTCAACACGCACCCACAAAAACATTACAGGTGCTAATTATAATGCATCCTTTCCCTTCCCACTGTTATCCCTCCTTTCTCCCATGTCCACCCTAGTCGTTTTTTCTTTGGTAACTGGTAGTTCATTCTTGATCTCTGTGTGTCTGCCACTATTTTGCTCCTTCAGTTCTTTCCGGCTTCTCTATCTGCACTGATTGGTCATATCGTTTGATACTTGTCCTCCTATCTTATTTCATTGAACATAAAACCCCGCTCTTTCATCTATGTTGTCACAAATGGGAGGATTTGTTTTCTTCTTATGGGTGAAAGGCAATTAATTGTTTATAAATACCACTTCTTCTGTATCCATTCAACTTCTGATGGAGACGGACCCGCTACTGTGAATAGTGCTGCGATAAACAAGGGGTGCACATACCTTTTTTAAATTGGGCTACTGCATTATATCTACTTATCTATACTACTTACATTTCCTCTATGTATCTATCACCTATCATCTGACAATCTACCTTCTTGCTATCTCTCATCTATCATAGTCATCATTTATCCCTATCATTTATCATCTTTCTGCAACTATGATCTTCAATACGTTCTATGTGTATCTATCTTTTATTTCTCATGAATACACAACTACATGAGTAATATTGTTTACTACAACTTCCATCAACAATATATCCCCAGATATCCCATTGCGTTCACTATCCTCCAGTGCAGTAAAATAATGTAGAATCACTAGTCTTCTCTGTGACGTGCAGTCCTCCACGTTCCCCAGCCCAACACTATCTACACTTATTCTAATTCACCATTTCTAACCGCCAGTCCTTCTTGTCCCTCCACTTTAACACAATCGGCCCAGTCTCTTTCCTTTCGTAAACATTAGTCCATTCTTCTCTTCAGCGTGGCTTCTACAGTTTTGATTTCTTCATTTTATATCTTTTCTTAATACTCTGCTTGTTAGTGAAATCATTTGACAATTTTCTCACTCTCCACCGCTTATTTCACTGAGCGTAATCCTCTGTATCTCCATCCATGTTGTTGTAAATGGCAGAGTTTGTTTTAGTCATATATCTGAATAGTATCCCACTCTTCATTTGCTGATGGATACTTAGCAACACTATTGTTATCATTGTGGTAAATAATATAGGTGTGCACACGTCTCCTTTAAACTGGCTGCTGCTTTCTCTGTTACTCTGCATTTATTTTATGCATTCGTTCATTTAATTATATCTCATTATTCTACAAGTACATGAATAAAATTATGAGTGCTAGGACCGGCCCATCACAAAGAACTCCAGGATTCTCATTTGCAGTCACACTCGGTAAGCATAGTAAGATACTGTAGAATCACTACATGTCTTCCGTGTTTTGTACAGGCATCCCCACAATGCCCATCTGCAGTATTCATGGAAATCATATAGCACGCTTTCTTTACCCCTACTTCCACCATCCATTCTCTCCTGTCCATCTCGGATCCTTTCCCTTTGGAATCTCTTAGTCCAATTTTCATTTCTGTGAATCGGATGATGTTTTGCTCCTTCAGTTTTTCTTTTTCCAACATCTCCACAGATGGCTCAAGTCACTTGACCCTTGCCTTTCTCCACCTCTTATGTCGTGAGTATATTGCCCTCCTGCACCTTCCGAGTTTTTACAAATATTAGGATTTATTGTCATCTTATGGCTGAGTAATATTCAACTGAGAATATGTACCACAAATTCTTTACTCATTAATCTACTGATGGAAAGTTACCTGGGCTACTGTGCTTACTGCTGATAAACCCGCGGATGTATGTGCCTTTTTTAACTTGTCTGTTTCAATGGATTTATTGATATGTGTTTATTATTGAGTTGTTTGTTCACCGTTAATCTGCAATTGTATGTGTAACGTATTTCCTAGACCCCCAGTTCCTCGTTTCACCCAAAACGCCCGTGCAGTCACTTCCATCACCATAACAATGTACTGTAGTATTGCTAGTTGTCTTCTCTGTTGGACAGCACTCAACGTGCATCCATTCCCACATTATATATGCTAACTGAAATGCTCCATTTCTTCCACACATCCTTTCCCCTCCATTTCCAACCGTCCTTCTCTGTCTCTTTCCCTTTGGTAACTGTGAATCTATTCTTATGTTCTGTGACACCGCTGTTTTTCTCCTTCAGCTTTTTCTTTTTTCTAATATTCCAAAGATGAGTGACATCATTTTACTTATATATGTAGGCCAGAATAGGTTATGTTTCTAAGATGTTGCAGCTCCACACGGCTGAGCTCTGCCCAACATATGCTAGTGGAGTTTGCAGGAACAGCCTTGTTGCCTGGAGATTCCATGATGTCACAGTGCGCCTCTTTCATAGGGACAGGATATGTAAGCTCAGATTAGCTGGTTCTCACTTCAGAGCATGCTACCCTGCACGGAGTTGGACTTTGGTAAGATGGGCGCTGACCACCTTGACAGGTTCAGCGGAAAAGGAAAAGAGATCCAAGATACTGCTTGTTTCTTTTGATTTTGGCACCAATACCACACAGTTACGTTAGCGCAATTATGGTAATTAGACAAACCCCGTTTTCAAATCCACACGTTATACAGCATAAGTGTCACTGTCCACGAGCCCCTTAATGCACTGTAGTAGCTCTACTGTTCTTTGCTGTTGTACTGCCTTCCTCGTGCCCACACACTCTCCAATTATGTGTGCTACACGTAATGCTCCATTTTACCTCTCATTCCTCCCTTTCCAGCCATTCCCCTCTTTCACTTTCCCCTTGGTAACCATTAGTCCACTCTTCAGTTCATTGAACCTGCCACTGTCTTGTTCCTTGACTATTTCTCTTTTTTTCTAACTCTCCACAGTAGAGTGACATCAATTGCCACTTGACTTTCTCTTCGTGGCTTATTTCACTGAGAACAATACCCACAAGTTCCATCCATGTTTTTGTAATTGCTAAGATTAGTTTTCTTCATATGGCTGAATAATATTCTACGTCCCATTTACTGATGAACATTTAGCTTGGCTATTGTCAATACTTCTGTGAGAAACATATGGGTGCAATTTTCGTTTTTAACATGGGCTGCTGCATTCTGTTTATATATTTATAGATTTGTTTTTTATATTTATTCATATATTCCTTTATTAATTCTGTAATAATTAATCTAAAATTACATGAGAATCATTAATTTTACAAGACCCACACTATAACCAAGATCAACCAGTTATGTCCCTGAAGTCACTGTCCATGAGCATTGTAAGATACTGTAGATTCCATCTCCCCCAATCCACATTAATAATGCTAATCATTATGCCTACCTTCTCCTTGCTTTCATATGTAACAACGCCACTCTCTTCCCCTTGGTAACTGTTACTCCAAACTTGTGTTCTGTGAATCTGCTGATATTTTGCTCCTTCAGTTTTATCTTGGCTCTTCGTCTCCACGCATGTGTTAAATCATTTGATACATTTCTTCTCTTCCTCACTTATTTCACTGAGCATAATATGTTCTAGCGCCATCCATGATGTAGCAAATGCTAGGATTTGTTTTCTTCTGATGGCTGAGTAACGATCCTTTCTGTATATGTACCACATCTTCTATACCCATTAATCTATTGATGTGCAATTAGCTCGGTTTCTTTGAATAGTAGTCTGATTATCATAGGGTTATATATGTCTTTATTAGCTGGGCACATTCATTGGTTTTATTGGATTCTTTAATTAATTTATTCTTTATTTACTTATTATTAAACTGTAAGTAAAAGTATAACGTGAGATTTTCTAGACTCCACCTGTCTCGAAATTCTTCCCAATGCCCCACTGCAGTCACTTCCATCAACAGAGCAATGTACTCTAGATTCACTGCCTGTCTTCACTGTTTGGTTAAGCCCTCAACACGCACCCACAAAAACATTACAGGTGCTAATTATAATGCATCCTTTCCCTTCCCACTGTTATCCCTCCTTTCTCCCATGTCCACCCTAGTCGTTTTTTCTTTGGTAACTGGTAGTTCATTCTTGATCTCTGTGTGTCTGCCACTATTTTGCTCCTTCAGTTCTTTCCGGCTTCTCTATCTGCACTGATTGGTCATATCGTTTGATACTTGTCCTCCTATCTTATTTCATTGAACATAAAACCCCGCTCTTTCATCTATGTTGTCACAAATGGGAGGATTTGTTTTCTTCTTATGGGTGAAAGGCAATTAATTGTTTATAAATACCACTTCTTCTGTATCCATTCAACTTCTGATGGAGACGGACCCGCTACTGTGAATAGTGCTGCGATAAACAAGGGGTGCACATACCTTTTTTAAATTGGGCTACTGCATTATATCTACTTATCTATACTACTTACATTTCCTCTATGTATCTATCACCTATCATCTGACAATCTACCTTCTTGCTATCTCTCATCTATCATAGTCATCATTTATCCCTATCATTTATCATCTTTCTGCAACTATGATCTTCAATACGTTCTATGTGTATCTATCTTTTATTTCTCATGAATACACAACTACATGAGTAATATTGTTTACTACAACTTCCATCAACAATATATCCCCAGATATCCCATTGCGTTCACTATCCTCCAGTGCAGTAAAATAATGTAGAATCACTAGTCTTCTCTGTGACGTGCAGTCCTCCACGTTCCCCAGCCCAACACTATCTACACTTATTCTAATTCACCATTTCTAACCGCCAGTCCTTCTTGTTCCTCCACTTTAACACAATCGGCCCAGTCTCTTTCCTTTCGTAAACATTAGTCCATTCTTCTCTTCAGCGTGGCTTCTACAGTTTTGATTTCTTCATTTTATATCTTTTCTTAATACTCTGCTTGTTAGTGAAATCATTTGACAATTTTCTCACTCTCCACCGCTTATTTCACTGAGCGTAATCCTCTGTATCTCCATCCATGTTGTTGTAAATGGCAGAGTTTGTTTTAGTCATATATCTGAATAGTATCCCACTCTTCATTTGCTGATGGATACTTAGCAACACTATTGTTATCATTGTGGTAAATAATATAGGTGTGCACACGTCTCCTTTAAACTGGCTGCTGCTTTCTCTGTTACTCTGCATTTATTTTATGCATTCGTTCATTTAATTATATCTCATTATTCTACAAGTACATGAATAAAATTATGAGTGCTAGGACCGGCCCATCACAAAGAACTCCAGGATTCTCATTTGCAGTCACACTCGGTAAGCATAGTAAGATACTGTAGAATCACTACATGTCTTCCGTGTTTTGTACAGGCATCCCCACAATGCCCATCTGCAGTATTCATGGAAATCATATAGCACGCTTTCTTTACCCCTACTTCCACCATCCATTCTCTCCTGTCCATCTCGGATCCTTTCCCTTTGGAATCTCTTAGTCCAATTTTCATTTCTGTGAATCGGATGATGTTTTGCTCCTTCAGTTTTTCTTTTTCCAACATCTCCACAGATGGCTCAAGTCACTTGACCCTTGCCTTTCTCCACCTCTTATGTCGTGAGTATATTGCCCTCCTGCACCTTCCGAGTTTTTACAAATATTAGGATTTATTGTCATCTTATGGCTGAGTAATATTCAACTGAGAATATGTACCACAAATTCTTTACTCATTAATCTACTGATGGAAAGTTACCTGGGCTACTGTGCTTACTGCTGATAAACCCGCGGATGTATGTGCCTTTTTTAACTTGTCTGTTTCAATGGATTTATTGATATGTGTTTATTATTGAGTTGTTTGTTCACCGTTAATCTGCAATTGTATGTGTAACGTATTTCCTAGACCCCCAGTTCCTCGTTTCACCCAAAACGCCCGTGCAGTCACTTCCATCACCATAACAATGTACTGTAGTATTGCTAGTTGTCTTCTCTGTTGGACAGCACTCAACGTGCATCCATTCCCACATTATATATGCTAACTGAAATGCTCCATTTCTTCCACACATCCTTTCCCCTCCATTTCCAACCGTCCTTCTCTGTCTCTTTCCCTTTGGTAACTGTGAATCTATTCTTATGTTCTGTGACACCGCTGTTTTTCTCCTTCAGCTTTTTCTTTTTTCTAATATTCCAAAGATGAGTGACATCATTTTACTTATATATGTAGGCCAGAATAGGTTATGTTTCTAAGATGTTGCAGCTCCACACGGCTGAGCTCTGCCCAACATATGCTAGTGGAGTTTGCAGGAACAGCCTTGTTGCCTGGAGATTCCATGATGTCACAGTGCGCCTCTTTCATAGGGACAGGATATGTAAGCTCAGATTAGCTGGTTCTCACTTCAGAGCATGCTACCCTGCACGGAGTTGGACTTTGGTAAGATGGGCGCTGACCACCTTGACAGGTTCAGCGGAAAAGGAAAAGAGATCCAAGATACTGCTTGTTTCTTTTGATTTTGGCACCAATACCACACAGTTACGTTAGCGCAATTATGGTAATTAGACAAACCCCGTTTTCAAATCCACACGTTATACAGCATAAGTGTCACTGTCCACGAGCCCCTTAATGCACTGTAGTAGCTCTACTGTTCTTTGCTGTTGTACTGCCTTCCTCGTGCCCACACACTCTCCAATTATGTGTGCTACACGTAATGCTCCATTTTACCTCTCATTCCTCCCTTTCCAGCCATTCCCCTCTTTCACTTTCCCCTTGGTAACCATTAGTCCACTCTTCAGTTCATTGAACCTGCCACTGTCTTGTTCCTTGACTATTTCTCTTTTTTTCTAACTCTCCACAGTAGAGTGACATCAATTGCCACTTGACTTTCTCTTCGTGGCTTATTTCACTGAGAACAATACCCACAAGTTCCATCCATGTTTTTGTAATTGCTAAGATTAGTTTTCTTCATATGGCTGAATAATATTCTACGTCCCATTTACTGATGAACATTTAGCTTGGCTATTGTCAATACTTCTGTGAGAAACATATGGGTGCAATTTTCGTTTTTAACATGGGCTGCTGCATTCTGTTTATATATTTATAGATTTGTTTTTTATATTTATTCATATATTCCTTTATTAATTCTGTAATAATTAATCTAAAATTACATGAGAATCATTAATTTTACAAGACCCACACTATAACCAAGATCAACCAGTTATGTCCCTGAAGTCACTGTCCATGAGCATTGTAAGATACTGTAGATTCCATCTCCCCCAATCCACATTAATAATGCTAATCATTATGCCTACCTTCTCCTTGCTTTCATATGTAACAACGCCACTCTCTTCCCCTTGGTAACTGTTACTCCAAACTTGTGTTCTGTGAATCTGCTGATATTTTGCTCCTTCAGTTTTATCTTGGCTCTTCGTCTCCACGCATGTGTTAAATCATTTGATACATTTCTTCTCTTCCTCACTTATTTCACTGAGCATAATATGTTCTAGCGCCATCCATGATGTAGCAAATGCTAGGATTTGTTTTCTTCTGATGGCTGAGTAACGATCCTTTCTGTATATGTACCACATCTTCTATACCCATTAATCTATTGATGTGCAATTAGCTCGGTTTCTTTGAATAGTAGTCTGATTATCATAGGGTTATATATGTCTTTATTAGCTGGGCACATTCATTGGTTTTATTGGATTCTTTAATTAATTTATTCTTTATTTACTTATTATTAAACTGTAAGTAAAAGTATAACGTGAGATTTTCTAGACTCCACCTGTCTCGAAATTCTTCCCAATGCCCCACTGCAGTCACTTCCATCAACAGAGCAATGTACTCTAGATTCACTGCCTGTCTTCACTGTTTGGTTAAGCCCTCAACACGCACCCACAAAAACATTACATGTGCTAATTATAATGCATCCTTTCCCTTCCCACTGTTATCCCTCCATTCTCCCATGTCCACCCTAGTCGTTTTTTCTTTGGTAACTGGTAGTTCATTCTTGATCTCTGTGTGTCTGCCACTATTTTGCTCCTTCAGTTCTTTCCGGCTTCTCTATCTGCACAGATTGGTCATATCGTTTGATACTTGTCCTCCTATCTTATTTCATTGAACATAAAACCCCGCTCTTTCATCTATGTTGTCACAAATGGGAGGATTTGTTTTCTTCTTATGGGTGAAAGGCAATTAATTGTTTATAAATACCACTTCTTCTGTATCCATTCAACTTCTGATGGAGACGGACCCGCTACTGTGAATAGTGCTGCGATAAACAAGGGGGTGCACATACCTTTTTTAAATTGGGCTACTGCATTATATCTACTTATCTATACTACTTACATTTCCTCTATGTATCTATCACCTATCATCTGACAATCTACCTTCTTGCTATCTCTCATCTATCATAGTCATCATTTATCCCTATCATCTATCATCTTTCTGCAACTATGATCTTCAATACGTTCTATGTGTATCTATCTTTTATTTCTCATGAATACACAACTACATGAGTAATATTGTTTACTACAACTTCCATCAACAATATATCCCCAGATATCCCATTGCGTTCACTATCCTCCAGTGCAGTAAAATAATGTAGAATCACTAGTCTTCTCTGTGACGTGCAGCCCTCCACGTTCCCCAGCCCAACACTATCTACACTTATTCTAATTCACCATTTCTAAACCCCAGTCCTTCTTGTCCCTCCATTTTAACACAATCGGCCCAGTCTCTTTCCTTTCGTAAACATTAGTCCATTCTTCTCTTCAGCGTGGCTTCTACAGTTTTGATTTCATTTTATTTCTTTTTTTAATACTCTGCTTGTTAGTGAAATCATTTGACAATTTTCTCACTCTCCACCGCTTATTTCACTGAGCGTAATCCTCTGTATCTCCATCCATGTTGTTGTAAATGGCAGGGTTTGTTTTAGTCATATATCTGAATAGTATCCCACTCTTCATTTGCTGATGGATACTTAGCATCACTATTGTTATCATTGTGGTAAATAATATAGGTGTGCACACGTCTCCTTTAAACTGGCTGCTGCTTTCTCTGTTACTCTGCATTTATTTTATGCATTCGTTCATTTAATTATATCTCATTATTCTACAAGTACATGAATAAAATTATGCGTGCTAGGACCGGCCCATCACAAAGAACTCCAGGATTCTCATTTGCAGTCACACTCGGTAAGCATAGTAAGATACTGTAGAATCACTACATGTCTTCCGTGTTTTGTACAGGCATCCCCACAATGCCCATCTGCAGTATTCATGGAAATCATATAGCACGCTTTCTTTACCCCTACTTCCACCATCCATTCTCTCCTGTCCATCTCGGATCCTTTCCCTTTGGAATCTCTTAGTCCAATTTTCATTTCTGTGAATCGGATGATGTTTTGCTCCTTCAGTTTTTCTTTTTTCAACATCTCCACAGATGGCTCAAGTCACTTGACCCTTGCCTTTCTCCACCTCTTATGTCGTGAGTATATTGCCCTCCTGCACCTTCCGAGTTTTTACAAATATTAGGATTTATTGTCATCTTATGGCTGAGTAATATTCAACTGAGAATATGTACCACAAATTCTTTACTCATTAATCTACTGATGGAAAGTTACCTGGGCTACTGTGCTTACTGCTGATAAACCCGCGGATGTATGTGCCTTTTTTAACTTGTCTGCTTCAATGGATTTATTGATATGTGTTTATTATTGAGTTGTTTGTTCACCGTTAATCTGCAATTGTATGTGTAACGTATTTCCTAGACCCCCAGTTCCTCGTTTCACCCAAAACGCCCGTGCAGTCACTTCCATCACCATAACAATGTACTGTAGTATTGCTAGTTGTCTTCTCTGTTGGACAGCACTCAACGTGCATCCATTCCCACATTATATATGCTAACTGAAATGCTCCATTTCTTCCACACATCCTTTCCCCTCCATTTCCAACCGTCCTTCTCTGTCTCTTTCCCTTTGGTAACTGTGAATCTATTCTTATGTTCTGTGACACCGCTGTTTTTCTCCTTCAGCTTTTTCTTTTTTCTAATATTCCAAAGATGAGTGACATCATTTTACTTATATATGTAGGCCAGAATAGGTTATGTTTCTAAGATGTTGCAGCTCCACACGGCTGAGCTCTGCCCAACATATGCTAGTGGAGTTTGCAGGAACAGCCTTGTTGCCTGGAGATTCCATGATGTCACAGTGCGCCTCTTTCATAGAGACAGGATATGTAAGCTCAGATTAGCTGGTTCTCACTTCAGAGCATGCTACCCTGCACGGAGTTGGACTTTGGTAAGATGGGCGCTGACCACCTTGACAGGTTCAGCGGAAAAGGAAAAGAGATCCAAGATACTGCTTGTTTCTTTTGATTTTGGCACCAATACCACACAGTTACGTTAGCGCAATTATGGTAATTAGACAAACCCCGTTTTCAAATCCACACGTTATACAGCATAAGTGTCACTGTCCACGAGCCCCTTAATGCACTGTAGTAGCTCTACTGTTCTTTGCTGTTGTACTGCCTTCCTCGTGCCCACACACTCTCCACTTATGTGTGCTACACGTAATGCTCCATTTTACCTCTCATTCCTCCCTTTCCAGCCATTCCCCTCTTTCACTTTCCCCTTGGTAACCATTAGTCCACTCTTCAGTTCATTGAACCTGCCACTGTCTTGTTCCTTGACTATTTCTCTTTTTTTCTAACTCTCCACAGTAGAGTGACATCAATTGCCACTTGACTTTCTCTTCGTGGCTTATTTCACTGAGAACAATACCCACAAGTTCCATCCATGTTTTTGTAATTGCTAAGATTTGTTTTCTTCATATGGCTGAATAATATTCTACGTCCCATTTACTGATGAACATTTAGCTTGGCTATTGTCAATACTTCTGTGAGAAACATATGGGTGCAATTTTCGTTTTTAACATGGGCTGCTGCATTCTGTTTATATATTTATAGATTTGTTTTTTTATATTTATTCATATATTCCTTTATTAATTCTGTAATAATTAATCTAAAATTACATGAGAATCATTAATTTTACAAGACCCACACTATAACCAAGATCAACCAGTTATGTCCCTGAAGTCACTGTCCATGAGCATTGTAAGATACTGTAGATTCCATCTCCCCCAATCCACATTAATAATGCTAATCATTATGCCTACCTTCTCCTTGCTTTCATATGTAACAACGCCACTCTCTTCCCCTTGGTAACTGTTACTCCAAACTTGTGTTCTGTGAATCTGCTGATATTTTGCTCCTTCAGTTTTATCTTGGCTCTTCGTCTCCACGCATGTGTTAAATCATTTGATACATTTCTTCTCTTCCTCACTTATTTCACTGAGCATAATATGTTCTAGCGCCATCCATGATGTAGCAAATGCTAGGATTTGTTTTCTTCTGATGGCTGAGTAACGATCCTTTCTGTATATGTACCACATCTTCTATACCCATTAATCTATTGATGTCCAATTAGCTCGGTTTCTTTGAATAGTAGTCTGATTATCATAGGGTTATATATGTCTTTATTAGCTGGGCACATTCATTGGTTTTATTGGATTCTTTAATTAATTTATTCTTTATTTACTTATTATTAAACTGTAAGTAAAAGTATAACGTGAGATTTTCTAGACTCCACCTGTCTCGAAATTCTTCCCAATGCCCCACTGCAGTCACTTCCATCAACAGAGCAATGTACTCTAGATTCACTGCCTGTCTTCACTGTTTGGTTAAGCCCTCAACACGCACCCACAAAAACATTACATGTGCTAATTATAATGCATCCTTTCCCTTCCCACTGTTATCCCTACATTCTCCCATGTCCACCCTAGTCGTTTTTTCTTTGGTAACTGGTAGTTCATTCTTGATCTCTGTGTGTCTGCCACTATTTTGCTCCTTCAGTTCTTTCCGGCTTCTCTATCTGCACAGATTGGTCATATCGTTTGATACTTGTCCTCCTATCTTATTTCATTGAACATAAAACCCCGCTCTTTCATCTATGTTGTCACAAATGGGAGGATTTGTTTTCTTCTTATGGGTGAAAGGCAATTAATTGTTTATAAATACCACTTCTTCTGTATCCATTCAACTTCTGATGGAGACGGACCCGCTACTGTGAATAGTGCTGCGATAAACAAGGGGGTGCACATACCTTTTTTAAATTGGGCTACTGCATTATATCTACTTATCTATACTACTTACATTTCCTCTATGTATCTATCACCTATCATCTGACAATCTACCTTCTTGCTATCTCTCATCTATCATAGTCATCATTTATCCCTATCATCTATCATCTTTCTGCAACTATGATCTTCAATACGTTCTATGTGTATCTATCTTTTATTTCTCATGAATACACAACTACATGAGTAATATTGTTTACTACAACTTCCATCAACAATATATCCCCAGATATCCCATTGCGTTCACTATCCTCCAGTGCAGTAAAATAATGTAGAATCACTAGTCTTCTCTGTGACGTGCAGTCCTCCACGTTCCCCTGCCCAACACTATCTACACTTATTCTAATTCACCATTTCTAAACCCCAGTCCTTCTTGTCCCTCCATTTTAACACATTCGGCCCAGTCTCTTTCCTTTCGTAAACATTAGTCCATTCTTCTCTTCAGCGTGGCTTCTACAGTTTTGATTTCTTCATTTTATTTCTTTTTTTAATACTCTGCTTGTTATTGAAATCATTTGACAATTTTCTCACTCTCCACCGCTTATTTCACTGAGCGTAATCCTCTGTATCTCCATCCATGTTGTTGTAAATGGCAGGGTTTGTTTTAGTCATATATCTGAATAGTATCCCACTCTTCATTTGCTGATGGATACTTAGCATCACTATTGTTTTCATTGTGGTAAATAATATAGGTGTGCACACGTCTCCTTTAAACTGGCTGCTGCTTTCTCTGTTACTCTGCATTTATTTTATGCATTCGTTCATTTAATTATATCTCATTATTCTACAAGTACATGAATAAAATTATGCGTGCTAGGACCGGCCCATCACAAAGAACTCCAGGATTCTCATTTGCAGTCACACTCGGTAAGCATAGTAAGATACTGTAGAATCACTACATGTCTTCCGTGTTTTGTACAGGCATCCCCACAATGCCCATCTGCAGTATTCATGGAAATCATATAGCACGCTTTCTTTACCCCTACTTCCACCATCCATTCTCTCCTGTCCATCTCGGATCCTTTCCCTTTGGAATCTCTTAGTCCAATTTTCATTTCTGTGAATCGGATGATGTTTTGCTCCTTCAGTTTTTCTTTTTCCAACATCTCCACAGATGGCTCAAGTCACTTGACCCTTGCCTTTCTCCACCTCTTATGTCGTGAGTATATTGCCCTCCTGCACCTTCCGAGTTTTTACAAATATTAGGATTTATTGTCATCTTATGGCTGAGTAATATTCAACTGAGAATATGTACCACAAATTCTTTACTCATTAATCTACTGATGGAAAGTTACCTGGGCTACTGTGCTTACTGCTGATAAACCCGCGGATGTATGTGCCTTTTTTAACTTGTCTGCTTCAATGGATTTATTGATATGTGTTTATTATTGAGTTGTTTGTTCACCGTTAATCTGCAATTGTATGTGTAACGTATTTCCTAGACCCCCAGTTCCTCGTTTCACCCAAAACGCCCGTGCAGTCACTTCCATCACCATAACAATGTACTGTAGTATTGCTAGTTGTCTTCTCTGTTGGACAGCACTCCACGTGCATCCATTCCCACATTATATATGCTAACTGAAATGCTCCATTTCTTCCACACATCCTTTCCCCTCCATTTCCAACCGTCCTTCTCTGTCTCTTTCCCTTTGGTAACTGTGAATCTATTCTTATGTTCTGTGACACCGCTGTTTTTCTCCTTCAGCTTTTTCTTTTTTCTAATATTCCAAAGATGAGTGACATCATTTTACTTATATATGTAGGCCAGAAGATGTTATGTTTCTAAGATGTTGCAGCTCCACACGGCTGAGCTCTGCCCAACATATGCTAGTGGAGTTTGCAGGAACAGCCTTGTTGCCTGGAGATTCCATGATGTCACAGTGCGCCTCTTTCATAGAGACAGGATATGTAAGCTCAGATTAGCTGGTTCTCACTTCAGAGCATGCTACCCTGCACGGAGTTGGACTTTGGTAAGATGGGCGCTGACCACCTTGACAGGTTCAGCGGAAAAGGAAAAGAGATCCAAGATACTGCTTGTTTCTTTTGATTTTGGCACCAATACCACACAGTTACGTTAGCGCAATTATGGTAATTAGACAAACCCCGTTTTCAAATCCACACGTTATACAGCATAAGTGTCACTGTCCACGAGCCCCTTAATGCACTGTAGTAGCTCTACTGTTCTTTGCTGTTGTACTGCCTTCCTCGTGCCCACACACTCTCCACTTATGTGTGCTACACGTAATGCTCCATTTTACCTCTCATTCCTCCCTTTCCAGCCATTCCCCTCTTTCACTTTCCCCTTGGTAACCATTAGTCCACTCTTCAGTTCATTGAACCTGCCACTGTCTTGTTCCTTGACTATTTCTCTTTTTTTCTAACTCTCCACAGTAGAGTGACATCAATTGCCACTTGACTTTCTCTTCGTGGCTTATTTCACTGAGAACAATACCCACAAGTTCCATCCATGTTTTTGTAATTGCTAAGATTAGTTTTCTTCATATGGCTGAATAATATTCTACGTCCCATTTACTGATGAACATTTAGCTTGGCTATTGTCAATACTTCTGTGAGAAACATATGGGTGCAATTTTCGTTTTTAACATGGGCTGCTGCATTCTGTTTATATATTTATAGATTTGTTTTTTTATATTCATTCATATATTCCTTTATTAATTCTGTAATAATTAATCTAAAATTACATGAGAATCATTAATTTTACAAGACCCACACTATAACCAAGATCAACCAGTTATGTCCCTGAAGTCACTGTCCATGAGCATTGTAAGATACTGTAGATTCCATCTCCCCCAATCCACATTAATAATGCTAATCATTATGCCTACCTTCTCCTTGCTTTCATATGTAACAACGCCACTCTCTTCCCCTTGGTAACTGTTACTCCAAACTTGTGTTCTGTGAATCTGCTGATATTTTGCTCCTTCAGATTTATCTTGGCTCTTCGTCTCCACGCATGTGTTAAATCATTTGATACATTTCTTCTCTTCCTCACTTATTTCACTGAGCATAATATGTTCTAGCGCCGTCCATGATGTAGCAAATGCTAGGATTTGTTTTCTTCTGATGGCTGAGTAACGATCCTTTCTGTATATGTACCACATCTTCTATACCCATTAATCTATTGATGTGCAATTAGCTCGGTTTCTTTGAATAGTAGTCTGATTATCATAGGGTTATATATGTCTTTATTAGCTGGGCACATTCATTGGTTTTATTGGATTCTTTAATTAATTTATTCTTTATTTACTTATTATTAAACTGTAAGTAAAAGTATAACGTGAGATTTTCTAGATTCCACCTGTCTCGAAATTCTTCCCAATGCCCCACTGCAGTCACTTCCATCAACAGAGCAATGTACTCTAGATTCACTGCCTGTCTTCACTGTTTGGTTAAGCCCTCACCACGCACCCACAAAAACATTACAGGTGCTAATTATAATGCATCCTTTCCCTTCCCACTGTTATCCCTCCATTCTCCCATGTCCACCCTAGTCGTTTTTTCTTTGGTAACTGGTAGTTCATTCTTGATCTCTGTGTGTCTGCCACTATTTTGCTCCTTCAGTTCTTTCCGGCTTCTCTATCTGCACAGATTGGTCATATCGTTTGATACTTGTCCTCCTATCTTATTTCATTGAACATAAAACCCCGCTCTTTCATCTATGTTGTCACAAATGGGAGGATTTGTTTTCTTCTTATGGGTGAAAGGCAATTAATTGTTTATAAATACCACTTCTTCTGTATCCATTCAACTTCTGATGGAGACGGACCCGCTACTGTGAATAGTGCTGCGATAAACAAGGGGGTGCACATACCTTTTTTAAATTGGGCTACTGCATTATATCTACTTATCTATACTACTTACATTTCCTCTATGTATCTATCACCTATCATCTGACAATCTACCTTCTTGCTATCTCTCATCTATCATAGTCATCATTTATCCCTATCATCTATCATCTTTCTGCAACTATGATCTTCAATACGTTCTATGTGTATCTATCTTTTATTTCTCATGAATACACAACTACATGAGTAATATTGTTTACTACAACTTCCATCAACAATATATCCCCAGATATCCCATTGCGTTCACTATCCTCCAGTGCAGTAAAATAATGTAGAATCACTAGTCTTCTCTGTGACGTGCAGTCCTCCACGTTCCGCATCCCAACACTATCTACACTTATTCTAATTCACCATTTCTAACCGCCAGTCCTTCTTGTCCCTCCACTTTAACACAATCGGCCCAGTCTCTTTCCTTTCGTAAACATTAGTCCATTCTTCTCTTCAGCGTGGCTTCTACAGTTTTGATTTCTTCATTTTATTTCTTTTTTTAATACTCTGCTTGTTAGTGAAATCATTTGACAATTTTCTCACTCTCCACCGCTTATTTCACTGAGCGTAATCCTCTGTATCTCCATCCATGTTGTTGTAAATGGCAGGGTTTGTTTTAGTCATATATCTGAATAGTATCCCACTCTTCATTTGCTGATGGATACTTAGCAGCACTATTGTTATCATTGTGGTAAATAATATAGGTGTGCACACGTCTCCTTTAAACTGGCTGCTGCTTTCTCTGTTACTCTGCATTTATTTTATGCATTCGTTCATTTAATTATATCTCATTATTCTACAAGTACATGAATAAAATTATGCGTGCTAGGACCGGCCCATCACAAAGAACTCCAGGATTCTCATTTGCAGTCACACTCCGTAAGCATAGTAAGATACTGTAGAATCACTACATGTCTTCCGTGTTTTGTACAGGCATCCCCACAATGCCCATCTGCAGTATTCATGGAAATCATATAGCACGCTTTCTTTACCCCTACTTCCACCATCCATTCTCTCCTGTCCATCTCGGATCCTTTCCCTTTGGAATCTCTTAGTCCAATTTTCATTTCTGTGAATCGGATGATGTTTTGCTCCTTCAGTTTTTCTTTTTCCAACATATCCACAGATGGCTCAAGTCACTTGACCCTTGCCTTTCTCCACCTCTTATGTCGTGAGTATATTGCCCTCCTGCACCTTCCGAGTTTTTACAAATATTAGGATTTATTGTCATCTTATGGCTGAGTAATATTCAACTGAGAATATGTACCACAAATTCTTTACTCATTAATCTACTGATGGAAAGTTACCTGGGCTACTGTGCTTACTGCTGATAAACCCGCGGATGTATGTGCCTTTTTTAACTTGTCTGCTTCAATGGATTTATTGATATGTGTTTATTATTGAGTTGTTTGTTCACCGTTAATCTGCAATTGTATGTGTAACGTATTTCCTAGACCCCCAGTTCCTCGTTTCACCCAAAACGCCCGTGCAGTCACTTCCATCACCATAACAATGTACTGTAGTATTGCTAGTTGTCTTCTCTGTTGGACAGCACTCAACGTGCATCCATTCCCACATTATATATGCTAACTGAAATGCTCCATTTCTTCCACACATCCTTTCCCCTCCATTTCCAACCGTCCTTCTCTGTCTCTTTCCCTTTGGTAACTGTGAATCTATTCTTATGTTCTGTGACACCGCTGTTTTTCTCCTTCAGCTTTTTCTTTTTTCTAATATTCCAAAGATGAGTGACATCATTTTACTTATATATGTAGGCCAGAATAGGTTATGTTTCTAAGATGTTGCAGCTCCACACGGCTGAGCTCTGCCCAACATATGCTAGTGGAGTTTGCAGGAACAGCCTTGTTGCCTGGAGATTCCATGATGTCACAGTGCGCCTCTTTCATAGAGACAGGATATGTAAGCTCAGATTAGCTGGTTCTCACTTCAGAGCATGCTACCCTGCACGGAGTTGGACTTTGGTAAGATGGGCGCTGACCACCTTGACAGGTTCAGCGGAAAAGGAAAAGAGATCCAAGATACTGCTTGTTTCTTTTGATTTTGGCACCAATACCACACAGTTACGTTAGCGCAATTATGGTAATTAGACAAACCCCGTTTTCAAATCCACACGTTATACAGCATAAGTGTCACTGTCCACGAGCCCCTTAATGCACTGTAGTAGCTCTACTGTTCTTTGCTGTTGTACTGCCTTCCTCGTGCCCACACACTCTCCACTTATGTGTGCTACACGTAATGCTCCATTTTACCTCTCATTACTCCCTTTCCAGCCATTCCCCTCTTTCACTTTCCCCTTGGTAACCATTAGTCCACTCTTCAGTTCATTGAACCTGCCACTGTCTTGTTCCTTGACTATTTCTCTTTTTTTCTAACTCTCCACAGTAGAGTGACATCAATTGCCACTTGACTTTCTCTTCGTGGCTTATTTCATTGAGAACAATACCCACAAGTTCCATCCATGTTTTTGTAATTGCTAAGATTTGTTTTCTTCATATGGCTGAATAATATTCTACGTCCCATTTACTGATGAACATTTAGCTTGGCTATTGTCAATACTTCTGTGAGAAACATATGGGTGCAATTTTCGTTTTTAACATGGGCTGCTGCATTCTGTTTATATATTTATAGATTTGTTTTTTTATATTTATTCATATATTCCTTTATTAATTCTGTAATAATTAATCTAAAATTACATGAGAATCATTAATTTTACAAGACCCACACTATAACCAAGATCAACCAGTTATGTCCCTGAAGTCACTGTCCATGAGCATTGTAAGATACTGTAGATTCCATCTCCCCCAATCCACATTAATAATGCTAATCATTATGCCTACCTTCTCCTTGCTTTCATATGTAACAACGCCACTCTCTTCCCCTTGGTAACTGTTACTCCAAACTTGTGTTCTGTGAATCTGCTGATATTTTGCTCCTTCAGTTTTATCTTGGCTCTTCGTCTCCACGCATGTGTTAAATCATTTGATACATTTCTTCTCTTCCTCACTTATTTCACTGAGCATAATATGTTCTAGCGCCATCCATGATGTAGAAAATGCTAGGATTTGTTTTCTTCTGATGGCTGAGTAACGATCCTTTCTGTATATGTACCACATCTTCTATACCCATTAATCTATTGATGTGCAATTAGCTCGTTTTCTTTGAATAGTAGTCTGATTATCATAGGGTTATATATGTCTTTATTAGCTGGGCACATTCATTGGTTTTATTGGATTCTTTAATTAATTTATTCTTTATTTACTTATTATTAAACTGTAAGTAAAAGTATAACGTGAGATTTTCTAGACTCCACCTGTCTCGAAATTCTTCCCAATGCCCCACTGCAGTCACTTCCATCAACAGAGCAATGTACTCTAGATTCACTGCCTGTCTTCACTGTTTGGTTAAGCCCTCACCACGCACCCACAAAAACATTACAGGTGCTAATTATAATGCATCCTTTCCCTTCCCACTGTTATCCCTCCATTCTCCCATGTCCACCCTAGTCGTTTTTTCTTTGGTAACTGGTAGTTCATTCTTGATCTCTGTGTGTCTGTCACTATTTTGCTCCTTCAGTTCTTTCCGGCTTCTCTATCTGCACAGATTGGTCATATCGTTTGATACTTGTCCTCCTATCTTATTTCATTGAACATAAAACCCCGCTCTTTCTTCTATGTTGTCACAAATGGGAGGATTTGTTTTCTTCTTATGGGTGAAAGGCAATTAATTGTTTATAAATACCACTTCTTCTGTATCCATTCAACTTCTGATGGAGACGGACCCGCTACTGTGAATAGTGCTGCGATAAACAAGGGGGTGCACATACCTTTTTTAAATTGGGCTACTGCATTATATCTACTTATCTATTCTACTTACATTTCCTCTATGTATCTATCACCTATCATCTGACAATCTACCTTCTTGCTATCTCTCATCTATCATAGTCATCATTTATCCCTATCATCTATCATCTTTCTGCAACTATGATCTTCAATACGTTCTATGTGTATCTATCTTTTATTTCTCATGAATACACAACTACATGAGTAATATTGTTTACTACAACTTCCATCAACAATATATCCCCAGATATCCCATTGCGTTCACTATCCTCCACTGCAGTAAAATAATGTAGAATCACTAGTCTTCTCTGTGACGTGCAGTCCTCCACGTTCCCCAGCCCAACACTATCTACACTTATTCTAATTCACCATTTCTAACCCCCAGTCCTTCTTGTCCCTCCATTTTAACACAATCGGCCCAGTCTCTTTCCTTTCGTAAACATTAGTCCATTCTTCTCTTCAGCGTGGCTTCTACAGTTTTGATTTCTTCATTTTATTTCTTTTTTTAATACTCTGCTTGTTAGTGAAATCATTTGACAATTTTCTCACTCTCCACCGCTTATTTCACTGAGCGTAATCCTCTGTATCTCCATCCATGTTGTTGTAAATGGCAGGGTTTGTTTTAGTCATATATCTGAATAGTATCCCACTCTTCATTTGCTGATGGATACTTAGCATCACTATTTTTATCATTGTGGTAAATAATATAGGTGTGCAGACGTCTCCTTTAAACTGGCTGCTGCTTTCTCTGTTACTCTGCATTTATTTTATGCATTCCTTCATTTAATTATATCTCATTATTCTACAAGTACATGAATAAAATTATGCGTGCTAGGACCGGCCCATCACAAAGAACTCCAGGATTCTCATTTGCAGTCACACTCGGTAAGCATAGTAAGATACTGTAGAATCACTACATGTCTTCCGTGTTTTGTACAGGCATCCCCACAATGCCCATCTGCAGTATTCATGGAAATCATATAGCACGCTTTCTTTACCCCTACTTCCACCATCCATTCTCTCCTGTCCATCTCGGATCCTTTCCCTTTGGAATCTCTTAGTCCAATTTTCATTTCTGTGAATCGGATGATGTTTTGCTCCTTCAGTTTTTCTTTTTCCAACATCTCCACAGATGGCTCAAGTCACTTGACCCTTGCCTTTCTCCACCTCTTATGTCGTGAGTATATTGCCCTCCTGCACCTTCCGAGTTTTTACAAATATTAGGATTTATTGTCATCTTATGGCTGAGTAATATTCAACTGAGAATATGTACCACAAATTCTTTACTCATTAATCTACTGATGGAAAGTTACCTGGGCTACTGTGCTTACTGCTGATAAACCCGCGGATGTATGTGCCTTTTTTAACTTGTCTGCTTCAATGGATTTATTGATATGTGTTTATTATTGAGTTGTTTGTTCACCGTTAATCTGCAATTGTATGTGTAACGTATTTCCTAGACCCCCAATTCCTCGTTTCACCCAAAACGCCCGTGCAGTCACTTCCATCACCATAACAATGTACTGTAGTATTGCTAGTTGTCTTCTCTGTTGGACAGCACTCCACGTGCATCCATTCCCACATTATATATGCTAACTGAAATGCTCCATTTCTTCCACACATCCTTTCCCCTCCATTTCCAACCATCCTTCTCTGTCTCTTTCCCTTTGGTAACTGTGAATTTTTTCTTATGTTCTGTGACACCGCTGTTTTTCTCCTTCAGCTTTTTCTTTTTTCTAATATTCCAAAGATGAGTGACATCATTTTACTTATATATGTAGGCCAGAATAGGTTATGTTTCTAAGATGTTGCAGCTCCACACGGCTGAGCTCTGCCCAACATATGCTAGTGGAGTTTGCAGGAACAGCCTTGTTGCCTGGAGATTCCATGATGTCACAGTGCGCCTCTTTCATAGAGACAGGATATGTAAGCTCAGATTAGCTGGTTCTCACTTCAGAGCATGCTACCCTGCACGGAGTTGGACTTTGGTAAGATGGGCGCTGACCACCTTGACAGGTTCAGCGGAAAAGGAAAAGAGATCCAAGATACTGCTTGTTTCTTTTGATTTTGGCACCAATACCACACAGTTACGTTAGCGCAATTATGGTAATTAGACAAAGCCCGTTTTCAAATCCACACGTTATACAGCATAAGTGTCACTGTCCACGAGCCCCTTAATGCACTGTAGTAGCTCTACTGTTCTTTGCTGTTGTACTGCCTTCCTCGTGCCCACGCACTCTCCACTTATGTGTGCTACACGTAATGCTCCATTTTACCTCTCATTCCTCCCTTTCCAGCCATTCCCCTCTTTCACTTTCCCCTTGGTAACCATTAGTCCACTCTTCAGTTCATTGAACCTGCCACTGTCTTGTTCCTTGACTATTTCTCTTTTTTTCTAACTCTCCACAGTAGAGTGACATCAATTGCCACTTGACTTTCTCTTCGTGGCTTATTTCACTGAGAACAATACCCACAAGTTCCATCCATGTTTTTGTAATTGCTAAGATTTGTTTTCTTCATATGGCTGAATAATATTCTACGTCCCATTTACTGATGAACATTTAGCTTGGCTATTGTCAATACTTCTGTGAGAAACATATGGGTGCAATTTTCGTTTTTAACATGGGCTGCTGCATTCTGTTTATATATTTATAGATTTGTTTTTTTATATTTATTCATATATTCCTTTATTAATTCTGTAGTAATTAATCTAAAATTACATGAGAATCATTAATTTTACAAGACCCACACTATAACCAAGATCAACCAGTTATGTCCCTGAAGTCACTGTCCATGAGCATTGTAAGATACTGTAGATTCCATCTCCCCCAATCCACATTAATAATGCTAATCATTATGCCTACCTTCTCCTTGCTTTCATATGTAACAACGCCACTCTCTTCCCCTTGGTAACTGTTACTCCAAACTTGTGTTCTGTGAATCTGCTGATATTTTGCTCCTTCAGTTTTATCTTGGCTCTTCGTCTCCACGCATGTGTTAAATCATTTGATACATTTCTTCTCTTCCTCACTTATTTCACTGAGCATAATATGTTCTAGCGCCATCCATGATGTAGCAAATGCTAGGATTTGTTTTCTTCTGATGGCTGAGTAACGATCCTTTCTGTATATGTACCACATCTTCTATACCCATTAATCTATTGATGTCCAATTAGCTCGGTTTCTTTGAATAGTAGTCTGATTATCATAGGGTTATATATGTCTTTATTAGCTGATCACATTCATTGGTTTTATTGGATTCTTTAATTAATTTATTCTTTATTTACTTATTATTAAACTGTAAGTAAAAGTATAACGTGAGATTTTCTAGACTCCACCTGTCTCGAAATTCTTCCCAATGCCCCACTGCAGTCACTTCCATCAACAGAGCAATGTACTCTAGATTCACTGCCTGTCTTCACTGTTTGGTGAAGCCCTCACCACGCACCCACAAAAACATTACATGTGCTAATTATAATGCATCCTTTCCCTTCCCACTGTTATCCCTACATTCTCCCATGTCCACCCTAGTCGTTTTTTCTTTGGTAACTGGTAGTTCATTCTTGATCTCTGTGTGTCTGCCACTATTTTGCTCCTTCAGTTCTTTCCGGCTTCTCTATCTGCACAGATTGGTCATATCGTTTGATACTTGTCCTCCTATCTTATTTCATTGAACATAAAACCCCGCTCTTTCATCTATGTTGTCACAAATGGGAGGATTTGTTTTCTTCTTATGGGTGAAAGGCAATTAATTGTTTATAAATACCACTTCTTCTGTATCCATTCAACTTCTGATGGAGACGGACCCGCTACTGTGAATAGTGCTGCGATAAACAAGGGGGTGCACATACCTTTTTTAAATTGGGCTACTGCATTATATCTACTTATCTATACTACTTACATTTCCTCTATGTATCTATCACCTATCATCTGACAATCTACCTTCTTGCTATCTCTCATCTATCACAGTCATCATTTATCCCTATCATCTATCATCTTTCTGCAACTATGATCTTCAATACGTTCTATGTGTATCTATCTTTTATTTATCATGAATACACAACTACATGAGTAATATTGTTTACTACAACTTCCATCAACAATATATCCCCAGATATCCCATTGCGTTCACTATCCTCCAGTGCAGTAAAATAATGTAGAATCACTAGTCTTCTCTGTGACGTGCAGTCCTCCACGTTCCCCAGCCCAACACTATCTACACTTATTCTAATTCACCATTTCTAACCGCCAGTCCTTCTTGTCCCTCCACTTTAACACAATCGGCCCAGTCTCTTTCCTTTCGTAAACATTAGTCCATTCTTCTCTTCAGCGTGGCTTCTACAGTTTTGATTTCTTCATTTTATTTCTATTTTTAATACTCTGCTTGTTAGTGAAATCATTTGACAATTTTCTCACTCTCCACCGCTTATTTCACTGAGCGTAATCCTCTGTATCTCCATCCATGTTGTTGTAAATGGCAGGGTTTGTTTTAGTCATATATCTGAATAGTATCCCACTCTTCATTTGCTGATGGATACTTAGCATCACTATTTTTATCATTGTGGTAAATAATATAGGTGTGCACACGTCTCCTTTAAACTGGCTGCTGCTTTCTCTGTTACTCGGCATTTATTTTATGCATTCGTTCATTTAATTATATCTCATTATTCTACAAGTACATGAATAAAATTATGCGTGCTAGGACCGGCCCATCACAAAGAACTCCAGGATTCTCATTTGCAGTCACACTCGGTAAGCATAGTAAGATACTGTAGAATCACTACATGTCTTCCGTGTTTTGTACAGGCATCCCCACAATGCCCATCTGCAGTATTCATGGAAATCATATAGCACGCTTTCTTTACCCCTACTTCCACCATCCATTCTCTCCTGTCCATCTCGGATCCTTTCCCTTTGGAATCTCTTAGTCCAATTTTCATTTCTGTGAATCGGATGATGTTTTGCTCCTTCAGTTTTTCTTTTTCCAACATCTCCACAGATGGCTCAAGTCACTTGACCCTTGCCTTTCTCCACCTCTTATGTCGTGAGTATATTGCCCTCCTGCACCTTCCGAGTTTTTACAAATATTAGGATTTATTGTCATCTTATGGCTGAGTAATATTCAACTGTGAATATGTACCACAAATTCTTTACTCATTAATCTACTGATGGAAAGTTACCTGGGCTACTGTGCTTACTGCTGATAAACCCGCGGATGTATGTGCCTTTTTTAACTTGTCTGCTTCAATGGATTTATTGATATGTGTTTATTATTGAGTTGTTTGTTCACCGTTAATCTGCAATTGTATGTGTAACGTATTTCCTAGACCCCCAGTTCCTCGTTTCACCCAAAACGCCCGTGCAGTCACTTCCATCACCATAACAATGTACTGTAGTATTGCTAGTTGTCTTCTCTGTTGGACAGCACTCCACGTGCATCCATTCCCACATTATATATGCTAACTGAAATGCTCCATTTCTTCCACACATCCTTTCCCCTCCATTTCCAACCATCCTTCTCTGTCTCTTTCCCTTTGGTAACTGTGAATCTATTCTTATGTTCTGTGACACCGCTGTTTTTCTCCTTCAGCTTTTTCTTTTTTCTAATATTCCAAAGATGAGTGACATCATTTTACTTATATATGTAGGCCAGAAGATGTTATGTTTCTAAGATGTTGCAGCTCCACACGGCTGAGCTCTGAGCAACATATGCTAGTGGAGTTTGCAGGAACAGCCTTGTTGCCTGGAGATTCCATGATGTCACAGTGCGCCTCTTTCATAGAGACAGGATATGTAAGCTCAGATTAGCTGGTTCTCACTTCAGAGCATGCTACCCTGCACGGAGTTGGACTTTGGTAAGATGGGCGCTGACCACCTTGACAGGTTCAGCGGAAAAGGAAAAGAGATCCAAGATACTGCTTGTTTCTTTTGATTTTGGCACCAATACCACACAGTTACGTTAGCGCAATTATGGTAATTAGACAAACCCCGTTTTCAAATCCACACGTTATACAGCATAAGTGTCACTGTCCACGAGCCCCTTAATGCACTGTAGTAGCTCTACTGTTCTTTGCTGTTGTACTGCCTTCCTCGTGCCCACACACTCTCCACTTATGTGTGCTACACGTAATGCTCCATTTTACCTCTCATTCCTCCCTTTCCAGCCATTCCCCTCTTTCACTTTCCCCTTGGTAACCATTAGTCCACTCTTCAGTTCATTGAACCTGCCACTGTCTTGTTCCTTGACTATTTCTCTTTTTTTCTAACTCTCCACAGTAGAGTGACATCAATTGCCACTTGACTTTCTCTTCGTGGCTTATTTCACTGAGAACAATACCCACAAGTTCCATCCATGTTTTTGTAATTGCTAAGATTTGTTTTCTTCATATGGCTGAATAATATTCTACGTCCCATTTACTGATGAACATTTAGCTTGGCTATTGTCAATACTTCTGTGAGAATCATATGGGTGCAATTTTCGTTTTTAACATGGGCTGCTGCATTCTGTTTATATATTTATAGATTTGTTTTTTTATATTTATTCATATATTCCTTTATTAATTCTGTAATAATTAATCTAAAATTACATGAGAATCATTAATTTTACAAGACCCACACTATAACCAAGATCAACCAGTTATGTCCCTGAAGTCACTGTCCATGAGCATTGTAAGATACTGTAGATTCCATCTCCCCCAATCCACTTTAATAATGCTAATCATTATGCCTACCTTCTCCTTGCTTTCATATGTAACAACGCCACTCTCTTCCCCTTGGTAACTGTTACTCCAAACTTGTGTTCTGTGAATCTGCTGATATTTTGCTCCTTCAGTTTTATCTTGGCTCTTCGTCTCCACGCATGTGTTAAATCATTTGATACATTTCTTCTCTTCCTCACTTATTTCACTGAGCATAATATGTTCTAGCGCCATCCATGATGTAGCAAATGCTAGGATTTGTTTTCTTCTGATGGCTGAGTAACGATCCTTTCTGTATATGTACCACATCTTCTATACCCATTAATCTATTGATGTCCAATTAGCTCGGTTTCTTTGAATAGTAGTCTGATTATCATAGGGTTATATATGTCTTTATTAGCTGGGCACATTCATTGGTTTTATTGGATTCTTTAATTAATTTATTCTTTATTTACTTATTATTAAACTGTAAGTAAAAGTATAACGTGAGATTTTCTAGACTCCACCTGTCTCGAAATTCTTCCCAATGCCCCACTGCAGTCACTTCCATCAACAGAGCAATGTACTCTAGATTCACTGCCTGTCTTCACTGTTTGGTGAAGCCCTCACCACGCACCCACAAAAACATTACATGTGCTAATTATAATGCATCCTTTCCCTTCCCACTGTTATCCCTCCATTCTCCCATGTCCACCCTAGTCGTTTTTTCTTTGGTAACTGGTAGTTCATTCTTGATCTCTGTGTGTCTGCCACTATTTTGCTCCTTCAGTTCTTTCCGGCTTCTCTATCTGCACAGATTGGTCATATCGTTTGATACTTGTCCTCCTATCTTATTTCATTGAACATAAAACCCCGCTCTTTCATCTATGTTGTCACAAATGGGAGGATTTGTTTTCTTCTTATGGGTGAAAGGCAATTAATTGTTTATAAATACCACTTCTTCTGTATCCATTCAACTTCTGATGGAGACGGACCCGCTACTGTGAATAGTGCTGCGATAAACAAGGGGGTGCACATACCTTTTTAAAATTGGGCTACTGCATTATATCTACTTATCTATACTACTTACATTTCCTCTATGTATCTATCACCTATCATCTGACAATCTACCTTCTTGCTATCTCTCATCTATCATAGTCATCATTTATCCCTATCATCTATCATCTTTCTGCAACTATGATCTTCAATACGTTCTATGTGTATCTATCTTTTATTTCTCATGAATACACAACTACATGAGTAATATTGTTTACTACAACTTCCATCAACAATATATCCCCAGATATCCCATTGCGTTCACTATCCTCCAGTGCAGTAAAATAATGTAGAATCACTAGTCTTCTCTGTGACGTGCAGTCCTCCACGTTCCCCAGGCAAACACTATCTACACTTATTCTAATTCACCATTTCTAACCGCCAGTCCTTCTTGTCCCTCCACTTTAACACAATCGGCCCAGTCTCTTTCCTTTCGTAAACATTAGTCCTTTCTTCTCTTCAGCGTGGCTTCTACAGTTTTGATTTCTTCATTTTATTTCTTTTTTTAATACTCTGCTTGTTATTGAAATCATTTGACAATTTTCTCACTCTCCACCGCTTATTTCACTGAGCGTAATCCTCTGTATCTCCATCCATGTTGTTGTAAATGGCAGGGTTTGTTTTAGTCATATATCTGAATAGTATCCCACTCTTCATTTGCTGATGGATACTTAGCAACACTATTGTTATCATTGTGGTAAATAATATAGGTGTGCACACGTCTCCTTTAAACTGGCTGCTGCTTTCTCTGTTACTCTGCATTTATTTTATGCATTCGTTCATTTAATTATATCTCATTATTCTACAAGTACATGAATAAAATTATGCGTGCTAGGACCGGCCCATCACAAAGAACTCCAGGATTCTCATTTGCAGTCACACTCGGTAAGCATAGTAAGATACTGTAGAATCACTACATGTCTTCCGTGTTTTGTACAGGCATCCCCACAATGCCCATCTGCAGTATTCATGGAAATCATATAGCACGCTTTCTTTACCCCTACTTCCACCATCCATTCTCTCCTGTCCATCTCGGATCCTTTCCCTTTGGAATCTCTTAGTCCAATTTTCATTTCTGTGAATCGGATGATGTTTTGCTCCTTCAGTTTTTCTTTTTCCAACATCTCCACAGATGGCTCAAGTCACTTGACCCTTGCCTTTCTCCACCTCTTATGTCGTGAGTATATTGCCCTCCTGCACCTTCCGAGTTTTTACAAATATTAGGATTTATTGTCATCTTATGGCTGAGTAATATTCAACTGTGAATATGTACCACAAATTCTTTACTCATTAATCTACTGATGGAAAGTTACCTGGGCTACTGTGCTTACTGCTGATAAACCCGCGGATGTATGTGCCTTTTTTAACTTGTCTGCTTCAATGGATTTATTGATATGTGTTTATTATTGAGTTGTTTGTTCACCGTTAATCTGCAATTGTATGTGTAACGTATTTCCTAGACCCCCAGTTCCTCGTTTCACCCAAAACGCCCGTGCAGTCACTTCCATCACCATAACAATGTACTGTAGTATTGCTAGTTGTCTTCTCTGTTGGACAGCACTCCACGTGCATCCATTCCCACATTATATATGCTAACTGAAATGCTCCATTTCTTCCACACATCCTTTCCCCTCCATTTCCAACCATCCTTCTCTGTCTCTTTCCCTTTGGTAACTGTGAATCTATTCTTATGTTCTGTGACACCGCTGTTTTTCTCCTTCAGCTTTTTCTTTTTTCTAATATTCCAAAGATGAGTGACATCATTTTACTTATATATGTAGGCCAGAAGATGTTATGTTTCTAAGATGTTGCAGCTCCACACGGCTGAGCTCTGAGCAACATATGCTAGTGGAGTTTGCAGGAACAGCCTTGTTGCCTGGAGATTCCATGATGTCACAGTGCGCCTCTTTCATAGAGACAGGATATGTAAGCTCAGATTAGCTGGTTCTCACTTCAGAGCATGCTACCCTGCACGGAGTTGGACTTTGGTAAGATGGGCGCTGACCACCTTGACAGGTTCAGCGGAAAAGGAAAAGAGATCCAAGATACTGCTTGTTTCTTTTGATTTTGGCACCAATACCACACAGTTACGTTAGCGCAATTATGGTAATTAGACAAACCCCGTTTTCAAATCCACACGTTATACAGCATAAGTGTCACTGTCCACGAGCCCATTAATGCACTGTAGTAGCTCTACTGTTCTTTGCTGTTGTACTGCCTTCCTCGTGCCCACACACTCTCCACTTATGTGTGCTACACGTAATGCTCCAGTTTACCTCTCATTCCTCCCTTTCCAGCCATTCCCCTCTTTCACTTTCCCCTTGGTAACCATTAGTCCACTCTTCAGTTCATTGAACCTGCCACTGTCTTGTTCCTTGACTATTTCTCTTTTTTTCTAACTCTCCACAGTAGAGTGACATCAATTGCCACTTGACTTTCTCTTCGTGGCTTATTTCACTGAGAACAATACCCACAAGTTCCATCCATGTTTTTGTAATTGCTAAGATTTGTTTTCTTCATATGGCTGAATAATATTCTACGTCCCATTTACTGATGAACATTTAGCTTGGCTATTGTCAATACTTCTGTGAGAATCATATGGGTGCAATTTTCGTTTTTAACATGGGCTGCTGCATTCTGTTTATATATTTATAGATTTGTTTTTTTATATTTATTCATATATTCCTTTATTAATTCTGTAATAATTAATCTAAAATTACATGAGAATCATTAATTTTACAAGACCCACACTATAACCAAGATCAACCAGTTATGTCCCTGAAGTCACTGTCCATGAGCATTGTAAGATACTGTAGATTCCATCTCCCCCAATCCACTTTAATAATGCTAATCATTATGCCTACCTTCTCCTTGCTTTCATATGTAACAACGCCACTCTCTTCCCCTTGGTAACTGTTACTCCAAACTTGTGTTCTGTGAATCTGCTGATATTTTGCTCCTTCAGTTTTATCTTGGCTCTTCGTCTCCACGCATGTGTTAAATCATTTGATACATTTCTTCTCTTCCTCACTTATTTCACTGAGCATAATATGTTCTAGCGCCATCCATGATGTAGCAAATGCTAGGATTTGTTTTCTTCTGATGGCTGAGTAACGATCCTTTCTGTATATGTACCACATCTTCTATACCCATTAATCTATTGATGTCCAATTAGCTCGGTTTCTTTGAATAGTAGTCTGATTATCATAGGGTTATATATGTCTTTATTAGCTGGGCACATTCATTGGTTTTATTGGATTCTTTAATTAATTTATTCTTTATTTACTTATTATTAAACTGTAAGTAAAAGTATAACGTGAGATTTTCTAGACTCCACCTGTCTCGAAATTCTTCCCAATGCCCCACTGCAGTCACTTCCATCAACAGAGCAATGTACTCTAGATTCACTGCCTGTCTTCACTGTTTGGTGAAGCCCTCACCACGCACCCACAAAAACATTACATGTGCTAATTATAATGCATCCTTTCCCTTCCCACTGTTATCCCTCCATTCTCCCATGTCCACCCTAGTCGTTTTTTCTTTGGTAACTGGTAGTTCATTCTTGATCTCTGTGTGTCTGCCACTATTTTGCTCCTTCAGTTCTTTCCGGCTTCTCTATCTGCACAGATTGGTCATATCGTTTGATACTTGTCCTCCTATCTTATTTCATTGAACATAAAACCCCGCTCTTTCATCTATGTTGTCACAAATGGGAGGATTTGTTTTCTTCTTATGGGTGAAAGGCAATTAATTGTTTATAAATACCACTTCTTCTGTATCCATTCAACTTCTGATGGAGACGGACCCGCTACTGTGAATAGTGCTGCGATAAACAAGGGGGTGCACATACCTTTTTAAAATTGGGCTACTGCATTATATCTACTTATCTATACTACTTACATTTCCTCTATGTATCTATCACCTATCATCTGACAATCTACCTTCTTGCTATCTCTCATCTATCATAGTCATCATTTATCCCTATCATCTATCATCTTTCTGCAACTATGATCTTCAATACGTTCTATGTGTATCTATCTTTTATTTCTCATGAATACACAACTACATGAGTAATATTGTTTACTACAACTTCCATCAACAATATATCCCCAGATATCCCATTGCGTTCACTATCCTCCAGTGCAGTAAAATAATGTAGAATCACTAGTCTTCTCTGTGACGTGCAGTCCTCCACGTTCCCCAGGCAAACACTATCTACACTTATTCTAATTCACCATTTCTAACCGCCAGTCCTTCTTGTCCCTCCACTTTAACACAATCGGCCCAGTCTCTTTCCTTTCGTAAACATTAGTCCTTTCTTCTCTTCAGCGTGGCTTCTACAGTTTTGATTTCTTCATTTTATTTCTTTTTTTAATACTCTGCTTGTTATTGAAATCATTTGACAATTTTCTCACTCTCCACCGCTTATTTCACTGAGCGTAATCCTCTGTATCTCCATCCATGTTGTTGTAAATGGCAGGGTTTGTTTTAGTCATATATCTGAATAGTATCCCACTCTTCATTTGCTGATGGATACTTAGCAACACTATTGTTATCATTGTGGTAAATAATATAGGTGTGCACACGTCTCCTTTAAACTGGCTGCTGCTTTCTCTGTTACTCTGCATTTATTTTATGCATTCGTTCATTTAATTATATCTCATTATTCTACAAGTACATGAATAAAATTATGCGTGCTAGGACCGGCCCATCACAAAGAACTCCAGGATTCTCATTTGCAGTCACACTCGGTAAGCATAGTAAGATACTGTAGAATCACTACATGTCTTCCGTGTTTTGTACAGGCATCCCCACAATGCCCATCTGCAGTATTCATGGAAATCATATAGCACGCTTTCTTTACCCCTACTTCCACCATCCATTCTCTCCTGTCCATCTCGGATCCTTTCCCTTTGGAATCTCTTAGTCCAATTTTCATTTCTGTGAATCGGATGATGTTTTGCTCCTTCAGTTTTGCTTTTTCCAACATCTCCACAGATGGCTCAAGTCTCTTGACCCTTGCCTTTCTCCACCTCTTATGTCGTGAGTATATTGCCCTCCTGCACCTTCCGAGTTTTTACAAATATTAGGATTTATTGTCATCTTATGGCTGAGTAATATTCAACTGAGAATATGTACCACAAATTCTTTACTCATTAATCTACTGATGGAAAGTTACCTGGGCTACTGTGCTTACTGCTGATAAACCCGCGGATGTATGTGCCTTTTTTAACTTGTCTGCTTCAATGGATTTATTGATATGTGTTTATTATTGAGTTGTTTGTTCACCGTTAATCTGCAATTGTATGTGTAACGTATTTCCTAGACCCCCAGTTCCTCGTTTCACCCAAAACGCCCGTGCAGTCACTTCCATCACCATAACAATGTACTGTAGTATTGCTAGTTGTCTTCTCTGTTGGACAGCACTCCACGTGCATCCATTCCCACATTATATATGCTAACTGAAATGCTCCATTTCTTCCACACATCCTTTCCCCTCCATTTCCAACCGTCCTTCTCTGTCTCTTTCCCTTTGGTAACTGTGAATCTATTCTTATGTTCTGTGACACCGCTGTTTTTCTCCTTCAGCTTTTTCTTTTTTCTAATATTCCAAAGATGAGTGACATCATTTTACTTATATATGTAGGCCAGAATAGGTTATGTTTCTAAGATGTTGCAGCTCCACACGGCTGAGCTCTGCCCAACATATGCTAGTGGAGTTTGCAGGAACAGCCTTGTTGCCTGGAGATTCCATGATGTCACAGTGCGCCTCTTTCATAGAGACAGGATATGTAAGCTCAGATTAGCTGGTTCTCACTTCAGAGCATGCTACCCTGCACGGAGTTGGACTTTGGTAAGATGGGCGCTGACCACCTTGACAGGTTCAGCGGAAAAGGAAAAGAGATCCAAGATACTGCTTGTTTCTTTTGATTTTGGCACCAATACCACACAGTTACGTTAGCGCAATTATGGTAATTAGACAAACCCCGTTTTCAAATCCACACGTTATACAGCATAAGTGTCACTGTCCACGAGCCCCTTAATGCACTGTAGTAGCTCTACTGTTCTTTGCTGTTGTACTGCCTTCCTCGTGCCCACACACTCTCCACTTATGTGTGCTACACGTAATGCTCCATTTTACCTCTCATTCCTCCCTTTCCAGCCATTCCCCTCTTTCACTTTCCCCTTGGTAACCATTAGTCCACTCTTCAGTTCATTGAACCTGCCACTGTCTTGTTTCTTGACTATTTCTCTTTTTTTCTAACTCTCCACAGTAGAGTGACATCAATTGCCACTTGACTTTCTCTTCGTGGCTTATTTCACTGAGAACAATACCCACAAGTTCCATCCATGTTTTTGTAATTGCTAAGATTTGTTTTCTTCATATGGCTGAATAATATTCTACGTCCCATTTACTGATGAACATTTAGCTTGGCTATTGTCAATACTTCTGTGAGAAACATATGGGTGCAATTTTCGTTTTTAACATGGGCTGCTGCATTCTGTTTATATATTTATAGATTTGTTTTTTTATATTTATTCATATATTCCTTTATTAATTCTGTAATAATTAATCTAAAATTACATGAGAATCATTAATTTTACAAGATCCACACTATAACCAAGATCAACCAGTTATGTCCCTGAAGTCACTGTCCATGAGCATTGTAAGATACTGTAGATTCCATCTCCCCCAATCCACATTAATAATGCTAATCATTATGCCTACCTTCTCCTTGCTTTCATATGTAACAACGCCACTCTCTTCCCCTTGGTAACTGTTACTCCAAACTTGTGTTCTGTGAATCTGCTGATATTTTGCTCCTTCAGTTTTATCTTGGCTCTTCGTCTCCACGCATGTGTTAAATCATTTGATACATTTCTTCTCTTCCTCACTTATTTCACTGAGCATAATATGTTCTAGCGCCATCCATGATGTAGCAAATGCTAGGATTTGTTTTCTTCTGATGGCTGAGTAACGATCCTTTCTGTATATGTACCACATCTTCTATACCCATTAATCTATTGATGTCCAATTAGCTCGGTTTCTTTGAATAGTAGTCTGATTATCATAGGGTTATATATGTCTTTATTAGCTGGGCACATTCATTGGTTTTATTGGATTCTTTAATTAATTTATTCTTTATTTACTTATTATTAAACTGTAAGTAAAAGTATAACGTGAGATTTTCTAGACTCCACCTGTCTCGAAATTCTTCCCAATGCCCCACTGCAGTCACTTCCATCAACAGAGCAATGTACTCTAGATTCACTGCCTGTCTTCACTGTTTGGTGAAGCCCTCACCACGCACCCACAAAAACATTACATGTGCTAATTATAATGCATCCTTTCCCTTCCCACTGTTATCCCTCCATTCTCCCATGTCCACCCTAGTCGTTTATTCTTTGGTAACTGGTAGTTCATTCTTGATCTCTGTGTGTCTGCCACTATTTTGCTCCTTCAGTTCTTTCCGGCTTCTCTATCTGCACAGATTGGTCATATCGTTTGATACTTGTCCTCCTATCTTATTTCATTGAACATAAAACCCCGCTCTTTCATCTATGTTGTCACAAATGGGAGGATTTGTTTTCTTCTTATGGGTGAAAGGCAATTAATTGTTTATAAATACCACTTCTTCTGTATCCATTCAACTTCTGATGGAGACGGACCCGCTACTGTGAATAGTGCTGCGATAAACAAGGGGGTGCACATACCTTTTTTAAATTGGGCTACTGCATTATATCTACTTATCTATACTACTTACATTTCCTCTATGTATCTATCACCTATCATCTGACAATCTACCTTCTTGCTATCTCTCATCTATCACAGTCATCATTTATCCCTATCATCTATCATCTTTCTGCAACTATGATCTTCAATACGTTCTATGTGTATCTATCTTTTATTTCTCATGAATACACAACTACATGAGTAATATTGTTTACTACAACTTCCATCAACAATATATCCCCAGATATCCCATTGCGTTCACTATCCTCCAGTGCAGTAAAATAATGTAGAATCACTAGTCTTCTTTGTGACGTGCAGTCCTCCACGTTCCCCAGCCCAACACTATCTACACTTATTCTAATTCACCATTTCTAACCGCCAGTCCTTCTTGTCCCTCCACTTTAACACAATCGGCCCAGTCTCTTTCCTTTCGTAAACATTAGTCCATTCTTCTCTTCAGCGTGGCTTCTACAGTTTTGATTTCTTCATTTTATTTCTTTTTTTAATACTCTGCTTGTTAGTGAAATCATTTGACAATTTTCTCACTCTCCACCGCTTATTTCACTGAGCGTAATCCTCTGTATCTCCATCCATGTTGTTGTAAATGGCAGGGTTTGTTTTAGTCATATATCTGAATAGTATCCCACTTTTCATTTGCTGATGGATACTTAGCATCACTATTGTTATCATTGTGGTAAATAATATAGGTGTGCACACGTCTCCTTTAAACTGGCTGCTGCTTTCTCTGTTACTCTGCATTTATTTTATGCATTCGTTCATTTAATTATATCTCATTATTCTACAAGTACATGAATAAAATTATGCGTGCTAGGACCGGCCCATCACAAAGAACTCCAGGATTCTCATTTGCAGTCACACTCGGTAAGCATAGTAAGATACTGTAGAATCACTACATGTCTTCCGTGTTTTGTACAGGCATCCCCACAATGCCCATCTGCAGTATTCATGGAAATCATATAGCACGCTTTCTTTACCCCTACTTCCACCATCCATTCTCTCCTGTCCATCTCGGATCCTTTCCCTTTGGAATCTCTTAGTCCAATTTTCATTTCTGTGAATCGGATGATGTTTTGCTCCTTCAGTTTTTCTTTTTCCAACATCTCCACAGATGGCTCAAGTCACTTGACCCTTGCCTTTCTCCACCTCTTATGTCGTGAGTATATTGCCCTCCTGCACCTTCCGAGTTTTTACAAATATTAGGATTTATTGTCATCTTATGGCTGAGTAATATTCAACTGTGAATATGTACCACAAATTCTTTACTCATTAATCTACTGATGGAAAGTTACCTGGGCTACTGTGCTTACTGCTGATAAACCCGCGGATGTATGTGCCTTTTTTAACTTGTCTGCTTCAATGGATTTATTGATATGTGTTTATTATTGAGTTGTTTGTTCACCGTTAATCTGCAATTGTATGTGTAACGTATTTCCTAGACCCCCAGTTCCTCGTTTCACCCAAAACGCCCGTGCAGTCACTTCCATCACCATAACAATGTACTGTAGTATTGCTAGTTGTCTTCTCTGTTGGACAGCACTCCACGTGCATCCATTCCCACATTATATATGCTAACTGAAATGCTCCATTTCTTCCACACATCCTTTCCCCTCCATTTCCAACCATCCTTCTCTGTCTCTTTCCCTTTGGTAACTGTGAATCTATTCTTATGTTCTGTGACACCGCTGTTTTTCTCCTTCAGCTTTTTCTTTTTTCTAATATTCCAAAGATGAGTGACATCATTTTACTTATATATGTAGGCCAGAATAGGTTATGTTTCTAAGATGTTGCAGCTCCACACGGCTGAGCTCTGCCCAACATATGCTAGTGGAGTTTGCAGGAACAGCCTTGTTGCCTGGAGATTCCATGATGTCACAGTGCGCCTCTTTCATAGAGACAGGATATGTAAGCTCAGATTAGCTGGTTCTCACTTCAGAGCATGCTACCCTGCACGGAGTTGGACTTTGGTAAGATGGGCGCTGACCACCTTGACAGGTTCAGCGGAAAAGGAAAAGAGATCCAAGATACTGCTTGTTTCTTTTGATTTTGGCACCAATACCACACAGTTACGTTAGCGCAATTATGGTAATTAGACAAACCCCGTTTTCAAATCCACACGTTATACAGCATAAGTGTCACTGTCCACGAGCCCCTTAATGCACTGTAGTAGCTCTACTGTTCTTTGCTGTTGTACTGCCTTCCTCGTGCCCACACACTCTCCACTTATGTGTGCTACACGTAATGCTCCATTTTACATCTCATTCCTCCCTTTCCAGCCATTCCCCTCTTTCACTTTCCCCTTGGTAACCATTAGTCCACTCTTCAGTTCATTGAACCTGCCACTGTCTTGTTCCTTGACTATTTCTCTTTTTTTCTAACTCTCCACAGTAGAGTGACATCAATTGCCACTTGACTTTCTCTTCGTGGCTTATTTCACTGAGAACAATACCCACAAGTTCCATCCATGTTTTTGTAATTGCTAAGATTTGTTTTCTTCATATGGCTGAATAATATTCTACGTCCCATTTACTGATGAACATTTAGCTTGGCTATTGTCAATACTTCTGTGAGAATCATATCGGTGCAATTTTCGTTTTTAACATGGGCTGCTGCATTCTGTTTATATATTTATAGATTTGTTTTTTTATATTTATTCATATATTCCTTTATTAATTCTGTAATAATTAATCTAAAATTACATGAGAATCATTAATTTTACAAGACCCACACTATAACCAAGATCAACCAGTTATGTCCCTGAAGTCACTGTCCATGAGCATTGTAAGATACTGTAGATTCCATCTCCCCCAATCCACATTAATAATGCTAATCATTATGCCTACCTTCTCCTTGCTTTCATATGTAACAACGCCACTCTCTTCCCCTTGGTAACTGTTACTCCAAACTTGTGTTCTGTGAATCTGCTGATATTTTGCTCCTTCAGTTTTATCTTGGCTCTTCGTCTCCACGCATGTGTTAAATCATTTGATACATTTCTTCTCTTCCTCACTTATTTCACTGAGCATAATATGTTCTAGCGCCATCCATGATGTAGCAAATGCTAGGATTTGTTTTCTTCTGATGGTTGAGTAACGATCCTTTCTGTATATGTACCACATCTTCTATACCCATTAATCTATTGATGTCCAATTAGCTCGGTTTCTTTGAATAGTAGTCTGATTATCATAGGGTTATATATGTCTTTATTAGCTGGGCACATTCATTGGTTTTATTGGATTCTTTAATTATTTATTCTTTATTTACTTATTATTAAACTGTAAGTAAAAGTATAACGTGAGATTTTCTAGACTCCACCTGTCTCGAAATTCTTCCCAATGCCCCACTGCAGTCACTTCCATCAACAGAGCAATGTACTCTAGATTCACTGCCTGTCTTCACTGTTTGGTTAAGCCCTCACCACGCACCCACAAAAACATTACATGTGCTAATTATAATGCATCCTTTAACTTCCCACTGTTATCCCTCCATTCTCCCATGTCCACCCTAGTCGTTTTTTCTTTGGTAACTGGTAGTTCATTCTTGATCTCTGTGTGTCTGCCACAATTTTGCTACTTCAGTTCTTTCCGGCTTCTCTATCTGCACAGATTGGTCATATCGTTTGATACTTGTCCTCCTATCTTATTTCATTGAACATAAAACCCCGCTCTTTCATCTATGTTGTCACAAATGGGAGGATTTGTTTTCTTCTTATGGGTGAAAGGCAATTAATTGTTTATAAATACCACTTCTTCTGTATCCATTCAACTTCTGATGGAGACGGACCCGCTACTGTGAATAGTGCTGCGATAAACAAGGGGGTGCATATACCTTTTTTAAATTGGGCTACTGCATTATATCTACTTATCTATACTACTTACATTTCCTCTATGTATCTATCACCTATCATCTGACAATCTACCTTCTTGCTATCTCTCATCTATCACAGTCATCATTTATCCCTATCATCTATCATCTTTCTGCAACTATGATCTTCAATACGTTCTATGTGTATCTATCTTTTATTTCTCATGAATACACAACTACATGAGTAATATTGTTTACTACAACTTCCATCAACAATATATCCCCAGATATCCCATTGCGTTCACTATCCTCCAGTGCAGTAAAATAATGTAGAATCACTAGTCTTCTCTGTGACGTGCAGTCCTCCACGTTCCCCAGCCCAACACTATCTACACTTATTCTAATTCACCATTTCTAACCCCCAGTCCTTCTTGTCCCTCCACTTTAACACAATCGGCCCAGTCTCTTTCCTTTCGTAAACATTAGTCCATTCTTCTCTTCAGCGTGGCTTCTACAGTTTTGATTTCTTCATTTTATTTCTTTTTTTAATACTCTGCTTGTTAGTGAAATCATTTGACAATTTTCTCACTCTCCACCGCTTATTTCACTGAGCGTAATCCTCTGTATCTCCATCCATGTTGTTGTAAATGGCAGGGTTTGTTTTAGTCATATATCTGAATAGTATCCCACTCTTCATTTGCTGATGGATACTTAGCATCACTATTGTTTTCATTGTGGTAAATAATATAGGTGTGCACACGTCTCCTTTAAACTGGCTGCTGCTTTCTCTGTTACTCTGCATTTATTTTATGCATTCGTTCATTTAATTATATCTCATTATTCTACAAGTACATGAATAAAATTATGCGTGCTAGGACCGGCCCATCACAAAGAACTCCAGGATTCTCATTTGCAGTCACACTCGGTAAGCATAGTAAGATACTGTAGAATCACTACATGTCTTCCGTGTTTTGTACAGGCATCCCCACAATGCCCATCTGCAGTATTCATGGAAATCATATAGCACGCTTTCTTTACCCCTACTTCCACCATCCATTCTCTCCTGTCCATCTCGGATCCTTTCCCTTTGGAATCTCTTAGTCCAATTTTCATTTCTGTGAATCGGATGATGTTTTGCTCCTTCAGTTTTTCTTTTTCCAACATCTCCACAGATGGCTCAAGTCACTTGACCCTTGCCTTTCTCCACCTCTTATGTCGTGAGTATATTGCCCTCCTGCACCTTCCGAGTTTTTACAAATATTAGGATTTATTGTCATCTTATGGCTGAGTAATATTCAACTGTGAATATGTACCACAAATTCTTTACTCATTAATCTACTGATGGAAAGTTACCTGGGCTACTGTGCTTACTGCTGATAAACCCGCGGATGTATGTGCCTTTTTTAACTTGTCTGCTTCAATGGATTTATTGATATGTGTTTATTATTGAGTTGTTTGTTCACCGTTAATCTGCAATTGTATGTGTAACGTATTTCCTAGACCCCCAGTTCCTCGTTTCACCCAAAACGCCCGTGCAGTCACTTCCATCACCATAACAATGTACTGTAGTATTGCTAGTTGTCTTCTCTGTTGGACAGCACTCCACGTGCATCCATTCCCACATTATATATGCTAACTGAAATGCTCCATTTCTTCCACACATCCTTTCCCCTCCATTTCCAACCATCCTTCTCTGTCTCTTTCCCTTTGGTAACTGTGAATCTATTCTTATGTTCTGTGACACCGCTGTTTTTCTCCTTCAGCTTTTTCTTTTTTCTAATATTCCAAAGATGAGTGACATCATTTTACTTATATATGTAGGCCAGAATAGGTTATGTTTCTAAGATGTTGCAGCTCCACACGGCTGAGCTCTGCCCAACATATGCTAGTGGAGTTTGCAGGAACAGCCTTGTTGCCTGGAGATTCCATGATGTCACAGTGCGCCTCTTTCATAGAGACAGGATATGTAAGCTCAGATTAGCTGGTTCTCACTTCAGAGCATGCTACCCTGCACGGAGTTGGACTTTGGTAAGATGGGCGCTGACCACCTTGACAGGTTCAGCGGAAAAGGAAAAGAGATCCAAGATACTGCTTGTTTCTTTTGATTTTGGCACCAATACCACACAGTTACGTTAGCGCAATTATGGTAATTAGACAAACCCCGTTTTCAAATCCACACGTTATACAGCATAAGTGTCACTGTCCACGAGCCCCTTAATGCACTGTAGTAGCTCTACTGTTCTTTGCTGTTGTACTGCCTTCCTCGTGCCCACACACTCTCCACTTATGTGTGCTACACGTAATGCTCCATTTTACATCTCATTCCTCCCTTTCCAGCCATTCCCCTCTTTCACTTTCCCCTTGGTAACCATTAGTCCACTCTTCAGTTCATTGAACCTGCCACTGTCTTGTTCCTTGACTATTTCTCTTTTTTTCTAACTCTCCACAGTAGAGTGACATCAATTGCCACTTGACTTTCTCTTCGTGGCTTATTTCACTGAGAACAATACCCACAAGTTCCATCCATGTTTTTGTAATTGCTAAGATTTGTTTTCTTCATATGGCTGAATAATATTCTACGTCCCATTTACTGATGAACATTTAGCTTGGCTATTGTCAATACTTCTGTGAGAATCATATCGGTGCAATTTTCGTTTTTAACATGGGCTGCTGCATTCTGTTTATATATTTATAGATTTGTTTTTTTATATTTATTCATATATTCCTTTATTAATTCTGTAATAATTAATCTAAAATTACATGAGAATCATTAATTTTACAAGACCCACACTATAACCAAGATCAACCAGTTATGTCCCTGAAGTCAATGTCCATGAGCATTGTAAGATACTGTAGATTCCATCTCCCCCAATCCACATTAATAATGCTAATCATTATGCCTACCTTCTCCTTGCTTTCATATGTAACAACGCCACTCTCTTCCCCTTGGTAACTGTTACTCCAAACTTGTGTTCTGTGAATCTGCTGATATTTTGCTCCTTCAGTTTTATCTTGGCTCTTCGTCTCCACGCATGTGTTAAATCATTTGATACATTTCTTCTCTTCCTCACTTATTTCACTGAGCATAATATGTTCTAGCGCCATCCATGATGCAGCAAATGCTAGGATTTGTTTTCTTCTGATGGTTGAGTAACGATCCTTTCTGTATATGTACCACATCTTCTATACCCATTAATCTATTGATGTCCAATTAGCTCGGTTTCTTTGAATAGTAGTCTGATTATCATAGGGTTATATATGTCTTTATTAGCTGGGCACATTCATTGGTTTTATTGGATTCTTTAATTATTTATTCTTTATTTACTTATTATTAAACTGTAAGTAAAAGTATAACGTGAGATTTTCTAGACTCCACCTGTCTCGAAATTCTTCCCAATGCCCCACTGCAGTCACTTCCATCAACAGAGCAATGTACTCTAGATTCACTGCCTGTCTTCACTGTTTGGTTAAGCCCTCACCACGCACCCACAAAAACATTACATGTGCTAATTATAATGCATCCTTTAACTTCCCACTGTTATCCCTCCATTCTCCCATGTCCACCCTAGTCGTTTTTTCTTTGGTAACTGGTAGTTCATTCTTGATCTCTGTGTGTCTGCCACAATTTTGCTACTTCAGTTCTTTCCGGCTTCTCTATCTGCACAGATTGGTCATATCGTTTGATACTTGTCCTCCTATCTTATTTCATTGAACATAAAACCCCGCTCTTTCATCTATGTTGTCACAAATGGGAGGATTTGTTTTCTTCTTATGGGTGAAAGGCAATTAATTGTTTATAAATACCACTTCTTCTGTATCCATTCAACTTCTGATGGAGACGGACCCGCTACTGTGAATAGTGCTGCGATAAACAAGGGGGTGCACATACCTTTTTTAAATTGGGCTACTGCATTATATCTACTTATCTATACTACTTACATTTCCTCTATGTATCTATCACCTATCATCTGACAATCTACCTTCTTGCTATCTCTCATCTATCACAGTCATCATTTATCCCTATCATCTATCATCTTTCTGCAACTATGATCTTCAATACGTTCTATGTGTATCTATCTTTTATTTCTCATGAATACACAACTACATGAGTAATATTGTTTACTACAACTTCCATCAACAATATATCCCCAGATATCCCATTGCGTTCACTATCCTCCAGTGCAGTAAAATAATGTAGAATCACTAGTCTTCTCTGTGACGTGCAGTCCTCCACGTTCCCCAGCCCAACACTATCTACACTTATTCTAATTCACCATTTCTAACCCCCAGTCCTTCTTGTCCCTCCACTTTAACACAATCGGCCCAGTCTCTTTCCTTTCGTAAACATTAGTCCATTCTTCTCTTCAGCGTGGCTTCTACAGTTTTGATTTCTTCATTTTATTTCTTTTTTTAATACTCTGCTTGTTAGTGAAATCATTTGACAATTTTCTCACTCTCCACCGCTTATTTCACTGAGCGTAATCCTCTGTATCTCCATCCATGTTGTTGTAAATGGCAGGGTTTGTTTTAGTCATATATCTGAATAGTATCCCACTCTTCATTTGCTGATGGATACTTAGCATCACTATTGTTTTCATTGTGGTAAATAATATAGGTGTGCACACGTCTCCTTTAAACTGGCTGCTGCTTTCTCTGTTACTCTGCATTTATTTTATGCATTCGTTCATTTAATTATATCTCATTATTCTACAAGTACATGAATAAAATTATGCGTGCTAGGACCGGCCCATCACAAAGAACTCCAGGATTCTCATTTGCAGTCACACTCGGTAAGCATAGTAAGATACTGTAGAATCACTACATGTCTTCCGTGTTTTGTACAGGCATCCCCACAATGCCCATCTGCAGTATTCATGGAAATCATATAGCACGCTTTCTTTACCCCTACTTCCACCATCCATTCTCTCCTGTCCATCTCGGATCCTTTCCCTTTGGAATCTCTTAGTCCAATTTTCATTTCTGTGAATCGGATGATGTTTTTCTCCTTCAGTTTTTCTTTTTCCAACATCTCCACAGATGGCTCAAGTCACTTGACCCTTGCCTTTCTCCACCTCTTATGTCGTGAGTATATTGCCCTCCTGCACCTTCCGAGTTTTTACAAATATTAGGATTTATTGTCATCTTATGGCTGAGTAATATTCAACTGAGAATATGTACCACAAATTCTTTACTCATTAATCTACTGATGGAAAGTTACCTGGGCTACTGTGCTTACTGCTGATAAACCCGCGGATGTATGTGCCTTTTTTAACTTGTCTGCTTCAATGGATTTATTGATATGTGTTTATTATTGAGTTGTTTGTTCACCGTTAATCTGCAATTGTATGTGTAACGTATTTCCTAGACCCCCAGTTCCTCGTTTCACCCAAAACGCCCGTGCAGTCACTTCCATCACCATAACAATGTACTGTAGTATTGCTAGTTGTCTTCTCTGTTGGACAGCACTCCACGTGCATCCATTCCCACATTATATATGCTAACTGAAATGCTCCATTTCTTCCACACATCCTTTCCCCTCCATTTCCAACCGTCCTTCTCTGTCTCTTTCCCTTTGGTAACTGTGAATCTATTCTTATGTTCTGTGACACCGCTGTTTTTCTCCTTCAGCTTTTTCTTTTTTCTAATATTCCAAAGATGAGTGACATCATTTTACTTATATATGTAGGCCAGAATAGGTTATGTTTCTAAGATGTTGCAGCTCCACACGGCTGAGCTCTGCCCAACATATGCTAGTGGAGTTTGCAGGAACAGCCTTGTTGCCTGGAGATTCCATGATGTCACAGTGCGCCTCTTTCATAGAGACAGGATATGTAAGCTCAGATTAGCTGGTTCTCACTTCAGAGCATGCTACCCTGCACGGAGTTGGACTTTGGTAAGATGGGCGCTGACCACCTTGACAGGTTCAGCGGAAAAGGAAAAGAGATCCAAGATACTGCTTGTTTCTTTTGATTTTGGCACCAATACCACACAGTTACGTTAGCGCAATTATGGTAATTAGACAAACCCCGTTTTCAAATCCACACGTTATACAGCATAAGTGTCACTGTCCACGAGCCCCTTAATGCACTGTAGTAGCTCTACTGTTCTTTGCTGTTGTACTGCCTTCCTCGTGCCCACACACTCTCCACTTATGTGTGCTACACGTAATGCTCCATTTTACCTCTCATTCCTCCCTTTCCAGCCATTCCCCTCTTTCACTTTCCCCTTGGTAACCATTAGTCCACTCTTCAGTTCATTGAACCTGCCACTGTCTTGTTCATTGACTATTTCTCTTTTTTTCTAACTCTCCACAGTAGAGTGACATCAATTGCCACTTGACTTTCTCTTCGTGGCTTATTTCACTGAGAACAATACCCACAAGTTCCATCCATGTTTTTGTAATTGCTAAGATTTGTTTTCTTCATATGGCTGAATAATATTCTACGTCCCATTTACTGATGAACATTTAGCTTGGCTATTGTCAATACTTCTGTGAGAAACATATGGGTGCAATTTTCGTTTTTAACATGGGCTGCTGCATTCTGTTTATATATTTATAGATTTGTTTTTTTATATTTATTCATATATTCCTTTATTAATTCTGTAATAATTAATCTAAAATTACATGAGAATCATTAATTTTACAAGACCCACACTATAACCAAGATCAACCAGTTATGTCCCTGAAGTCACTGTCCATGAGCATTGTAAGATACTGTAGATTCCATCTCCCCCAATCCACATTAATAATGCTAATCATTATGCCTACCTTCTATTTGCTTTCATATGTAACAACGCCACTCTCTTCCCCTTGGTAACTGTTACTCCAAACTTGTGTTCTGTGAATCTGCTGATATTTTGCTCCTTCAGTTTTATCTTGGCTCTTCGTCTCCACGCATGTGTTAAATCATTTGATACATTTCTTCTCTTCCTCACTTATTTCACTGAGCATAATATGTTCTAGCGCCATCCATGATGTAGCAAATGCTAGGATTTGTTTTCTTCTGATGGTTGAGTAACGATCCTTTCTGTATATGTACCACATCTTCTATACCCATTAATCTATTGATGTCCAATTAGCTCGGTTTCTTTGAATAGTAGTCTGATTATCATAGGGTTATATATGTCTTTATTAGCTGGGCACATTCATTGGTTTTATTGGATTCTTTAATTATTTATTCTTTATTTACTTATTATTAAACTGTAAGTAAAAGTATAACGTGAGATTTTCTAGACTCCACCTGTCTCGAAATTCTTCCCAATGCCCCACTGCAGTCACTTCCATCAACAGAGCAATGTACTCTAGATTCACTGCCTGTCTTCACTGTTTGGTTAAGCCCTCACCACGCACCCACAAAAACATTACATGTGCTAATTATAATGCATCCTTTAACTTCCCACTGTTATCCCTCCATTCTCCCATGTCCACCCTAGTCGTTTTTTCTTTGGTAACTGGTAGTTCATTCTTGATCTCTGTGTGTCTGCCACAATTTTGCTACTTCAGTTCTTTCCGGCTTCTCTATCTGCACAGATTGGTCATATCGTTTGATACTTGTCCTCCTATCTTATTTCATTGAACATAAAACCCCGCTCTTTCATCTATGTTGTCACAAATGGGAGGATTTGTTTTCTTCTTATGGGTGAAAGGCAATTAATTGTTTATAAATACCACTTCTTCTGTATCCATTCAACTTCTGATGGAGACGGTCCCGCTACTGTGAATAGTGCTGCGATAAACAAGGGGGTGCACATACCTTTTTAAAATTGGGCTACTGCATTATATCTACTTATCTATACTACTTACATTTCCTCTATGTATCTATCACCTGTCATCTGACAATCTACCTTCTTGCTATCTCTCATCAATCATAGTCATCATTTATCCCTATCATCTATCATCTTTCTGCAACTATGATCTTCAATACGTTCTATGTGTATCTATCTTTTATTTCTCATGAATACACAACTACATGAGTAATATTGTTTACTACAACTTCCATCAACAATATATCCCCAGATATCCCATTGCGTTCACTATCCTCCAGTGCAGTAAAATAATGTAGAATCACTAGTCTTCTCTGTGACGTGCAGTCCTCCACGTTCCCCAGGCAAACACTATCTACACTTTTTCTAATTCACCATTTATAACCGCCAGTCCTTCTTGTCCCTCCACTTTAACACAATCGGCCCAGTCTCTTTCCTTTCGTAAACATTAGTCCATTCTTCTCTTCAGCGTGGCTTCTACAGTTTTGATTTCTTCATTTTATTTCTTTTTTTAATACTCTGCTTGTTAGTGAAATCATTTGACAATTTTCTCACTCTCCACCGCTTATTTCACTGAGCGTAATCCTCTGTATCTCCATCCATGTTGTTGTAAATGGCAGGGTTTGTTTTAGTCATATATCTGAATAGTATCCCACTCTTCATTTGCTGATGGATACTTAGCAACACTATTGCTATCATTGTGGTAAATAATATAGGTGTGCACACGTCTCCTTTAAACTGGCTGCTGCTTTCTCTGTTACTCTGCATTTATTTTATGCATTCGTTCATTTAATTATATCTCATTATTCTGCAAGTACATGAATAAAATTATGCGTGCTAGGACCGGCCCATCACAAAGAACTCCAGGATTCTCATTTGCAGTCACACTCCGTAAGCATAGTAAGATACTGTAGAATCACTACATGTCTTCCGTGTTTTGTACAGGCATCCCCACAATGCCCATCTGCAGTATTCATGGAAATCATATAGCACGCTTTCTTTACCCCTACTTCCACCATCCATTCTCTCCTGTCCATCTCGGATCCTTTCCCTTTGGAATCTCTTAGTCCAATTTTCATTTCTGTGAATCGGATGATGTTTTGCTCCTTCAGTTTTTCTTTTTCCAACATCTCCACAGATGGCTCAAGTCACTTGACCCTTGCCTTTCTCCACCTCTTATGTCGTGAGTATATTGCCCTCCTGCACCTTCCGAGTTTTTACAAATATTAGGATTTATTGTCATCTTATGGCTGAGTAATATTCAACTGAGAATATGTACCACAAATTCTTTACTCATTAATCTACTGATGGAAAGTTACCTGGGCTACTGTGCTTACTGCTGATAAACCCGCGGATGTATGTGCCTTTTTTAACTTGTCTGCTTCAATGGATTTATTGATATGTGTTTATTATTGAGTTGTTTGTTCACCGTTAATCTGCAATTGTATGTGTAACGTATTTCCTAGACCCCCAGTTCCTCGTTTCACCCAAAACGCCCGTGCAGTCACTTCCATCACCATAACAATGTACTGTAGTATTGCTAGTTGTCTTCTCTGTTGGACAGCACTCCACGTGCATCCATTCCCACATTATATATGCTAACTGAAATGCTCCATTTCTTCCACACATCCTTTCCCCTCCATTTCCAACCATCCTTCTCTGTCTCTTTCCCTTTGGTAACTGTGAATCTATTCTTATGTTCTGTGACACCGCTGTTTTTCTCCTTCAGCTTTTTCTTTTTTCTAATATTCCAAAGATGAGTGACATCATTTTACTTATATATGTAGGCCAGAATAGGTTATGTTTCTAAGATGTTGCAGCTCCACACGGCTGAGCTCTGCCCAACATATGCTAGTGGAGTTTGCAGGAACAGCCTTGTTGCCTGGAGATTCCATGATGTCACAGTGCGCCTCTTTCATAGAGACAGGATATGTAAGCTCAGATTAGCTGGTTCTCACTTCAGAGCATGCTACCCTGCACGGAGTTGGACTTTGGTAAGATGGGCGCTGACCACCTTGACAGGTTCAGCGGAAAAGGAAAAGAGATCCAAGATACTGCTTGTTTCTTTTGATTTTGGCACCAATACCACATAGTTACGTTAGCGCAATTATGGTAATTAGACAAACCCCGTTTTCAAATCCACACGTTATACAGCATAAGTGTCACTGTCCACGAGCCCCTTAATGCACTGTAGTAGCTCTACTGTTCTTTGCTGTTGTACTGCCTTCCTCGTGCCCACACACTCTCCACTTATGTGTGCTACACGTAATGCTCCATTTTACATCTCATTCCTCCCTTTCCAGCCATTCCCCTCTTTCACTTTCCCCTTGGTAACCATTAGTCCACTCTTCAGTTCATTGAACCTGCCACTGTCTTGTTCCTTGACTATTTCTCTTTTTTTCTAACTCTCCACAGTAGAGTGACATCAATTGCCACTTGACTTTCTCTTCGTGGCTTATTTCACTGAGAACAATACCCACAAGTTCCATCCATGTTTTTGTAATTGCTAAGATTTGTTTTCTTCATATGGCTGAATAATATTCTACGTCCCATTTACTGATGAACATTTAGCTTGGCTATTGTCAATACTTCTGTGAGAATCATATCGGTGCAATTTTCGTTTTTAACATGGGCTGCTGCATTCTGTTTATATATTTATAGATTTGTTTTTTTATATTTATTCATATATTCCTTTATTAATTCTGTAATAATTAATCTAAAATTACATGAGAATCATTAATTTTACAAGACCCACACTATAACCAAGATCAACCAGTTATGTCCCTGAAGTCACTGTCCATGAGCATTGTAAGATACTGTAGATTCCATCTCCCCCAATCCACATTAATAATGCTAATCATTATGCCTACCTTCTCCTTGCTTTCATATGTAACAACGCCACTCTCTTCCCCTTGGTAACTGTTACTCCAAACTTGTGTTCTGTGAATCTGCTGATATTTTGCTCCTTCAGTTTTATCTTGGCTCTTCGTCTCCACGCATGTGTTAAATCATTTGATACATTTCTTCTCTTCCTCACTTATTTCACTGAGCATAATATGTTCTAGCGCCATCCATGATGTAGCAAATGCTAGGATTTGTTTTCTTCTGATGGTTGAGTAACGATCCTTTCTGTATATGTACCACATCTTCTATACCCATTAATCTATTGATGTCCAATTAGCTCGGTTTCTTTGAATAGTAGTCTGATTATCATAGGGTTATATATGTCTTTATTAGCTGGGCACATTCATTGGTTTTATTGGATTCTTTAATTATTTATTCTTTATTTACTTATTATTAAACTGTAAGTAAAAGTATAACGTGAGATTTTCTAGACTCCACCTGTCTCGAAATTCTTCCCAATGCCCCACTGCAGTCACTTCCATCAACAGAGCAATGTACTCTAGATTCACTGCCTGTCTTCACTGTTTGGTTAAGCCCTCACCACGCACCCACAAAAACATTACATGTGCTAATTATAATGCATCCTTTAACTTCCCACTGTTATCCCTCCATTCTCCCATGTCCACCCTAGTCGTTTTTTCTTTGGTAACTGGTAGTTCATTCTTGATCTCTGTGTGTCTGCCACAATTTTGCTACTTCAGTTCTTTCCGGCTTCTCTATCTGCACAGATTGGTCATATCGTTTGATACTTGTCCTCCTATCTTATTTCATTGAACATAAAACCCCGCTCTTTCATCTATGTTGTCACAAATGGGAGGATTTGTTTTCTTCTTATGGGTGAAAGGCAATTAATTGTTTATAAATACCACTTCTTCTGTATCCATTCAACTTCTGATGGAGACGGTCCCGCTACTGTGAATAGTGCTGCGATAAACAAGGGGGTGCACATACCTTTTTAAAATTGGGCTACTGCATTATATCTACTTATCTATACTACTTACATTTCCTCTATGTATCTATCACCTGTCATCTGACAATCTACCTTCTTGCTATCTCTCATCAATCATAGTCATCATTTATCCCTATCATCTATCATCTTTCTGCAACTATGATCTTCAATACGTTCTATGTGTATCTATCTTTTATTTCTCATGAATACACAACTACATGAGTAATATTGTTTACTACAACTTCCATCAACAATATATCCCCAGATATCCCATTGCGTTCACTATCCTCCAGTGCAGTAAAATAATGTAGAATCACTAGTCTTCTCTGTGACGTGCAGTCCTCCACGTTCCCCAGGCAAACACTATCTACACTTTTTCTAATTCACCATTTATAACCGAAAGTCCTTCTTGTCCCTCCACTTTAACACAATCGGCCCAGTCTCTTTCCTTTCGTAAACATTAGTCCTTTCTTCTCTTCAGCGTGGCTTCTACAGTTTTGATTTCTTCATTTTATTTCTTTTTTTAATACTCTGCTTGTTAGTGAAATCGTTTGACAATTTTCTCACTCTCCACCGCTTATTTCACTGAGCGTAATCCTCTGTATCTCCATCCATGTTGTTGTAAATGGCAGGGTTTGTTTTAGTCATATATCTGAATAGTATCCCACTCTTCATTTGCTGATGGATACTTAGCAACACTATTGTTATCATTGTGGTAAATTATATAGGTGTGCACACGTCTCCTTTAAACTGGCTGCTGCTTTCTCTGTTACTCTGCATTTATTTTATGCATTCGTTCATTTAATTATATCTCATTATTCTGCAAGTACATGAATAAAATTATGCGTGCTAGGACCGGCCCATCACAAAGAACTCCAGGATTCTCATTTGCAGTCACACTCGGTAAGCATAGTAAGATACTGTAGAATCACTACATGTCTTCCGTGTTTTGTACAGGCATCCCCACAATGCCCATCTGCAGTATTCATGGAAATCATATAGCACGCTTTCTTTACCCCTACTTCCACCATCCATTCTCTCCTGTCCATCTCGGATCCTTTCCCTTTGGAATCTCTTAGTCCAATTTTCATTTCTGTGAATCGGATGATGTTTTGCTCCTTCAGTTTTTCTTTTTCCAACATCTCCACAGATGGCTCAAGTCACTTGACCCTTGCCTTTCTCCACCTCTTATGTCGTGAGTATATTGCCCTCCTGCACCTTCCGAGTTTTTACAAATATTAGGATTTATTGTCATCTTATGGCTGAGTAATATTCAACTGAGAATATGTACCACAAATTCTTTACTCATTAATCTACTGATGGAAAGTTACCTGGGCTACTGTGCTTACTGCTGATAAACCCGCGGATGTATGTGCCTTTTTTAACTTGTCTGCTTCAATGGATTTATTGATATGTGTTTATTATTGAGTTGTTTGTTCACCGTTAATCTGCAATTGTATGTGTAACGTATTTCCTAGACCCCCAGTTCCTCGTTTCACCCAAAACGCCCGTGCAGTCACTTCCATCACCATAACAATGTACTGTAGTATTGCTAGTTGTCTTCTCTGTTGGACAGCACTCCACGTGCATCCATTCCCACATTATATATGCTAACTGAAATGCTCCATTTCTTCCACACATCCTTTCCCCTCCATTTCCAACCATCCTTCTCTGTCTCTTTCCCTTTGGTAACTGTGAATCTATTCTTATGTTCTGTGACACCGCTGTTTTTCTCCTTCAGCTTTTTCTTTTTTCTAATATTCCAAAGATGAGTGACATCATTTTACTTATATATGTAGGCCAGAAGATGTTATGTTTCTAAGATGTTGCAGCTCCACACGGCTGAGCTCTGCCCAACATATGCTAGTGGAGTTTGCAGGAACAGCCTTGTTGCCTGGAGATTCCATGATGTCACAGTGCGCCTCTTTCATAGAGACAGGATATGTAAGCTCAGATTAGCTGGTTCTCACTTCAGAGCATGCTACCCTGCACGGAGTTGGACTTTGGTAAGATGGGCGCTGACCACCTTGACAGGTTCAGCGGAAAAGGAAAAGAGATCCAAGATACTGCTTGTTTCTTTTGATTTTGGCACCAATACCACACAGTTACGTTAGCGCAATTATGGTAATTAGACAAACCCCGTTTTCAAATCCACACGTTATACAGCATAAGTGTCACTGTCCACGAGCCCCTTAATGCACTGTAGTAGCTCTACTGTTCTTTGCTGTTGTACTGCCTTCCTCGTGCCCACACACTCTCCACTTATGTGTGCTACACGTAATGCTCCATTTTACCTCTCATTCCTCCCTTTCCAGCCATTCCCCTCTTTCACTTTCCCCTTGGTAACCATTAGTCCACTCTTCAGTTCATTGAACCTGCCACTGTCTTGTTCCTTGACTATTTCTCTTTTTTTCTAACTCTCCACAGTAGAGTGACATCAATTGCCACTTGACTTTCTCTTCGTGGCTTATTTCACTGAGAACAATACCCACAAGTTCCATCCATGTTTTTGTAATTGCTAAGATTTGTTTTCTTCATATGGCTGAATAATATTCTACGTCCCATTTACTGATGAACATTTAGCTTGGCTATTGTCAATACTTCTGTGAGAAACATATGGGTGCAATTTTCGTTTTTCACATGGGCTGCTGCATTCTGTTTATATATTTATAGATTTGTTTTTTTATATTTATTCATATATTCCTTTATTAATTCTGTAATAATTAATCTAAAATTACATGAGAATCATTAATTTTACAAGACCCACACTATAACCAAGATCAACCAGTTATGTCCCTGAAGTCACTGTCCATGAGCATTGTAAGATACTGTAGATTCCATCTCCCCCAATCCACATTAATAATGCTAATCATTATGCCTACCTTCTCCTTGCTTTCATATGTAACAACGCCACTCTCTTCCCCTTGGTAACTGTTACTCCAAACTTGTGTTCTGTGAATCTGCTGATATTTTGCTCCTTCAGTTTTATCTTGGCTCTTCGTCTCCACGCATGTGTTAAATCATTTGATACATTTCTTCTCTTCCTCACTTATTTCACTGAGCATAATATGTTCTAGCGCCATCCATGATGTAGCAAATGCTAGGATTTGTTTTCTTCTGATGGCTGAGTAACGACTCCTTCAGTTCTTTCCGGCTTCTCTATCTGCACAGATTGGTCATATCGTTTGATACTTGTCCTCCTATCTTATTTCATTGAACATAAAACCCCGCTCTTTCATCTATGTTGTCACAAATGGGAGGATTTGTTTTCTTCTTATGGGTGAAAGGCAATTAATTGTTTATAAATACCACTTCTTCTGTATCCATTCAACTTCTGATGGAGACGGACCCGCTACTGTGAATAGTGCTGCGATAAACAAGGGGGTGCACATACCTTTTTTAAATTGGGCTACTGCATTATATCTACTTATCTATACTACTTACATTTCCTCTATGTATCTATCACCTATCATCTGACAATCTACCTTCTTGCTATCTCTCATCTATCATAGTCATCATTTATCCCTATCATCTATCATCTTTCTGCAACTATGATCTTCAATACGTTCTATGTGTATCTATCTTTTATTTCTCATGAATACACAACTACATGAGTAATATTGTTTAATACAACTTCCATCAACAATATATCCCCAGATATCCCATTGCGTTCACTATCCTCCAGTGCAGTAAAATAATGTAGAATCACTAGTCTTCTCTGTGACGTGCAGTCCTCCACGTTCCCCAGCCCAACACTATCTACACTTATTCTAATTCACCATTTCTAACCCCCAGTCCTTCTTGTCCCTCCACTTTAACACAATCGGCCCAGTCTCTTTCCTTTCGTAAACATTAGTCCTTTCTTCTCTTCAGCGTGGCTTCTACAGTTTTGATTTCTTCATTTTATTTCTTTTTTTAATACTCTGCTTGTTATTGAAATCATTTGACAATTTTCTCACTCTCCACCGCTTATTTCACTGAGCGTAATCCTCTGTATCTCCATCCATGTTGTTGTAAATGGCAGGGTTTGTTTTAGTCATATATCTGAATAGTATCCCACTCTTCATTTGCTGATGGATACTTAGCAACACTATTGTTATCATTGTGGTAAATAATATAGGTCTGCACACGTCTCCTTTAAACTGGCTGCTGCTTTCTCTGTTACTCTGCATTTATTTTATGCATTCGTTCATTTAATTATATCTCATTATTCTACAAGTACATGAATAAAATTATGCGTGCTAGGACCGGCCCATCACAAAGAACTCCAGGATTCTCATTTGCAGTCACACTCGGTAAGCATAGTAAGATACTGTAGAATCACTACATGTCTTCCGTGTTTTGTACAGGCATCCCCACAATGCCCATCTGCAGTATTCATGGAAATCATATAGCACGCTTTCTTTACCCCTACTTCCACCATCCATTCTCTCCTGTCCATCTCGGATCCTTTCCCTTTGGAATCTCTTAGTCCAATTTTCATTTCTGTGAATCGGATGATGTTTTGCTCCTTCAGTTTTTCTTTTTCCAACATCTCCACAGATGGCTCAAGTCACTTGACCCTTGCCTTTCTCCACCTCTTATGTCGTGAGTATATTGCCCTCCTGCACCTTCCGAGTTTTTACAAATATTAGGATTTATTGTCATCTTATGGCTGAGTAATATTCAACTGAGAATATGTACCACAAATTCTTTACTCATTAATCTACTGATGGAAAGTTACCTGGGCTACTGTGCTTACTGCTGATAAACCCGCGGATGTATGTGCCTTTTTTAACTTGTCTGCTTCAATGGATTTATTGATATGTGTTTATTATTGAGTTGTTTGTTCACCGTTAATCTGCAATTGTATGTGTAACGTATTTCCTAGACCCCCAGTTCCTCGTTTCACCCAAAACGCCCGTGCAGTCACTTCCATCACCATAACAATGTACTGTAGTATTGCTAGTTGTCTTCTCTGTTGGACAGCACTCCACGTGCATCCATTCCCACATTATATATGCTAACTGAAATGCTCCATTTCTTCCACACATCCTTTCCCCTCCATTTCCAACCATCCTTCTCTGTCTCTTTCCCTTTGGTAACTGTGAATCTATTCTTATGTTCTGTGACACCGCTGTTTTTCTCCTTCAGCTTTTTCTTTTTTCTAATATTCCAAAGATGAGTGACATCATTTTACTTATATATGTAGGCCAGAAGATGTTATGTTTCTAAGATGTTGCAGCTCCACACGGCTGAGCTCTGCCCAACATATGCTAGTGGAGTTTGCAGGAACAGCCTTGTTGCCTGGAGATTCCATGATGTCACAGTGCGCCTCTTTCATAGAGACAGGATATGTAAGCTCAGATTAGCTGGTTCTCACTTCAGAGCATGCTACCCTGCACGGAGTTGGACTTTGGTAAGATGGGCGCTGACCACCTTGACAGGTTCAGCGGAAAAGGAAAAGAGATCCAAGATACTGCTTGTTTCTTTTGATTTTGGCACCAATACCACACAGTTACGTTAGCGCAATTATGGTAATTAGACAAACCCCGTTTTCAAATCCACACGTTATACAGCATAAGTGTCACTGTCCACGAGCCCCTTAATGCACTGTAGTAGCTCTACTGTTCTTTGCTGTTGTACTGCCTTCCTCGTGCCCACACACTCTCCACTTATGTGTGCTACACGTAATGCTCCATTTTACCTCTCATTCCTCCCTTTCCAGCCATTCCCCTCTTTCACTTTCCCCTTGGTAACCATTAGTCCACTCTTCAGTTCATTGAACCTGCCACTGTCTTGTTCCTTGACTATTTCTCTTTTTTTCTAACTCTCCACAGTAGAGTGACATCAATTGCCACTTGACTTTCTCTTCGTGGCTTATTTCACTGAGAACAATACCCACAAGTTCCATCCATGTTTTTGTAATTGCTAAGATTTGTTTTCTTCATATGGCTGAATAATATTCTACGTCCCATTTACTGATGAACATTTAGCTTGGCTATTGTCAATACTTCTGTGAGAAACATATGGGTGCAATTTTCGTTTTTAACATGGGCTGCTGCATTCTGTTTATATATTTATAGATTTGTTTTTTTATATTTATTCATATATTCCTTTATTAATTCTGTAATAATTAATCTAAAATTACATGAGAATCATTAATTTTACAAGACCCACACTATAACCAAGATCAACCAGTTATGTCCCTGAAGTCACTGTCCATGAGCATTGTAAGATACTGTAGATTCCATCTCCCCCAATCCACATTAATAATGCTAATCATTATGCCTACCTTCTCCTTGCTTTCATATGTAACAACGCCACTCTCTTCCCCTTGGTAACTGTTACTCCAAACTTGTGTTCTGTGAATCTGCTGATATTTTGCTCCTTCAGTTTTATCTTGGCTCTTCGTCTCCACGCATGTGTTAAATCATTTGATACATTTCTTCTCTTCCTCACTTATTTCACTGAGCATAATATGTTCTAGCGCCATCCATGATGTAGCAAATGCTAGGATTTGTTTTCTTCTGATGGCTGAGTAACGATCCTTTCTGTATATGTACCACATCTTCTATACCCATTAATCTATTGATGTCCAATTAGCTCGGTTTCTTTGAATAGTAGTCTGATTATCATAGGGTTATATATGTCTTTATTAGCTGGGCATATTCATTGGTTTTATTGGATTCTTTAATTAATTTATTCTTTATTTACTTATTATTAAACTGTAAGTAAAAGTATAACGTGAGATTTTCTAGACTCCACCTGTCTCGAAATTCTTCCCAATGCCCCACTGCAGTCACTTCCATCAACAGAGCAATGTACTCTAGATTCACTGCCTGTCTTCACTGTTTGGTGAAGCCCTCACCACGCACCCACAAAAACATTACATGTGCTAATTATAATGCATCCTTTCCCTTCGCACTGTTATCCCTCCATTCTCCCATGTCCACCCTAGTCGTTTTTTCTTTGGTAACTGGTAGTTCATTCTTGATCTCTGTGTGTCTGCCACTATTTTGCTCCTTCAGTTCTTTCCGGCTTCTCTATCTGCACAGATTGGTCATATCGTTTGATACTTGTCCTCCTATCTTATTTCATTGAACATAAAACCCCGCTCTTTCATCTATGTTGTCACAAATGGGAGGATTTGTTTTCTTCTTATGGGTGAAAGGCAATTAATTGTTTATAAATACCACTTCTTCTGTATCCATTCAACTTCTGATGGAGACGGACCCGCTACTGTGAATAGTGCTGCGATAAACAAGGGGGTGCACATACCTTTTTTAAATTGGGCTACTGCATTATATCTACTTATCTATACTACTTACATTTCCTCTATGTATCTATCACCTATCATCTGACAATCTACCTTCTTGCTATCTCTCATCTATCATAGTCATCATTTATCCCTATCATCTATCATCTTTCTGCAACTATGATCTTCAATACGTTCTATGTGTATCTATCTTTTATTTCTCATGAATACACAACTACATGAGTAATATTGTTTAATACAACTTCCATCAACAATATATCCCCAGATATCCCATTGCGTTCACTATCCTCCAGTGAAGTAAAATAATGTAGAATCACTAGTCTTCTCTGTGACGTGCAGTCCTCCACGTTCCCCAGCCCAACACTATCTACACTTATTCTATTTCACCATTTCTAACCCCCAGTCCTTCTTGTCCCTCCACTTTAACACAATCGGCCCAGTCTCTTTCCTTTCGTAAACATTAGTCCTTTCTTCTCTTCAGCGTGGCTTCTACAGTTTTGATTTCTTCATTTTATTTCTTTTTTTAATACTCTGCTTGTTAGTGAAATCATTTGACAATTTTCTCACTCTCCACCGCTTATTTCACTGAGCGTAATCCTCTGTATCTCCATCCATGTTGTTGTAAATGGCAGGGTTTGTTTTAGTCATATATCTGAATAGTATCCCACTCTTCATTTGCTGATGGATACTTAGCAACACTATTGTTATCATTGTGGTAAATAATATAGGTGTGCACACGTCTCCTTTAAACTGGCTGCTGCTTTCTCTGTTACTCTGCATTTATTTTATGCATTCGTTCATTTAATTATATCTCATTATTCTGCAAGTACATGAATAAAATTATGCGTGCTAGGACCGGCCCATCACAAAGAACTCCAGGATTCTCATTTGCAGTCACACTCCGTAAGCATAGTAAGATACTGTAGAATCACTACATGTCTTCCGTGTTTTGTACAGGCATCCCCACAATGCCCATCTGCAGTATTCATGGAAATCATATAGCACGCTTTCTTTACCCCTACTTCCACCATCCATTCTCTCCTGTCCATCTCGGATCCTTTCCCTTTGGAATCTCTTAGTCCAATTTTCATTTCTGTGAATCGGATGATGTTTTGCTCCTTCAGTTTTTCTTTTTCCAACATCTCCACAGATGGCTCAAGTCACTTGACCCTTGCCTTTCTCCACCTCTTATGTCGTGAGTATATTGCCCTCCTGCACCTTCCGAGTTTTTACAAATATTAGGATTTATTGTCATCTTATGGCTGAGTAATATTCAACTGAGAATATGTACCACAAATTCTTTACTCATTAATCTACTGATGGAAAGTTACCTGGGCTACTGTGCTTACTGCTGATAAACCCGCGGATGTATGTGCCTTTTTTAACTTGTCTGCTTCAATGGATTTATTGATATGTGTTTATTATTGAGTTGTTTGTTCACCGTTAATCTGCAATTGTATGTGTAACGTATTTCCTAGACCCCCAGTTCCTCGTTTCACCCAAAACGCCCGTGCAGTCACTTCCATCACCATAACAATGTACTGTAGTATTGCTAGTTGTCTTCTCTGTTGGACAGCACTCCACGTGCATCCATTCCCACATTATATATGCTAACTGAAATGCTCCATTTCTTCCACACATCCTTTCCCCTCCATTTCCAACCATCCTTCTCTGTCTCTTTCCCTTTGGTAACTGTGAATCTATTCTTATGTTCTGTGACACCGCTGTTTTTCTCCTTCAGCTTTTTCTTTTTTCTAATATTCCAAAGATGAGTGACATCATTTTACTTATATATGTAGGCCAGAAGATGTTATGTTTCTAAGATGTTGCAGCTCCACACGGCTGAGCTCTGCCCAACATATGCTAGTGGAGTTTGCAGGAACAGCCTTGTTGCCTGGAGATTCCATGATGTCACAGTGCGCCTCTTTCATAGAGACAGGATATGTAAGCTCAGATTAGCTGGTTCTCACTTCAGAGCATGCTACCCTGCACGGAGTTGGACTTTGGTAAGATGGGCGCTGACCACCTTGACAGGTTCAGCGGAAAAGGAAAAGAGATCCAAGATACTGCTTGTTTCTTTTGATTTTGGCACCAATACCACACAGTTACGTTAGCGCAATTATGGTAATTAGACAAACCCCGTTTTCAAATCCACACGTTATACAGCATAAGTGTCACTGTCCACGAGCCCCTTAATGCACTGTAGTAGCTCTACTGTTCTTTGCTGTTGTACTGCCTTCCTCGTGCCCACACACTCTCCACTTATGTGTGCTACACGTAATGCTCCATTTTACCTCTCATTCCTCCCTTTCCAGCCATTCCCCTCTTTCACTTTCCCCTTGGTAACCATTAGTCCACTCTTCAGTTCATTGAACCTGCCACTGTCTTGTTCCTTGACTATTTCTCTTTTTTTCTAACTCTCCACAGTAGAGTGACATCAATTGCCACTTGACTTTCTCTTCGTGGCTTATTTCACTGAGAACAATACCCACAAGTTCCATCCATGTTTTTGTAATTGCTAAGATTTGTTTTCTTCATATGGCTGAATAATATTCTACGTCCCATTTACTGATGAACATTTAGCTTGGCTATTGTCAATACTTCTGTGAGAAACATATGGGTGCAATTTTCGTTTTTAACATGGGCTGCTGCATTCTGTTTATATATTTATAGATTTGTTTTTTTATATTTATTCATATATTCCTTTATTAATTCTGTAATAATTAATCTAAAATTACATGAGAATCATTAATTTTACAAGACCCACACTATAACCAAGATCAACCAGTTATGTCCCTGAAGTCACTGTCCATGAGCATTGTAAGATACTGTAGATTCCATCTCCCCCAATCCACATTAATAATGCTAATCATTATGCCTACCTTCTCCTTGCTTTCATATGTAACAACGCCACTCTCTTCCCCTTGGTAACTGTTACTCCAAACTTGTGTTCTGTGAATCTGCTGATATTTTGCTCCTTCAGTTTTATCTTGGCTCTTCGTCTCCACGCATGTGTTAAATCATTTGATACATTTCTTCTCTTCCTCACTTATTTCACTGAGCATAATATGTTCTAGCGCCATCCATGATGTAGCAAATGCTAGGATTTGTTTTCTTCTGATGGCTGAGTAACGATCCTTTCTGTATATGTACCACATCTTCTATACCCATTAATCTATTGATGTCCAATTAGCTCGGTTTCTTTGAATAGTAGTCTGATTATCATAGGGTTATATATGTCTTTATTAGCTGGGCACATTCATTGGTTTTATTGGATTCTTTAATTAATTTATTCTTTATTTACTTATTATTAAACTGTAAGTAAAAGTATAACGTGAGATTTTCTAGACTCCACCTGTCTCGAAATTCTTCCCAATGCCCCACTGCAGTCACTTCCATCAACAGAGCAATGTACTCTAGATTCACTGCCTGTCTTCACTGTTTGGTTAAGCCCTCACCACGCACCCACAAAAACATTACATGTGCTAATTATAATGCATCCTTTCCCTTCGCACTGTTATCCCTCCATTCTCCCATGTCCACCCTAGTCGTTTTTTCTTTGGTAACTGGTAGTTCATTCTTGATCTCTGTGTGTCTGCCACTATTTTGCTCCTTCAGTTCTTTCCGGCTTCTCTATCTGCACAGATTGGTCATATCGTTTGATACTTGTCCTCCTATCTTATTTCATTGAACATAAAACCCCGCTCTTTCATCTATGTTGTCACAAATGGGAGGATTTGTTTTCTTCTTATGGGTGAAAGGCAATTAATTGTTTATAAATACCACTTCTTCTGTATCCATTCAACTTCTGATGGAGACGGACCCGCTACTGTGAATAGTGCTGCGATAAACAAGGGGGTGCACATACCTTTTTTAAATTGGGCTACTGCATTATATCTACTTATCTATACTACTTACATTTCCTCTATGTATCTATCACCTATCATCTGACAATCTACCTTCTTGCTATCTCTCATCTATCATAGTCATCATTTATCCCTATCATCTATCATCTTTCTGCAACTATGATCTTCAATACGTTCTATGTGTATCTATCTTTTATTTATCATGAATACACAACTACATGAGTAATATTGTTTAATACAACTTCCATCAACAATATATCCCCAGATATCCCATTGCGTTCACTATCCTCCAGTGCAGTAAAACAATGTAGAATCACTAGTCTTCTCTGTGACGTGCAGTCCTCCACGTTCTCCAGCCCAACACTATCTACACTTATTCTAATTCACCATTTCTAACCGCCAGTCCTTCTTGTCCCTCCACTTTAACACAATCGGCCCAGTCTCTTTCCTTTCGTAAACATTAGTCCTTTCTTCTCTTCAGCGTGGCTTCTACAGTTTTGATTTCTTCATTTTATTTCTTTTTTTAATACTCTGCTTGTTATTGAAATCATTTGACAATTTTCTCACTCTCCACCGCTTATTTCACTGAGCGTAATCCTCTGTATCTCCATCCATGTTGTTGTAAATGGCAGGGTTTGTTTTAGTCATATATCTGAATAGTATCCCACTCTTCATTTGCTGATGGATACTTAGCAACACTATTGTTATCATTGTGGTAAATAATATAGGTCTGCACACGTCTCCTTTAAACTGGCTGCTGCTTTCTCTGTTACTCTGCATTTATTTTATGCATTCGTTCATTTAATTATATCTCATTATTCTACAAGTACATGAATAAAATTATGCGTGCTAGGACCGGCCCATCACAAAGAACTCCAGGATTCTCATTTGCAGTCACACTCGGTAAGCATAGTAAGATACTGTAGAATCACTACATGTCTTCCGTGTTTTGTACAGGCATCCCCACAATGCCCATCTGCAGTATTCATGGAAATCATATAGCACGCTTTCTTTACCCCTACTTCCACCATCCATTCTCTCCTGTCCATCTCGGATCCTTTCCCTTTGGAATCTCTTAGTCCAATTTTCATTTCTGTGAATCGGATGATGTTTTGCTCCTTCAGTTTTTCTTTTTCCAACATCTCCACAGATGGCTCAAGTCACTTGACCCTTGCCTTTCTCCACCTCTTATGTCGTGAGTATATTGCCCTCCTGCACCTTCCGAGTTTTTACAAATATTAGGATTTATTGTCATCTTATGGCTGAGTAATATTCAACTGAGAATATGTACCACAAATTCTTTACTCATTAATCTACTGATGGAAAGTTACCTGGGCTACTGTGCTTACTGCTGATAAACCCGCGGATGTATGTGCCTTTTTTAACTTGTCTGCTTCAATGGATTTATTGATATGTGTTTATTATTGAGTTGTTTGTTCACCGTTAATCTGCAATTGTATGTGTAACGTATTTCCTAGACCCCCAGTTCCTCGTTTCACCCAAAACGCCCGTGCAGTCACTTCCATCACCATAACAATGTACTGTAGTATTGCTAGTTGTCTTCTCTGTTGGACAGCACTCCACGTGCATCCATTCCCACATTATATATGCTAACTGAAATGCTCCATTTCTTCCACACATCCTTTCCCCTCCATTTCCAACCATCCTTCTCTGTCTCTTTCCCTTTGGTAACTGTGAATCTATTCTTATGTTCTGTGACACCGCTGTTTTTCTCCTTCAGCTTTTTCTTTTTTCTAATATTCCAAAGATGAGTGACATCATTTTACTTATATATGTAGGCCAGAAGATGTTATGTTTCTAAGATGTTGCAGCTCCACACGGCTGAGCTCTGCCCAACATATGCTAGTGGAGTTTGCAGGAACAGCCTTGTTGCCTGGAGATTCCATGATGTCACAGTGCGCCTCTTTCATAGAGACAGGATATGTAAGCTCAGATTAGCTGGTTCTCACTTCAGAGCATGCTACCCTGCACGGAGTTGGACTTTGGTAAGATGGGCGCTGACCACCTTGACAGGTTCAGCGGAAAAGGAAAAGAGATCCAAGATACTGCTTGTTTCTTTTGATTTTGGCACCAATACCACACAGTTACGTTAGCGCAATTATGGTAATTAGACAAACCCCGTTTTCAAATCCACACGTTATACAGCATAAGTGTCACTGTCCACGAGCCCCTTAATGCACTGTAGTAGCTCTACTGTTCTTTGCTGTTGTACTGCCTTCCTCGTGCCCACACACTCTCCACTTATGTGTGCTACACGTAATGCTCCATTTTACCTCTCATTCCTCCCTTTCCAGCCATTCCCCTCTTTCACTTTCCCCTTGGTAACCATTAGTCCACTCTTCAGTTCATTGAACCTGCCACTGTCTTGTTCCTTGACTATTTCTCTTTTTTTCTAACTCTCCACAGTAGAGTGACATCAATTGCCACTTGACTTTCTCTTCGTGGCTTATTTCACTGAGAACAATACCCACAAGTTCCATCCATGTTTTTGTAATTGCTAAGATTTGTTTTCTTCATATGGCTGAATAATATTCTACGTCCCATTTACTGATGAACATTTAGCTTGGCTATTGTCAATACTTCTGTGAGAAACATATGGGTGCAATTTTCGTTTTTAACATGGGCTGCTGCATTCTGTTTATATATTTATAGATTTGTTTTTTTATATTTATTCATATATTCCTTTATTAATTCTGTAATAATTAATCTAAAATTACATGAGAATCATTAATTTTACAAGACCCACACTATAACCAAGATCAACCAGTTATGTCCCTGAAGTCACTGTCCATGAGCATTGTAAGATACTGTAGATTCCATCTCCCCCAATCCACATTAATAATGCTAATCATTATGCCTACCTTCTCCTTGCTTTCATATGTAACAACGCCACTCTCTTCCCCTTGGTAACTGTTACTCCAAACTTGTGTTCTGTGAATCTGCTGATATTTTGCTCCTTCAGTTTTATCTTGGCTCTTCGTCTCCACGCATGTGTTAAATCATTTGATACATTTCTTCTCTTCCTCACTTATTTCACTGAGCATAATATGTTCTAGCGCCATCCATGATGTAGCAAATGCTAGGATTTGTTTTCTTCTGATGGCTGAGTAACGATCCTTTCTGTATATGTACCACATCTTCTATACCCATTAATCTATTGATGTCCAATTAGCTCGGTTTCTTTGAATAGTAGTCTGATTATCATAGGGTTATATATGTCTTTATTAGCTGGGCACATTCATTGGTTTTATTGGATTCTTTAATTAATTTATTCTTTATTTACTTATTATTAAACTGTAAGTAAAAGTATAACGTGAGATTTTCTAGACTCCACCTGTCTCGAAATTCTTCCCAATGCCCCACTGCAGTCACTTCCATCAACAGAGCAATGTACTCTAGATTCACTGCCTGTCTTCACTGTTTGGTTAAGCCCTCACCACGCACCCACAAAAACATTACATGTGCTAATTATAATGCATCCTTTCCCTTCGCACTGTTATCCCTCCATTCTCCCATGTCCACCCTAGTCGTTTTTTCTTTGGTAACTGGTAGTTCATTCTTGATCTCTGTGTGTCTGCCACTATTTTGCTCCTTCAGTTCTTTCCGGCTTCTCTATCTGCACAGATTGGCCATATCGTTTGATACTTGTCCTCCTATCTTATTTCATTGAACATAAAACCCCGCTCTTTCATCTATGTTGTCACAAATGGGAGGATTTGTTTTCTTCTTATGGGTGAAAGGCAATTAATTGTTTATAAATACCACTTCTTCTGTATCCATTCAACTTCTGATGGAGACGGACCCGCTACTGTGAATAGTGCTGCGATAAACAAGGGGGTGCACATACCTTTTTTAAATTGGGCTACTGCATTATATCTACTTATCTATACTACTTACATTTCCTCTATGTATCTATCACCTATCATCTGACAATCTACCTTCTTGCTATCTCTCATCTATCATAGTCATCATTTATCCCTATCATCTATCATCTTTCTGCAACTATGATCTTCAATACGTTCTATGTGTATCTATCTTTTATTTCTCATGAATACACAACTACATGAGTAATATTGTTTAATACAACTTCCATCAACAATATATCCCCAGATATCCCATTGCGTTCACTATCCTCCAGTGAAGTAAAATAATGTAGAATCACTAGTCTTCTCTGTGACGTGCAGTCCTCCACGTTCCCCAGCCCAACACTATCTACACTTATTCTATTTCACCATTTCTAACCCCCAGTCCTTCTTGTCCCTCCACTTTAACACAATCGGCCCAGTCTCTTTCCTTTCGTAAACATTAGTCCTTTCTTCTCTTCAGCGTGGCTTCTACAGTTTTGATTTCTTCATTTTATTTCTTTTTTTAATACTCTGCTTGTTAGTGAAATCATTTGACAATTTTCTCACTCTCCACCGCTTATTTCACTGAGCGTAATCCTCTGTATCTCCATCCATGTTGTTGTAAATGGCAGGGTTTGTTTTAGTCATATATCTGAATAGTATCCCACTCTTCATTTGCTGATGGATACTTAGCAACACTATTGTTATCATTGTGGTAAATAATATAGGTCTGCACACGTCTCCTTTAAACTGGCTGCTGCTTTCTCTGTTACTCTGCATTTATTTTATGCATTCGTTCATTTAATTATATCTCATTATTCTACAAGTACATGAATAAAATTATGCGTGCTAGGACCGGCCCATCACAAAGAACTCCAGGATTCTCATTTGCAGTCACACTCGGTAAGCATAGTAAGATACTGTAGAATCACTACATGTCTTCCGTGTTTTGTACAGGCATCCCCACAATGCCCATCTGCAGTATTCATGGAAATCATATAGCACGCTTTCTTTACCCCTACTTCCACCATCCATTCTCTCCTGTCCATCTCGGATCCTTTCCCTTTGGAATCTCTTAGTCCAATTTTCATTTCTGTGAATCGGATGATGTTTTGCTCCTTCAGTTTTTCTTTTTCCAACATCTCCACAGATGGCTCAAGTCACTTGACCCTTGCCTTTCTCCACCTCTTATGTCGTGAGTATATTGCCCTCCTGCACCTTCCGAGTTTTTACAAATATTAGGATTTATTGTCATCTTATGGCTGAGTAATATTCAACTGTGAATATGTACCACAAATTCTTTACTCATTAATCTACTGATGGAAAGTTACCTGGGCTACTGTGCTTACTGCTGATAAACCCGCGGATGTATGTGCCTTTTTTAACTTGTCTGCTTCAATGGATTTATTGATATGTGTTTATTATTGAGTTGTTTGTTCACCGTTAATCTGCAATTGTATGTGTAACGTATTTCCTAGACCCCCAGTTCCTCGTTTCACCCAAAACGCCCGTGCAGTCACTTCCATCACCATAACAATGTACTGTAGTATTGCTAGTTGTCTTCTCTGTTGGACAGCACTCCACGTGCATCCATTCCCACATTATATATGCTAACTGAAATGCTCCATTTCTTCCACACATCCTTTCCCCTCCATTTCCAACCATCCTTCTCTGTCTCTTTCCCTTTGGTAACTGTGAATCTATTCTTATGTTCTGTGACACCGCTGTTTTTCTCCTTCAGCTTTTTCTTTTTTCTAATATTCCAAAGATGAGTGACATCATTTTACTTATATATGTAGGCCAGAAGATGTTATGTTTCTAAGATGTTGCAGCTCCACACGGCTGAGCTCTGCCCAACATATGCTAGTGGAGTTTGCAGGAACAGCCTTGTTGCCTGGAGATTCCATGATGTCACAGTGCGCCTCTTTCATAGAGACAGGATATGTAAGCTCAGATTAGCTGGTTCTCACTTCAGAGCATGCTACCCTGCACGGAGTTGGACTTTGGTAAGATGGGCGCTGACCACCTTGACAGGTTCAGCGGAAAAGGAAAAGAGATCCAAGATACTGCTTGTTTCTTTTGATTTTGGCACCAATACCACACAGTTACGTTAGCGCAATTATGGTAATTAGACAAACCCCGTTTTCAAATCCACACGTTATACAGCATAAGTGTCACTGTCCACGAGCCCCTTAATGCACTGTAGTAGCTCTACTGTTCTTTGCTGTTGTACTGCCTTCCTCGTGCCCACACACTCTCCACTTATGTGTGCTACACGTAATGCTCCATTTTACCTCTCATTCCTCCCTTTCCAGCCATTCCCCTCTTTCACTTTCCCCTTGGTAACCATTAGTCCACTCTTCAGTTCATTGAACCTGCCACTGTCTTGTTCCTTGACTATTTCTCTTTTTTTCTAACTCTCCACAGTAGAGTGACATCAATTGCCACTTGACTTTCTCTTCGTGGCTTATTTCACTGAGAACAATACCCACAAGTTCCATCCATGTTTTTGTAATTGCTAAGATTTGTTTTCTTCATATGGCTGAATAATATTCTACGTCCCATTTACTGATGAACATTTAGCTTGGCTATTGTCAATACTTCTGTGAGAAACATATGGGTGCAATTTTCGTTTTTAACATGGGCTGCTGCATTCTGTTTATATATTTATAGATTTGTTTTTTTATATTTATTCATATATTCCTTTATTAATTCTGTAATAATTAATCTAAAATTACATGAGAATCATTAATTTTACAAGACCCACACTATAACCAAGATCAACCAGTTATGTCCCTGAAGTCACTGTCCATGAGCATTGTAAGATACTGTAGATTCCATCTCCCCCAATCCACATTAATAATGCTAATCATTATGCCTACCTTCTCCTTGCTTTCATATGTAACAACGCCACTCTCTTCCCCTTGGTAACTGTTACTCCAAACTTGTGTTCTGTGAATCTGCTGATATTTTGCTCCTTCAGTTTTATCTTGGCTCTTCGTCTCCACGCATGTGTTAAATCATTTGATACATTTCTTCTCTTCCTCACTTATTTCACTGAGCATAATATGTTCTAGCGCCATCCATGATGTAGCAAATGCTAGGATTTGTTTTCTTCTGATGGCTGAGTAACGATCCTTTCTGTATATGTACCACATCTTCTATACCCATTAATCTATTGATGTCCAATTAGCTCGGTTTCTTTGAATAGTAGTCTGATTATCATAGGGTTATATATGTCTTTATTAGCTGGGCACATTCATTGGTTTTATTGGATTCTTTAATTAATTTATTCTTTATTTACTTATTATTAAACTGTAAGTAAAAGTATAACGTGAGATTTTCTAGACTCCACCTGTCTCGAAATTCTTCCCAATGCCCCACTGCAGTCACTTCCATCAACAGAGCAATGTACTCTAGATTCACTGCCTGTCTTCACTGTTTGGTTAAGCCCTCACCACGCACCCACAAAAACATTACATGTGCTAATTATAATGCATCCTTTCCCTTCGCACTGTTATCCCTCCATTCTCCCATGTCCACCCTAGTCGTTTTTTCTTTGGTAACTGGTAGTTCATTCTTGATCTCTGTGTGTCTGCCACTATTTTGCTCCTTCAGTTCTTTCCGGCTTCTCTATCTGCACAGATTGGCCATATCGTTTGATACTTGTCCTCCTATCTTATTTCATTGAACATAAAACCCCGCTCTTTCATCTATGTTGTCACAAATGGGAGGATTTGTTTTCTTCTTATGGGTGAAAGGCAATTAATTGTTTATAAATACCACTTCTTCTGTATCCATTCAACTTCTGATGGAGACGGACCCGCTACTGTGAATAGTGCTGCGATAAACAAGGGGGTGCACATACCTTTTTTAAATTGGGCTACTGCATTATATCTACTTATCTATACTACTTACATTTCCTCTATGTATCTATCACCTATCATCTGACAATCTACCTTCTTGCTATCTCTCATCTATCATAGTCATCATTTATCCCTATCATCTATCATCTTTCTGCAACTATGATCTTCAATACGTTCTATGTGTATCTATCTTTTATTTCTCATGAATACACAACTACATGAGTAATATTGTTTAATACAACTTCCATCAACAATATATCCCCAGATATCCCATTGCGTTCACTATCCTCCAGTGAAGTAAAATAATGTAGAATCACTAGTCTTCTCTGTGACGTGCAGTCCTCCACGTTCCCCAGCCCAACACTATCTACACTTATTCTATTTCACCATTTCTAACCCCCAGTCCTTCTTGTCCCTCCACTTTAACACAATCGGCCCAGTCTCTTTCCTTTCGTAAACATTAGTCCTTTCTTCTCTTCAGCGTGGCTTCTACAGTTTTGATTTCTTCATTTTATTTCTTTTTTTAATACTCTGCTTGTTAGTGAAATCATTTGACAATTTTCTCACTCTCCACCGCTTATTTCACTGAGCGTAATCCTCTGTATCTCCATCCATGTTGTTGTAAATGGCAGGGTTTGTTTTAGTCATATATCTGAATAGTATCCCACTCTTCATTTGCTGATGGATACTTAGCAACACTATTGTTATCATTGTGGTAAATAATATAGGTCTGCACACGTCTCCTTTAAACTGGCTGCTGCTTTCTCTGTTACTCTGCATTTATTTTATGCATTCGTTCATTTAATTATATCTCATTATTCTGCAAGTACATGAATAAAATTATGCGTGCTAGGACCGGCCCATCACAAAGAACTCCAGGATTCTCATTTGCAGTCACACTCCGTAAGCATAGTAAGATACTGTAGAATCACTACATGTCTTCCGTGTTTTGTACAGGCATCCCCACAATGCCCATCTGCAGTATTCATGGAAATCATATAGCACGCTTTCTTTACCCCTACTTCCACCATCCATTCTCTCCTGTCCATCTCGGATCCTTTCCCGTTGGAATCTCTTAGTCCAATTTTCATTTCTGTGAATCGGATGATGTTTTGCTCCTTCAGTTTTTCTTTTTCCAACATCTCCACAGATGGCTCAAGTCACTTGACCCTTGCCTTTCTCCACCTCTTATGTCGTGAGTATATTGCCCTCCTGCACCTTCCGAGTTTTTACAAATATTAGGATTTATTGTCATCTTATGGCTGAGTAATATTCAACTGAGAATATGTACCACAAATTCTTTACTCATTAATCTACTGATGGAAAGTTACCTGGGCTACTGTGCTTACTGCTGATAAACCCGCGGATGTATGTGCCTTTTTTAACTTGTCTGCTTCAATGGATTTATTGATATGTGTTTATTATTGAGTTGTTTGTTCACCGTTAATCTGCAATTGTATGTGTAACGTATTTCCTAGACCCCCAGTTCCTCGTTTCACCCAAAACGCCCGTGCAGTCACTTCCATCACCATAACAATGTACTGTAGTATTGCTAGTTGTCTTCTCTGTTGGACAGCACTCCACGTGCATCCATTCCCACATTATATATGCTAACTGAAATGCTCCATTTCTTCCACACATCCTTTCCCCTCCATTTCCAACCATCCTTCTCTGTCTCTTTCCCTTTGGTAACTGTGAATCTATTCTTATGTTCTGTGACACCGCTGTTTTTCTCCTTCAGCTTTTTCTTTTTTCTAATATTCCAAAGATGAGTGACATCATTTTACTTATATATGTAGGCCAGAAGATGTTATGTTTCTAAGATGTTGCAGCTCCACACGGCTGAGCTCTGCCCAACATATGCTAGTGGAGTTTGCAGGAACAGCCTTGTTGCCTGGAGATTCCATGATGTCACAGTGCGCCTCTTTCATAGAGACAGGATATGTAAGCTCAGATTAGCTGGTTCTCACTTCAGAGCATGCTACCCTGCACGGAGTTGGACTTTGGTAAGATGGGCGCTGACCACCTTGACAGGTTCAGCGGAAAAGGAAAAGAGATCCAAGATACTGCTTGTTTCTTTTGATTTTGGCACCAATACCACACAGTTACGTTAGCGCAATTTTGGTAATTAGACAAACCCCGTTTTCAAATCCACACGTTATACAGCATAAGTGTCACTGTCCACGAGCCCCTTAATGCACTGTAGTAGCTCTACTGTTCTTTGCTGTTGTACTGCCTTCCTCGTGCCCACACACTCTCCACTTATGTGTGCTACACGTAATGCTCCAGTTTACCTCTCATTCCTCCCTTTCCAGCCATTCCCCTCTTTCACTTTCCCCTTGGTAACCATTAGTCCACTCTTCAGTTCATTGAACCTGCCACTGTCTTGTTCCTTGACTATTTCTCTTTTTTTCTAACTCTCCACAGTAGAGTGACATCAATTGCCACTTGACTTTCTCTTCGTGGCTTATTTCACTGAGAACAATACCCACAAGTTCCATCCATGTTTTTGTAATTGCTAAGATTTGTTTTCTTCATATGGCTGAATAATATTCTACGTCCCATTTACTGATGAACATTTAGCTTGGCTATTGTCAATACTTCTGTGAGAAACATATGGGTGCAATTTTCGTTTTTAACATGGGCTGCTGCATTCTGTTTATATATTTATAGATTTGTTTTTTTATATTTATTCATATATTCCTTTATTAATTCTGTAATAATTAATCTAAAATTACATGAGAATCATTAATTTTACAAGACCCACACTATAACCAAGATCAACCAGTTATGTCCCTGAAGTCACTGTCCATGAGCATTGTAAGATACTGTAGATTCCATCTCCCCCAATCCACATTAATAATGCTAATCATTATGCCTACCTTCTCCTTGCTTTCATATGTAACAACGCCACTCTCTTCCCCTTGGTAACTGTTACTCCAAACTTGTGTTCTGTGAATCTGCTGATATTTTGCTCCTTCAGTTTTATCTTGGCTCTTCGTCTCCACGCATGTGTTAAATCATTTGATACATTTCTTCTCTTCCTCACTTATTTCACTGAGCATAATATGTTCTAGCGCCATCCATGATGTAGCAAATGCTAGGATTTGTTTTCTTCTGATGGCTGAGTAACGATCCTTTCTGTATATGTACCACATCTTCTATACCCATTAATCTATTGATGTCCAATTAGCTCGGTTTCTTTGAATAGTAGTCTGATTATCATAGGGTTATATATGTCTTTATTAGCTGGGCACATTCATTGGTTTTATTGGATTCTTTAATTAATTTATTCTTTATTTACTTATTATTAAACTGTAAGTAAAAGTATAACGTGAGATTTTCTAGACTCCACCTGTCTCGAAATTCTTCCCAATGCCCCACTGCAGTCACTTCCATCAACAGAGCAATGTACTCTAGATTCACTGCCTGTCTTCACTGTTTGGTTAAGCCCTCACCACGCACCCACAAAAACATTACATGTGCTAATTATAATGCATCCTTTCCCTTCGCACTGTTATCCCTCCATTCTCCCATGTCCACCCTAGTCGTTTTTTCTTTGGTAACTGGTAGTTCATTCTTGATCTCTGTGTGTCTGCCACTATTTTGCTCCTTCAGTTCTTTCCGGCTTCTCTATCTGCACAGATTGGTCATATCGTTTGATACTTGTCCTCCTATCTTATTTCATTGAACATAAAACCCCGCTCTTTCATCTATGTTGTCACAAATGGGAGGATTTGTTTTCTTCTTATGGGTGAAAGGCAATTAATTGTTTATAAATACCACTTCTTCTGTATCCATTCAACTTCTGATGGAGACGGACCCGCTACTGTGAATAGTGCTGCGATAAACAAGGGGGTGCACATACCTTTTTTAAATTGGGCTACTGCATTATATCTACTTATCTATACTACTTACATTTCCTCTATGTATCTATCACCTATCATCTGACAATCTACCTTCTTGCTATCTCTCATCTATCATAGTCCTCATTTATCCCTATCATCTATCATCTTTCTGCAACTATGATCTTCAATACGTTCTATGTGTATCTATCTTTTATTTCTCATGAATACACAACTACATGAGTAATATTGTTTAATACAACTTCCATCAACAATATATCCCCAGATATCCCATTGCGTTCACTATCCTCCAGTGAAGTAAAATAATGTTGAATCACTAGTCTTCTCTGTGACGTGCAGTCCTCCACGTTCCCCAGCCCAACACTATCTACACTTATTCTATTTCACCATTTCTAACCCCCAGTCCTTCTTGTCCCTCCACTTTAACACAATCGGCCCAGTCTCTTTCCTTTCGTAAACATTAGTCCTTTCTTCTCTTCAGCGTGGCTTCTACAGTTTTGATTTCTTCATTTTATTTCTTTTTTTAATACTCTGCTTGTTAGTGAAATCATTTGACAATTTTCTCACTCTCCACCGCTTATTTCACTGAGCGTAATCCTCTGTATCTCCATCCATGTTGTTGTAAATGGCAGGGTTTGTTTTAGTCATATATCTGAATAGTATCCCACTCTTCATTTGCTGATGGATACTTAGCAACACTATTGTTATCATTGTGGTAAATAATATAGGTGTGCACACGTCTCCTTTAAACTGGCTGCTGCTTTCTCTGTTACTCTGCATTTATTTTATGCATTCGTTCATTTAATTATATCTCATTATTCTGCAAGTACATGAATAAAATTATGCGTGCTAGGACCGGCCCATCACAAAGAACTCCAGGATTCTCATTTGCAGTCACACTCCGTAAGCATAGTAAGATACTGTAGAATCACTACATGTCTTCCGTGTTTTGTACAGGCATCCCCACAATGCCCATCTGCAGTATTCATGGAAATCATATAGCACGCTTTCTTTACCCCTACTTCCACCATCCATTCTCTCCTGTCCATCTCGGATCCTTTCCCTTTGGAATCTCTTAGTCCAATTTTCATTTCTGTGAATCGGATGATGTTTTGCTCCTTCAGTTTTTCTTTTTCCAACATCTCCACAGATGGCTCAAGCCACTTGACCCTTGCCTTTCTCCACCTCTTATGTCGTGAGTATATTGCCCTCCTGCACCTTCCGAGTTTTTACAAATATTAGGATTTATTGTCATCTTATGGCTGAGTAATATTCAACTGAGAATATGTACCACAAATTCTTTACTCATTAATCTACTGATGGAAAGTTACCTGGGCTACTGTGCTTACTGCTGATAAACCCGCGGATGTATGTGCCTTTTTTAACTTGTCTGCTTCAATGGATTTATTGATATGTGTTTATTATTGAGTTGTTTGTTCACCGTTAATCTGCAATTGTATGTGTAACGTATTTCCTAGACCCCCAGTTCCTCGTTTCACCCAAAACGCCCGTGCAGTCACTTCCATCACCATAACAATGTACTGTAGTATTGCTAGTTGTCTTCTCTGTTGGACAGCACTCCACGTGCATCCATTCCCACATTATATATGCTAACTGAAATGCTCCATTTCTTCCACACATCCTTTCCCCTCCATTTCCAACCATCCTTCTCTGTCTCTTTCCCTTTGGTAACTGTGAATCTATTCTTATGTTCTGTGACACCGCTGTTTTTCTCCTTCAGCTTTTTCTTTTTTCTAATATTCCAAAGATGAGTGACATCATTTTACTTATATATGTAGGCCAGAAGATGTTATGTTTCTAAGATGTTGCAGCTCCACACGGCTGAGCTCTGCCCAACATATGCTAGTGGAGTTTGCAGGAACAGCCTTGTTGCCTGGAGATTCCATGATGTCACAGTGCGCCTCTTTCATAGAGACAGGATATGTAAGCTCAGATTAGCTGGTTCTCACTTCAGAGCATGCTACCCTGCACGGAGTTGGACTTTGGTAAGATGGGCGCTGACCACCTTGACAGGTTCAGCGGAAAAGGAAAAGAGATCCAAGATACTGCTTGTTTCTTTTGATTTTGGCACCAATACCACACAGTTACGTTAGCGCAATTATGGTAATTAGACAAACCCCGTTTTCAAATCCACACGTTATACAGCATAAGTGTCACTGTCCACGAGCCCCTTAATGCACTGTAGTAGCTCTACTGTTCTTTGCTGTTGTACTGCCTTCCTCGCGCCCACACACTCTCCACTTATGTGTGCTACACGTAATGCTCCATTTTACCTCTCATTCCTCCCTTTCCAGCCATTCCCCTCTTTCACTTTCCCCTTGGTAACCATTAGTCCACTCTTCAGTTCATTGAACCTGCCACTGTCTTGTTCCTTGACTATTTCTCTTTTTTTCTAACTCTCCACAGTAGAGTGACATCAATTGCCACTTGACTTTCTCTTCGTGGCTTATTTCACTGAGAACAATACCCACAAGTTCCATCCATGTTTTTGTAATTGCTAAGATTTGTTTTCTTCATATGGCTGAATAATATTCTACGTCCCATTTACTGATGAACATTTAGCTTGGCTATTGTCAATACTTCTGTGAGAAACATATGGGTGCAATTTTCGTTTTTAACATGGGCTGCTGCATTCTGTTTATATATTTATAGATTTGTTTTTTTATATTTATTCATATATTCCTTTATTAATTCTGTAATAATTAATCTAAAATTACATGAGAATCATTAATTTTACAAGACCCACACTATAACCAAGATCAACCAGTTATGTCCCTGAAGTCACTGTCCATGAGCATTGTAAGATACTGTAGATTCCATCTCCCCCAATCCACATTAATAATGCTAATCATTATGCCTACCTTCTCCTTGCTTTCATATGTAACAACGCCACCCTCTTCCCCTTGGTAACTGTTACTCCAAACTTGTGTTCTGTGAATCTGCTGATATTTTGCTCCTTCAGTTTTATCTTGGCTCTTCGTCTCCACGCATGTGTTAAATCATTTGATACATTTCTTCTCTTCCTCACTTATTTCACTGAGCATAATATGTTCTAGCGCCATCCATGATGTAGCAAATGCTAGGATTTGTTTTCTTCTGATGGCTGAGTAACGATCCTTTCTGTATATGTACCACATTTTCTATACCCATTAATCTATTGATGTCCAATTAGCTCGGTTTCTTTGAATAGTAGTCTGATTATCATAGGGTTATATATGTCTTTATTAGCTGGGCACATTCATTGGTTTTATTGGATTCTTTAATTAATTTATTCTTTATTTACTTATTATTAAACTGTAAGTAAAAGTATAACGTGAGATTTTCTAGACTCCACCTGTCTCGAAATTCTTCCCAATGCCCCACTGCAGTCACTTCCATCAACAGAGCAATGTACTCTAGATTCACTGCCTGTCTTCACTGTTTGGTTAAGCCCTCACCACGCACCCACAAAAACATTACATGTGCTAATTATAATGCATCCTTTCCCTTCGCACTGTTATCCCTCCATTCTCCCATGTCCACCCTAGTCGTTTTTTCTTTGGTAACTGGTAGTTCATTCTTAATCTCTGTGTGTCTGCCACTATTTTGCTCCTTCAGTTCTTTCCGGCTTCTCTATCTGCACAGATTGGCCATATCGTTTGATACTTGTCCTCCTATCTTATTTCATTGAACATAAAACCCCGCTCTTTCATCTATGTTGTCACAAATGGGAGGATTTGTTTTCTTCTTATGGGTGAAAGGCAATTAATTGTTTATAAATACCACTTCTTCTGTATCCATTCAACTTCTGATGGAGACGGACCCGCTACTGTGAATAGTGCTGCGATAAACAAGGGGGTGCACATACCTTTTTTAAATTGGGCTACTGCATTATATCTACTTATCTATACTACTTACATTTCCTCTATGTATCTATCACCTATCATCTGACAATCTACCTTCTTGCTATCTCTCATCTATCATAGTCATCATTTATCCCTATCATCTATCATCTTTCTGCAACTATGATCTTCAATACGTTCTATGTGTATCTATCTTTTATTTCTCATGAATACACAACTACATGAGTAATATTGTTTAATACAACTTCCATCAACAATATATCCCCAGATATCCCATTGCGTTCACTATCCTCCAGTGCAGTAAAATAATGTAGAATCACTAGTCTTCTCTGTGACGTGCAGTCCTCCACGTTCCCCAGCCCAACACTATCTACACTTATTCTAATTCACCATTTCTAACCCCCAGTCCTTCTTGTCCCTCCACTTTAACACAATCGGCCCAGTCTCTTTCCTTTCGTAAACATTAGTCCTTTCTTCTCTTCAGCGTGGCTTCTACAGTTTTGATTTCTTCATTTTATTTCTTTTTTTAATACTCTGCTTGTTAGTGAAATCATTTGACAATTTTCTCACTCTCCACCGCTTATTTCACTGAGCGTAATCCTCTGTATCTCCATCCATGTTGTTGTAAATGGCAGGGTTTGTTTTAGTCATATATCTGAATAGTATCCCACTCTTCATTTGCTGATGGATACTTAGCAACACTATTGTTATCATTGTGGTAAATAATATAGGTGTGCACACGTCTCCTTTAAACTGGCTGCTGCTTTCTCTGTTACTCTGCATTTATTTTATGCATTCGTTCATTTAATTATATCTCATTATTCTGCAAGTACATGAATAAAATTATGCGTGCTAGGACCGGCCCATCACAAAGAACTCCAGGATTCTCATTTGCAGTCACACTCCGTAAGCATAGTAAGATACTGTAGAATCACTACATGTCTTCCGTGTTTTGTACAGGCATCCCCACAATGCCCATCTGCAGTATTCATGGAAATCATATAGCACGCTTTCTTTACCCCTACTTCCACCATCCATTCTCTCCTGTCCATCTCGGATCCTTTCCCGTTGGAATCTCTTAGTCCAATTTTCATTTCTGTGAATCGGATGATGTTTTGCTCCTTCAGTTTTTCTTTTTCCAACATCTCCACAGATGGCTCAAGTCACTTGACCCTTGCCTTTCTCCACCTCTTATGTCGTGAGTATATTGCCCTCCTGCACCTTCCGAGTTTTTACAAATATTAGGATTTATTGTCATCTTATGGCTGAGTAATATTCAACTGAGTATATGTACCACAAATTCTTTACTCATTAATCTACTGATGGAAAGTTACCTGATCTACTGTGCTTACTGCTGATAAACCCGCGGATGTATGTGCCTTTTTTAACTTGTCTGCTTCAATGGATTTATTGATATGTGTTTATTATTGAGTTGTTTGTTCACCGTTAATCTGCAATTGTATGTGTAACGTATTTCCTAGACCCCCAGTTCCTCGTTTCACCCAAAACGCCCGTGCAGTCACTTCCATCACCATAACAATGTACTGTAGTATTGCTAGTTGTCTTCTCTGTTGGACAGCACTCCACGTGCATCCATTCCCACATTATATATGCTAACTGAAATGCTCCATTTCTTCCACACATCCTTTCCCCTCCATTTCCAACCATCCTTCTCTGTCTCTTTCCCTTTGGTAACTGTGAATCTATTCTTATGTTCTGTGACACCGCTGTTTTTCTCCTTCAGCTTTTTCTTTTTTCTAATATTCCAAAGATGAGTGACATCATTTTACTTATATATGTAGGCCAGAATAGGTTATGTTTCTAAGATGTTGCAGCTCCACACGGCTGAGCTCTGCCCAACATATGCTAGTGGAGTTTGCAGGAACAGCCTTGTTGCCTGGAGATTCCATGATGTCACAGTGCGCCTCTTTCATAGAGACAGGATATGTAAGCTCAGATTAGCTGGTTCTCACTTCAGAGCATGCTACCCTGCACGGAGTTGGACTTTGGTAAGATGGGCGCTGACCACCTTGACAGGTTCAGCGGAAAAGGAAAAGAGATCCAAGATACTGCTTGTTTCTTTTGATTTTGGCACCAATACCACACAGTTACGTTAGCGCAATTATGGTAATTAGACAAACCCCGTTTTCAAATCCACACGTTATACAGCATAAGTGTCACTGTCCACGAGCCCCTTAATGCACTGTAGTAGCTCTACTGTTCTTTGCTGTTGTACTGCCTTCCTCGTGCCCACACACTCTCCACTTATGTGTGCTACACGTAATGCTCCATTTTACCTCTCATTCCTCCCTTTCCAGCCATTCCCCTCTTTCACTTTCCCCTTGGTAACCATTAGTCCACTCTTCAGTTCATTGAACCTGCCACTGTCTTGTTCCTTGACTATTTCTCTTTTTTTCTAACTCTCCACAGTAGAGTGACATCAATTGCCACTTGACTTTCTCTTCGTGGCTTATTTCACTGAGAACAATACCCACAAGTTCCATCCATGTTTTTGTAATTGCTAAGATTTGTTTTCTTCATATGGCTGAATAATATTCTACGTCCCATTTACTGATGAACATTTAGCTTGGCTATTGTCAATACTTCTGTGAGAAACATATGGGTGCAATTTTCGTTTTTCACATGGGCTGCTGCATTCTGTTTATATATTTATAGATTTGTTTTTTTATATTTATTCATATATTCCTTTATTAATTCTGTAATAATTAATCTAAAATTACATGAGAATCATTAATTTTACAAGACCCACACTATAACCAAGATCAACCAGTTATGTCCCTGAAGTCACTGTCCATGAGCATTGTAAGATACTGTAGATTCCATCTCCCCCAATCCACATTAATAATGCTAATCATTATGCCTACCTTCTCCTTGCTTTCATATGTAACAACGCCACTCTCTTCCCCTTGGTAACTGTTACTCCAAACTTGTGTTCTGTGAATCTGCTGATATTTTGCTCCTTCAGTTTTATCTTGGCTCTTCGTCTCCACGCATGTGTTAAATCATTTGATACATTTCTTCTCTTCCTCACTTATTTCACTGAGCATAATATGTTCTAGCGCCATCCATGATGTAGCAAATGCTAGGATTTGTTTTCTTCTGATGGCTGAGTAACGATCCTTTCTGTATATGTACCACATCTTCTATACCCATTAATCTATTGATGTCCAATTAGCTCGGTTTCTTTGAATAGTAGTCTGATTATCATAGGGTTATATATGTCTTTATTAGCTGGGCACATTCATTGGTTTTATTGGATTCTTTAATTAATTTATTCTTTATTTACTTATTATTAAACTGTAAGTAAAAGTATAACGTGAGATTTTCTAGACTCCACCTGTCTCGAAATTCTTCCCAATGCCCCACTGCAGTCACTTCCATCAACAGAGCAATGTACTCTAGATTCACTGCCTGTCTTCACTGTTTGGTTAAGCCCTCAACACGCACCCACAAAAACATTACATGTGCTAATTATAATGCATCCTTTCCCTTCCCACTGTTATCCCTCCATTCTCCCATGTCCACCCTAGTCGTTTTTTCTTTGGTAACTGGTAGTTCATTCTTGATCTCTGTGTGTCTGCCACTATTTTGCTCCTTCAGTTCTTTCCGGCTTCTCTATCTGCACAGATTGGTCATATCGTTTGTTACTTGTCCTCCTATCTTATTTCATTGAACATAAAACCCCGCTCTTTCATCTATGTTGTCACAAATGGGAGGATTTGTTTTCTTCTTATGGGTGAAAGGCAATTAATTGTTTATAAATACCACTTCTTCTGTATCCATTCAACTTCTGATGGAGACGGACCCGCTACTGTGAATAGTGCTGCGATAAACAAGGGGGTGCACATACCTTTTTTAAATTGGGCTACTGCATTATATCTACTTATCTATACTACTTACATTTCCTCTATGTATCTATCACCTATCATCTGACAATCTACCTTCTTGCTATCTCTCATCTATCATAGTCATCATTTATCCCTATCGTCTATCATCTTTCTGCAACTATGATCTTCAATACGTTCTATGTGTATCTATCTTTTATTTCTCATGAATACACAACTACATGAGTAATATTGTTTAATACAACTTCCATCAACAATATATCCCCAGATATCCCATTGCGTTCACTATCCTCCAGTGCAGTAAAATAATGTAGAATCACTAGTCTTCTCTGTGACGTGCAGTCCTCCACGTTCCCCAGCCCAACACTATCTACACTTATTCTAATTCACCATTTCTAACCCCCAGTCCTTCTTGTCCCTCCACTTTAACACAATCGGCCCAGTCTCTTTCCTTTCGTAAAAATTAGTCCTTTCTTTTCTTCAGCGTGGCTTCTACAGTTTTGATTTCTTCATTTTATTTCTTTTTTTAATACTCTGCTTGTTATTGAAATCATTTGACAATTTTCTCACTCTCCACCGCTTATTTCACTGAGCGTAATCCTCTGTATCTCCATCCATGTTGTTGTAAATGGCAGGGTTTGTTTTAGTCATATATCTGAATAGTATCCCACTCTTCATTTGCTGATGGATACTTAGCAACACTATTGTTATCATTGTGGTAAATAATATAGGTGTGCACACGTCTCCTTTAAACTGGCTGCTGCTTTCTCTGTTACTCTGCATTTATTTTATGCATTCGTTCATTTAATTATATCTCATTATTCTACAAGTACATGAATAAAATTATGCGTGCTAGGACCGGCCCATCACAAAGAACTCCAGGATTCTCATTTGCAGTCACACTCGGTAAGCATAGTAAGATACTGTAGAATCACTACATGTCTTCCGTGTTTTGTACAGGCATCCCCACAATGCCCATCTGCAGTATTCATGGAAATCATATAGCACGCTTTCTTTACCCCTACTTCCACCATCCATTCTCTCCTGTCCATCTCGGATCCTTTCCCTTTGGAATCTCTTAGTCCAATTTTCATTTCTGTGAATCGGATGATATTTTGCTCCTTCAGTTTTTCTTTTTCCAACATCTCCACAGATGGCTCAAGTCACTTGACCCTTGCCTTTCTCCACCTCTTATGTCGTGAGTATATTGCCCTCCTGCACCTTCCGAGTTTTTACAAATATTAGGATTTATTGTCATCTTATGGCTGAGTAATATTCAACTGAGAATATGTACCACAAATTCTTTACTCATTAATCTACTGATGGAAAGTTACCTGGGCTACTGTGCTTACTGCTGATAAACCCGCGGATGTATGTGCCTTTTTTAACTTGTCTGCTTCAATGGATTTATTGATATGTGTTTATTATTGAGTTGTTTGTTCACCGTTAATCTGCAATTGTATGTGTAACGTATTTCCTAGACCCCCAGTTCCTCGTTTCACCCAAAACGCCCGTGCAGTCACTTCCATCACCATAACAATGTACTGTAGTATTGCTAGTTGTCTTCTCTGTTGGACAGCACTCCACGTGCATCCATTCCCACATTATATATGCTAACTGAAATGCTCCATTTCTTCCACACATCCTTTCCCCTCCATTTCCAACCATCCTTCTCTGTCTCTTTCCCTTTGGTAACTGTGAATCTATTCTTATGTTCTGTGACACCGCTGTTTTTCTCCTTCAGCTTTTTCTTTTTTCTAATATTCCAAAGATGAGTGACATCATTTTACTTATATATGTAGGCCAGAATAGGTTATGTTTCTAAGATGTTGCAGCTCCACACGGCTGAGCTCTGCCCAACATATGCTAGTGGAGTTTGCAGGAACAGCCTTGTTGCCTGGAGATTCCATGATGTCACAGTGCGCCTCTTTCATAGAGACAGGATATGTAAGCTCAGATTAGCTGGTTCTCACTTCAGAGCATGCTACCCTGCACGGAGTTGGACTTTGGTAAGATGGGCGCTGACCACCTTGACAGGTTCAGCGGAAAAGGAAAAGAGATCCAAGATACTGCTTGTTTCTTTTGATTTTGGCACCAATACCACACAGTTACGTTAGCGCAATTATGGTAATTAGACAAACCCCGTTTTCAAATCCACACGTTATACAGCATAAGTGTCACTGTCCACGAGCCCCTTAATGCACTGTAGTAGCTCTACTGTTCTTTGCTGTTGTACTGCCTTCCTCGTGCCCACACACTCTCCACTTATGTGTGCTACACGTAATGCTCCATTTTACCTCTCATTCCTCCCTTTCCAGCCATTCCCCTCTTTCACTTTCCCCTTGGTAACCATTAGTCCACTCTTCAGTTCATTGAACCTGCCACTGTCTTGTTCCTTGACTATTTCTCTTTTTTTCTAACTCTCCACAGTAGAGTGACATCAATTGCCACTTGACTTTCTCTTCGTGGCTTATTTCACTGAGAACAATACCCACAAGTTCCATCCATGTTTTTGTAATTGCTAAGATTTGTTTTCTTCATATGGCTGAATAATATTCTACGTCCCATTTACTGATGAACATTTAGCTTGGCTATTGTCAATACTTCTGTGAGAAACATATGGGTGCAATTTTCGTTTTTCACATGGGCTGCTGCATTCTGTTTATATATTTATAGATTTGTTTTTTTATATTTATTCATATATTCCTTTATTAATTCTGTAATAATTAATCTAAAATTACATGAGAATCATTAATTTTACAAGACCCACACTATAACCAAGATCAACCAGTTATGTCCCTGAAGTCACTGTCCATGAGCATTGTAAGATACTGTAGATTCCATCTCCCCCAATCCACATTAATAATGCTAATCATTATGCCTACCTTCTCCTTGCTTTCATATGTAACAACGCCACTCTCTTCCCCTTGGTAACTGTTACTCCAAACTTGTGTTCTGTGAATCTGCTGATATTTTGCTCCTTCAGTTTTATCTTGGCTCTTCGTCTCCACGCATGTGTTAAATCATTTGATACATTTCTTCTCTTCCTCACTTATTTCACTGAGCATAATATGTTCTAGCGCCATCCATGATGTAGCAAATGCTAGGATTTGTTTTCTTCTGATGGCTGAGTAACGATCCTTTCTGTATATGTACCACATCTTCTATACCCATTAATCTATTGATGTCCAATTAGCTCGGTTTCTTTGAATAGTAGTCTGATTATCATAGGGTTATATATGTCTTTATTAGCTGGGCACATTCATTGGTTTTATTGGATTCTTTAATTAATTTATTCTTTATTTACTTATTATTAAACTGTAAGTAAAAGTATAACGTGAGATTTTCTAGACTCCACCTGTCTCGAAATTCTTCCCAATGCCCCACTGCAGTCACTTCCATCAACAGAGCAATGTACTCTAGATTCACTGCCTGTCTTCACTGTTTGGTTAAGCCCTCAACACGCACCCACAAAAACATTACATGTGCTAATTATAATGCATCCTTTCCCTTCCCACTGTTATCCCTCCATTCTCCCATGTCCACCCTAGTCGTTTTTTCTTTGGTAACTGGTAGTTCATTCTTGATCTCTGTGTGTCTGCCACTATTTTGCTCCTTCAGTTCTTTCCGGCTTCTCTATCTGCACAGATTGGTCATATCGTTTGTTACTTGTCCTCCTATCTTATTTCATTGAACATAAAACCCCGCTCTTTCATCTATGTTGTCACAAATGGGAGGATTTGTTTTCTTCTTATGGGTGAAAGGCAATTAATTGTTTATAAATACCACTTCTTCTGTATCCATTCAACTTCTGATGGAGACGGACCCGCTACTGTGAATAGTGCTGCGATAAACAAGGGGGTGCACATACCTTTTTTAAATTGGGCTACTGCATTATATCTACTTATCTATACTACTTACATTTCCTCTATGTATCTATCACCTATCATCTGACAATCTACCTTCTTGCTATCTCTCATCTATCATAGTCATCATTTATCCCTATCGTCTATCATCTTTCTGCAACTATGATCTTCAATACGTTCTATGTGTATCTATCTTTTATTTCTCATGAATACACAACTACATGAGTAATATTGTTTAATACAACTTCCATCAACAATATATCCCCAGATATCCCATTGCGTTCACTATCCTCCAGTGCAGTAAAATAATGTAGAATCACTAGTCTTCTCTGTGACGTGCAGTCCTCCACGTTCCCCAGCCCAACACTATCTACACTTATTCTAATTCACCATTTCTAACCCCCAGTCCTTCTTGTCCCTCCACTTTAACACAATCGGCCCAGTCTCTTTCCTTTCGTAAACATTAGTCCTTTCTTCTCTTCAGCGTGGCTTCTACAGTTTTGATTTCTTCATTTTATTTCTTTTTTTAATACTCTGCTTGTTAGTGAAATCATTTGACAATTTTCTCACTCTCCACCGCTTATTTCACTGAGCGTAATCCTCTGTATCTCCATCCATGTTGTTGTAAATGGCAGGGTTTGTTTTAGTCATATATCTGAATAGTATCCCACTCTTCATTTGCTGATGGATACTTAGCAACACTATTGTTATCATTGTGGTAAATAATATAGGTGTGCACACGTCTCCTTTAAACTGGCTGCTGCTTTCTCTGTTACTCTGCATTTATTTTATGCATTCGTTCATTTAATTATATCTCATTATTCTGCAAGTACATGAATAAAATTATGCGTGCTAGGACCGGCCCATCACAAAGAACTCCAGGATTCTCATTTGCAGTCACACTCCGTAAGCATAGTAAGATACTGTAGAATCACTACATGTCTTCCGTGTTTTGTACAGGCATCCCCACAATGCCCATCTGCAGTATTCATGGAAATCATATAGCACGCTTTCTTTACCCCTACTTCCATCATCCATTCTCTCCTGTCCATCTCGGATCCTTCCCCTTTGGAATCTCTTAGTCCAATTTTCATTTCTGTGAATCGGATGATGTTTTGCTCCTTCAGTTTTTCTTTTTCCAACATCTCCACAGATGGCTCAAGCCACTTGACCCTTGCCTTTCTCCACCTCTTATGTCGTGAGTATATTGCCCTCCTGCACCTTCCGAGTTTTTACAAATATTAGGATTTATTGTCATCTTATGGCTGAGTAATATTCAACTGAGAATATGTACCACAAATTCTTTACTCATTAATCTACTGATGGAAAGTTACCTGGGCTACTGTGCTTACTGCTGATAAACCCGCGGATGTATGTGCCTTTTTTAACTTGTCTGCTTCAATGGATTTATTGATATGTGTTTATTATTGAGTTGTTTGTTCACCGTTAATCTGCAATTGTATGTGTAACGTATTTCCTAGACCCCCAGTTCCTCGTTTCACCCAAAACGCCCGTGCAGTCACTTCCATCACCATAACAATGTACTGTAGTATTGCTAGTTGTCTTCTCTGTTGGACAGCACTCCACGTGCATCCATTCCCACATTATATATGCTAACTGAAATGCTCCATTTCTTCCACACATCCTTTCCCCTCCATTTCCAACCATCCTTCTCTGTCTCTTTCCCTTTGGTAACTGTGAATCTATTCTTATGTTCTGTGACACCGCTGTTTTTCTCCTTCAGCTTTTTCTTTTTTCTAATATTCCAAAGATGAGTGACATCATTTTACTTATATATGTAGGCCAGAATAGGTTATGTTCCTAAGATGTTGCAGCTCCACACGGCTGAGCTCTGCCCAACATATGCTAGTGGAGTTTGCAGGAACAGCCTTGTTGCCTGGAGATTCCATGATGTCACAGTGCGCCTCTTTCATAGAGACAGGATATGTAAGCTCAGATTAGCTGGTTCTCACTTCAGAGCATGCTACCCTGCACGGAGTTGGACTTTGGTAAGATGGGCGCTGACCACCTTGACAGGTTCAGCGGAAAAGGAAAAGAGATCCAAGATACTGCTTGTTTCTTTTGATTTTGGCACCAATACCACACAGTTACGTTAGCGCAATTATGGTAATTAGACAAACCCCGTTTTCAAATCCACACGTTATACAGCATAAGTGTCACTGTCCACGAGCCCCTTAATGCACTGTAGTAGCTCTACTGTTCTTTGCTGTTGTACTGCCTTCCTCGTGCCCACACACTCTCCACTTATGTGTGCTACACGTAATGCTCCATTTTACCTCTCATTCCTCCCTTTCCAGCCATTCCCCTCTTTCACTTTCCCCTTGGTAACCATTAGTCCACTCTTCAGTTCATTGAACCTGCCACTGTCTTGTTCCTTGACTATTTCTCTTTTTTTCTAACTCTCCACAGTAGAGTGACATCAATTGCCACTTGACTTTCTCTTCGTGGCTTATTTCACTGAGAACAATACCCACAAGTTCCATCCATGTTTTTGTAATTGCTAAGATTTGTTTTCTTCATATGGCTGAATAATATTCTACGTCCCATTTACTGATGAACATTTAGCTTGGCTATTGTCAATACTTCTGTGAGAAACATATGGGTGCAATTTTCGTTTTTCACATGGGCTGCTGCATTCTGTTTATATATTTATAGATTTGTTTTTTTATATTTATTCATATATTCCTTTATTAATTCTGTAATAATTAATCTAAAATTACATGAGAATCATTAATTTTACAAGACCCACACTATAACCAAGATCAACCAGTTATGTCCCTGAAGTCACTGTCCATGAGCATTGTAAGATACTGTAGATTCCATCTCCCCCAATCCACATTAATAATGCTAATCATTATGCCTACCTTCTCCTTGCTTTCATATGTAACAACGCCACTCTCTTCCCCTTGGTAACTGTTACTCCAAACTTGTGTTCTGTGAATCTGCTGATATTTTGCTCCTTCAGTTTTATCTTGGCTCTTCGTCTCCACGCATGTGTTAAATCATTTGATACATTTCTTCTCTTCCTCACTTATTTCACTGAGCATAATATGTTCTAGCGCCATCCATGATGTAGCAAATGCTAGGATTTGTTTTCTTCTGATGGCTGAGTAACGATCCTTTCTGTATATGTACCACATCTTCTATACCCATTAATCTATTGATGTCCAATTAGCTCGGTTTCTTTGAATAGTAGTCTGATTATCATAGGGTTATATATGTCTTTATTAGCTGGGCACATTCATTGGTTTTATTGGATTCTTTAATTAATTTATTCTTTATTTACTTATTATTAAACTGTAAGTAAAAGTATAACGTGAGATTTTCTAGACTCCACCTGTCTCGAAATTCTTCCCAATGCCCCACTGCAGTCACTTCCATCAACAGAGCAATGTACTCTAGATTCACTGCCTGTCTTCACTGTTTGGTTAAGCCCTCAACACGCACCCACAAAAACATTACATGTGCTAATTATAATGCATCCTTTCCCTTCCCACTGTTATCCCTCCATTCTCCCATGTCCACCCTAGTCGTTTTTTCTTTGGTAACTGGTAGTTCATTCTTGATCTCTGTGTGTCTGCCACTATTTTGCTCCTTCAGTTCTTTCCGGCTTCTCTATCTGCACAGATTGGTCATATCGTTTGTTACTTGTCCTCCTATCTTATTTCATTGAACATAAAACCCCGCTCTTTCATCTATGTTGTCACAAATGGGAGGATTTGTTTTCTTCTTATGGGTGAAAGGCAATTAATTGTTTATAAATACCACTTCTTCTGTATCCATTCAACTTCTGATGGAGACGGACCCGCTACTGTGAATAGTGCTGCGATAAACAAGGGGGTGCACATACCTTTTTTAAATTGGGCTACTGCATTATATCTACTTATCTATACTACTTACATTTCCTCTATGTATCTATCACCTATCATCTGACAATCTACCTTCTTGCTATCTCTCATCTATCATAGTCATCATTTATCCCTATCGTCTATCATCTTTCTGCAACTATGATCTTCAATACGTTCTATGTGTATCTATCTTTTATTTCTCATGAATACACAACTACATGAGTAATATTGTTTAATACAACTTCCATCAACAATATATCCCCAGATATCCCATTGCGTTCACTATCCTCCAGTGCAGTAAAATAATGTAGAATCACTAGTCTTCTCTGTGACGTGCAGTCCTCCACGTTCCCCAGCCCAACACTATCTACACTTATTCTAATTCACCATTTCTAAACCCCAGTCCTTCTTGTCCCTCCACTTTAACACAATCGGCCCAGTCTCTTTCCTTTCGTAAACATTAGTCCTTTCTTCTCTTCAGCGTGGCTTCTACAGTTTTGATTTCTTCATTTTATTTCTTTTTTTAATACTCTGCTTGTTAGTGAAATCATTTGACAATTTTCTCACTCTCCACCGCTTATTTCACTGAGCGTAATCCTCTGTATCTCCATCCATGTTGTTGTAAATGGCAGGGTTTGTTTTAGTCATATATCTGAATAGTATCCCACTCTTCATTTGCTGATGGATACTTAGCAACACTATTGTTATCATTGTGGTAAATAATATAGGTGTGCACACGTCTCCTTTAAACTGGCTGCTGCTTTCTCTGTTACTCTGCATTTATTTTATGCATTCGTTCATTTAATTATATCTCATTATTCTGCAAGTACATGAATAAAATTATGCGTGCTAGGACCGGCCCATCACAAAGAACTCCAGGATTCTCATTTGCAGTCACACTCCGTAAGCATAGTAAGATACTGTAGAATCACTACATGTCTTCCGTGTTTTGTACAGGCATCCCCACAATGCCCATCTGCAGTATTCATGGAAATCATATAGCACGCTTTCTTTACCCCTACTTCCACCATCCATTCTCTCCTGTCCATCTCGGATCCTTTCCCTTTGGAATCTCTTAGTCCAATTTTCATTTCTGTGAATCGGATGATGTTTTGCTCCTTCAGTTTTTCTTTTTCCAACATCTCCACAGATGGCTCAAGCCACTTGACCCTTGCCTTTCTCCACCTCTTATGTCGTGAGTATATTGCCCTCCTGCACCTTCCGAGTTTTTACAAATATTAGGATTTATTGTCATCTTATGGCTGAGTAATATTCAACTGAGAATATGTACCACAAATTCTTTACTCATTAATCTACTGATGGAAAGTTACCTGGGCTACTGTGCTTACTGCTGATAAACCCGCGGATGTATGTGCCTTTTTTAACTTGTCTGCTTCAATGGATTTATTGATATGTGTTTATTATTGAGTTGTTTGTTCACCGTTAATCTGCAATTGTATGTGTAACGTATTTCCTAGACCCCCAGTTCCTCGTTTCACCCAAAACGCCCGTGCAGTCACTTCCATCACCATAACAATGTACTGTAGTATTGCTAGTTGTCTTCTCTGTTGGACAGCACTCCACGTGCATCCATTCCCACATTATATATGCTAACTGAAATGCTCCATTTCTTCCACACATCCTTTCCCCTCCATTTCCAACCATCCTTCTCTGTCTCTTTCCCTTTGGTAACTGTGAATCTATTCTTATGTTCTGTGACACCGCTGTTTTTCTCCTTCAGCTTTTTCTTTTTTCTAATATTCCAAAGATGAGTGACATCATTTTACTTATATATGTAGGCCAGAATAGGTTATGTTCCTAAGATGTTGCAGCTCCACACGGCTGAGCTCTGCCCAACATATGCTAGTGGAGTTTGCAGGAACAGCCTTGTTGCCTGGAGATTCCATGATGTCACAGTGCGCCTCTTTCATAGAGACAGGATATGTAAGCTCAGATTAGCTGGTTCTCACTTCAGAGCATGCTACCCTGCACGGAGTTGGACTTTGGTAAGATGGGCGCTGACCACCTTGACAGGTTCAGCGGAAAAGGAAAAGAGATCCAAGATACTGCTTGTTTCTTTTGATTTTGGCACCAATACCACACAGTTACGTTAGCGCAATTATGGTAATTAGACAAACCCCGTTTTCAAATCCACACGTTATACAGCATAAGTGTCACTGTCCACGAGCCCCTTAATGCACTGTAGTAGCTCTACTGTTCTTTGCTGTTGTACTGCCTTCCTCGTGCCCACACACTCTCCACTTATGTGTGCTACACGTAATGCTCCATTTTACCTCTCATTCCTCCCTTTCCAGCCATTCCCCTCTTTCACTTTCCCCTTGGTAACCATTAGTCCACTCTTCAGTTCATTGAACCTGCCACTGTCTTGTTCCTTGACTATTTCTCTTTTTTTCTAACTCTCCACAGTAGAGTGACATCAATTGCCACTTGACTTTCTCTTCGTGGCTTATTTCACTGAGAACAATACCCACAAGTTCCATCCATGTTTTTGTAATTGCTAAGATTTGTTTTCTTCATATGGCTGAATAATATTCTACGTCCCATTTACTGATGAACATTTAGCTTGGCTATTGTCAATACTTCTGTGAGAAACATATGGGTGCAATTTTCGTTTTTCACATGGGCTGCTGCATTCTGTTTATATATTTATAGATTTGTTTTTTTATATTTATTCATATATTCCTTTATTAATTCTGTAATAATTAATCTAAAATTACATGAGAATCATTAATTTTACAAGACCCACACTATAACCAAGATCAACCAGTTATGTCCCTGAAGTCACTGTCCATGAGCATTGTAAGATACTGTAGATTCCATCTCCCCCAATCCACATTAATAATGCTAATCATTATGCCTACCTTCTCCTTGCTTTCATATGTAACAACGCCACTCTCTTCCCCTTGGTAACTGTTACTCCAAACTTGTGTTCTGTGAATCTGCTGATATTTTGCTCCTTCAGTTTTATCTTGGCTCTTCGTCTCCACGCATGTGTTAAATCATTTGATACATTTCTTCTCTTCCTCACTTATTTCACTGAGCATAATATGTTCTAGCGCCATCCATGATGTAGCAAATGCTAGGATTTGTTTTCTTCTGATGGCTGAGTAACGATCCTTTCTGTATATGTACCACATCTTCTATACCCATTAATCTATTGATGTCCAATTAGCTCGGTTTCTTTGAATAGTAGTCTGATTATCATAGGGTTATATATGTCTTTATTAGCTGGGCACATTCATTGGTTTTATTGGATTCTTTAATTAATTTATTCTTTATTTACTTATTATTAAACTGTAAGTAAAAGTATAACGTGAGATTTTCTAGACTCCACCTGTCTCGAAATTCTTCCCAATGCCCCACTGCAGTCACTTCCATCAACAGAGCAATGTACTCTAGATTCACTGCCTGTCTTCACTGTTTGGTTAAGCCCTCACCACGCACCCACAAAAACATTACATGTGCTAATTATAATGCATCCTTTCCCTTCCCACTGTTATCCCTCCATTCTTCCATGTCCACCCTAGTCGTTTTTTCTTTGGTAACTGGTAGTTCATTCTTGATCTCTGTGTGTCTGCCACTATTTTGCTCCTTCAGTTCTTTCCGGCTTCTCTATCTGCACAGATTGGTCATATCGTTTGATACTTGTCCTCCTATCTTATTTCATTGAACATAAAACCCCGCTCTTTCATCTATGTTGTCACAAATGGGAGGATTTGTTTTCTTCTTAGGGGTGAAAGGAAAATAATTGTTTATATATACCACTTCTTCTGTATCCATTCAACTTCTGATGGAGACGGACCCGCTACTGTGAATAGTGCTGCGATAAACAAGGGGGTGCACATACCTTTTTTAAATTGGGCTACTGCATTATATCTACTTATCTATACTACTTACATTTCCACTATGTATCTATCATCTATCATCTGACAATCTACCTTCTTGCTATATCTCATCTATCATAGTCATCATTTATCTCTATCATCTATCATCTTTCTGCAACTATGATCTTCAATACGTTCTATGTGTATCTATCTTTTATTTCTCCTGAATACACAAGTACATGAGTAATATTGTTTACTACAACTTCCATCAACAATATATCCCCAGATATCCCATTGCGTTCACTATCCTCCAGTGCAGTAAATAATGTTGAATCACTAGTCTTCTCTGTGACGTGCAGTCCTCCACGTTCCGCAGCCCAACACTATGTACACTTATTCTAATTCACCATTTCTAACCCCCAGTCCTTCTTATCCCTCCAGTAAAACAAAACCGGCGCAGTCTCTTTCCTTTCGTAAACATTAGCCCATTCTTCTCTTCAGCGTGGCTTCTACCGTTTTGGTTTCTTCATTTTATTTCTTTTTTTAATACTCTGATTGTTAGTGAAATCATTTGACAATTTTCTCACTCTCCACCGCTTATTTCACTGAGCGTAATCCTCTGTATCTCCATCCATGTTGTTGTAAATGGCAGGGTTTGTTTTAGTCATATATCTGAATAATATCCCACTCTTCATTTGCTGATGGATACTTAGCATCACTATTGTTATCATTGTGTTAAATAATATAGGTGTGCACACGTCTCCTTTAAACTGGCTGCTGCTTTCTCTGTTACTCTGCATTTATTTTATGCATTCGTTCATTTAATTATATCTCATTAGTCTACAAGTACATGAATAAAATTATGTGTGCTAGGACTGGCCCATCACAAAGAACTCCAGGATTCTCATTTGCAGTCACACTCCGTAAGCATAGTAAGATACTGTAGAATAACTACATGTCTTCCGTGTTTTGTACAGCCATCCCCACAATACCCATCTGCAGTATTCATGGAAATCATATAGCACGCTTTCTTTACCCCTACTTCCACCATCCATTCTCTCCTGTCCATCTCAGATCCTTTCACTTTGGAATCTCTTTGTCCAATTTTCATTTCTGTGAATCGGATGATATTTTGCTCCTTCAGTTTTTCTTTTTCCTACATCTCCACAGTTGACTCAAGTCACTTGACACTTGTCGTTCTCCACCTCTTATGTCATGTGTATAGTGCCCTCCTGCACCTTCCGAGATTTTACAAATGTTAGGATTTATTGTCATCTTATGGCTGAGTAATATTCAACTGTGAATATGTACCACAAATTCTTTACTCATTAATCTACTGATGGAAAGTTACCTGGGCTACTGTGCTTACTGCTGATAAACCCTCGGATGTATGTGCCTTTTTTAACTTGTCTGCTGCAATGGATTTATTGCTATGTGTATATTATTGAGTTGTTTGTTCACCGTTAATCTGCAATTGTATGTGTAACGTATTTCCTAGACCCCCAGTTCCTCGTTTCACCCAAAACGCCCGTGCAGTCACTTCCATCACCATAACAATGTACTGTAGTATTGCTAGTTGTCTTCTCTGTTGGACAGCACTCCACGTGCATCCATTCCCACATTATATATGCTAACTGAAAGGCTCCATTTCTTCCACATATCCTTTCCCCTCCATTTCCAACTATCCTTCTCTGTCTCTTTCCCTTTGGTAACTGTGAATCTATTCTTATGTTCTGTGTCACCGCTGTTTTACTCCTTCAGCTTTTTCTTTTTTCTAATATTCCAAAGATGAGTGACATCATTTTACTTATATATGTAGGCCAGAATAAGTTATGTTTCTAAGATGTTGCAGCTCCACACGGCTGAGCTCTGCCCAACATATGCTAGTGGAGTTTGCAGGAACAGCCTTGTTGCCTGGAGATTCCATGATGTCACAGTGCGCCTCTTTCATAGAGACAGGATATGTAAGCTCAGATTAGCTGGTTCTCACTTCAGAGCATGCTACCCTGCACGGAGTTGGACTTTGGTAAGATGGGCGCTGACCACCTTGACAGGTTCAGCAGTATAGGAAAAGAGATCCAAGATACTGCTTGTTTCTTTTGATTTTGGCACCAATACCACACAGTTACGTTAGCGCAATTATGGTAATTAGACAAACCCCGTTTTCAAATCCACACGTTATACAGCATAAGTGTCACTGTCCACGAGCCCCTTAATGCACTGTAGTAGCTCTACTGTTCTTTGCTGTTGTACTGCCTTCCTCGTGCCCACACACTCTCCACATATGTGTGCTACACGTAATGCTCCATTTTACCTCTCATTCCTCCCTTTCCAGCCATTCCCCTCTTTCACTTTCCCCTTGGTAACCATTAGTCCACTCTTCAGTTCATTGAACGTGCCACTGTCTTGTTCCTTCACTATTTCTCCTTTTTTCTAACTCTCCACAGTAGAGTGACATCAATTGCCACTTGCCTTTCTCTTCGTGGCTTATTTCACTGAGAACAATACCCACAAGTTCCATCCATGTTTTTGTAATTGCTATGATTTGTTTTCTTCATATGGCTGAATAATATTCTACGTCCCATTTACTGATGAACATTTAGCTTGGCTATTGTCAATACTTCTGTGAGAAATATATGGGTGCAATTTTCGTTTTTAACATGGGCTGCTGCATTCTGTTTATATATTTATAGATTTGTTTTTTTATATTTATTCATATATTCCTTTATTAATTCTGTAAAAATTAATCTAAAATTACATGAGAATCATTAATTTTACAAGACCCCAACAATAACCAAGATCAATCAGTTATGTCCCTGAAGTCACTGTCCATGAGCATAGTAAGATACTGTAGATTCCATCTCCCCCAATCCACATTAGTAATGCTAATCATTATGCCTACCTTCTCCTTGCTTTCATATGTAACAACGCCACTCTCTTCCCCTTGGTAACTGTTACTCCAAACTTGTGTTCTGTGAATCTGCTGATATTTTGCTCCTTCAGTTTTATCTTGGCTCTTCGTCTCCACGCATGTGTTAAATCATTTGATACATTTCTTCTCTTCCTCACTTATTTCACTTAGCATAATAAGTTCTAACGCCATCCATGATGTAGCAAATGCTAGGATTTGTTTTCTTCTGATAGCTGAGTAACGATCCTTTCTGTATATGTACCACATCTTCTATACCCTTTAATCTATTGATGTCCAATTAGCTCGGTTTCTTTGAATAGTAGTCTGATTATCATAGGGATATATATGTCTTTATTAGCTGGGCACATTCATTGGTTTTATTGGATTCTTTAATTAATTTATTTTTTATTTCCTTATTATTAAACTGTAAGTAAAAGTATAACATGAGATTTTCTAGACTCCACCTGTCTCGAAATTCTTCCCAATGCCCCACTGCAGTCACTTCCATCAACAGAGCAATGTACTCTAGATTCACTGCCTGTCTTCACTGTTTGGTTAAGCCCTCACCACGCACCCACAAAAACATTACATGTGCTAATTATAATGCATCCTTTCCCTTCCCACTGTTATCCCTCCATTCTCCCAAGTCCACTCTAGTCGTTTTTTCTTTGGTAACTGGTAGTTCATTCTTGATCTCTGTGTGTCTGCCACTATTTTGCTCCTTCAGTTCTTTCCGGCTTCTCTATCTGCACAGATTGGTCATATCGTTTGATACTTGTCCTCCTATCTTATTTCATTGAACATAAAACCCCGCTCTTTCATCTATGTTGTCACAAATGGGAGGATTTGTTTTCTTCTTATGGGTGAAAGGCAAATAATTGTTTATATATACCACTTCTTCTGTATCCATTCAACTTCTGATGGAGACCGTCCCGCTACTGTGAATAGTGCTGCGATAAACAAGGGAGTGCACATACCTTTTTTAAATTGGGCTTCTCCATTATATCTACTTATCTATACTACTTACATTTCCTCTATGTATCTATCATCTATCATCTGACAATCTACCTTCTTGCTATCTCTCATCTATCATAGTCATCATTTATCTCTATCATCTATCATCTTTCTGCAACTATGATCTTCAATACGTTCTATGTGTATCTATCTTTTATTTCTCATGAATACACAAGTACATGAGTAATATTGTTTACTACAACTTCCATCAACAATATATCCCCAGATGTCCCATTGCGTTCACTATCCTCCAGTACAGTAAATAATGTAGAATCACTAGTCTTCTCTGTGACGTGCAGTCCTCCACGTTCCCCAGCCCAACACTATGTACACCTATTCTAATTCACAATTTCTAACCCCCAGTCCTTCTTATCCCTCCAGTATAACACAACCGGCCCAGTCTCTTTCCTTTCGTAAACATTAGCCCATTCTTCTCTTCAGCGTGGCTTCTACCGTTTTGGTTTCTTCATTTTATTTCTTTTTTTAATACTCTGATTGTTAGTGAAATCATTTGACAATTTTCTCACTCTCCACCGCTTATTTCACTGAGCGTAATCCTCTGTATCTCCATCCATGTTGTTGTAAATGGCAGGGTTTGTTTTAGTCATATATCTGAATAATATCCCACTCTTCATTTGCTGATGGATACTTAGCATCACTATTGTTATCATTGTGTTAAATAATATAGGTGTGCACACGTCTCCTTTAAACTGGCTGCTGCTTTCTCTGTTACTCTGCATTTATTTTATGCATTCGTTCATTTAATTATATCTCATTAGTCTACAAGTACATGAATAAAATTATGTGTGCTAGGACCGGCCCATCACAAAGAACTCCAGGATTCTCATTTGCAGTCACACTCCGTGAGCATAGTAAGATACTGTAGAATCACTACATGTCTTCCGTGTTTTGTACAGGCATCCCCACAATACCCATCTGCAGTATTCATGGAAATCATATAGCACGCTTTCTTTACCCCTACTTCCACCATCCATTCTCTCCTGACCATATCGGATCCTTTCCCTTTGGAATCTCTTAGTCCAATTTTCATTTCTGTGAATCGGATGATATTTCCTCCTTCAGTTTTTCTTTTTCCAACATCTCCACAGATGGCTCAAGTCACTTGACCATTGCCATTCTCCACCTCTTATGTCATGAGTATATTGCCCTCCTGCACCTTCCGAGATTTTACAAATGTTAGGATTTATTTTCATCTTATGGCTGAGTAATATTCAACTGTGAATATGTACCACAAATTCTTTACTCATTAATCTACTGATGGAAAGTTACCTGGGCTACTGTGCTTACTGCTGATAAACCCTCGGATGTATGTGCCTTTTTTAACTTGTCTGCTGCAATGGATTTATTGCTATGTGTATATTATTGAGTTGTTTGTTCACCGTTAATCTGCAATTGTATGTGTAACGTATTTCCTAGACCCCCAGTTCCTCGTTTCACCCAAAACGCCCGTGCAGTCACTTCCATCACCATAACAATGTACTGTAGTATTGCTAGTTGTCTTCTCTGTTGGACAGCACTCCACGTGCATCCATTCCCACATTATATATGCTAACTGAAGTGCTCCATTTCTTCCACACATCCTTTCCCCTCCATTTCCAACTATCCTTCTCTGTCTCTTTCCCTTTGGTAACTGTGAATCTATTCTTATGTTCTGTGTCACCGCTGTTTTACTCCTTCAGCTTTTTCTTTTTTCTAATATTGCAAAGATGAGTGACATCATTTTACTTATATATGTAGGCCAGAATAAGTTATGTTTCTAAGATGTTGCAGCTCCACACGGCTGAGCTCTGCCCAACATATGCTAGTGGAGTTTGCAGGAACAGCCTTGTTGCCTGGAGATTCCATGATGTCACAGTGCGCCTCTTTCATAGAGACAGGATATGTAAGCTCAGATTAGCTGGTTCTCACTTCAGAGCATGCTACCCTGCACGGAGTTGGACTTTGGTAAGATGGGCGCTGACCACCTTGACAGGTTCAGCAGTATAGGAAAAGAGATCCAAGATACTGCTTGTTTCTTTTGATTTTGGCACCAATACCACACAGTTACGTTAGCGCAATTATGGTAATTAGACAAACCCCGTTTTCAAATCCACACGTTATACAGCATAAGTGTCACTGTCCACGAGCCCCTTAATGCACTGTAGTAGCTCTACTGTTCTTTGCTGTTGTACTGCCTTCCTCGTGCCCACACACTCTCCACATATGTGTGCTACACGTAATGCTCCATTTTACCTCTCATTCCTCCCTTTCCAGCCATTCCCCTCTTTCACTTTCCCCTTGGTAACCATTAGTCCACTCTTCAGTTCATTGAACGTGCCACTGTCTTGTTCCTTCACTATTTCTCCTTTTTTCTAACTCTCCACAGTAGAGTGACATCAATTGCCACTTGCCTTTCTCTTCGTGGCTTATTTCACTGAGAACAATACCCACAAGTTCCATCCATGTTTTTGTAATTGCTAAGATTTGTTTTCTTCATATGGCTGAATAATATTCTACATCCCATTTACTGATGAACATTTAGCTTGGCTATTGTCAATACTTCTGTGAGAAATATATGGGTGCAATTTTCGTTTTTAACATGGGCTGCTGCATTCTGTTTATATATTTATAGATTTGTTTTTTTATATTTATTCATATATTCCTTTATTAATTCTGTAAAAATTAATCTAAAATTACATGAGAATCATTAATTTTACAAGACCCCAACAATAACCAAGATCAATCAGTTATGTCCCTGAAGTCACTGTCCATGAGCATAGTAAGATACTGTAGATTCCATCTCCCCCAATCCACATTAGTAATGCTAATCATTATGCCTACCTTCTCCTTGCTTTCATATGTAACAACGCCACTCTCTTCCCCTTGGTAACTGTTACTCCAAACTTGTGTTCTGTGAATCTGCTGATATTTTGCTCCTTCAGTTTTATCTTGGCTCTTCGTCTCCACGCATGTGTTAAATCATTTGATACATTTCTTCTCTTCCTCACTTATTTCACTTAGCATAATAAGTTCTAACGCCATCCATGATGTAGCAAATGCTAGGATTTGTTTTCTTCTGATAGCTGAGTAACGATCCTTTCTGTATATGTACCACATCTTCTATACCCTTTAATCTATTGATGTCCAATTAGCTCGGTTTCTTTGAATAGTAGTCTGATTATCATAGGGATATATATGTCTTTATTAGCTGGGCACATTCATTGGTTTTATTGGATTCTTTAATTAATTTATTTTTTATTTCCTTATTATTAAACTGTAAGTAAAAGTATAACATGAGATTTTCTAGACTCCACCTGTCTCGAAATTCTTCCCAATGCCCCACTGCAGTCACTTCCATCAACAGAGCAATGTACTCTAGATTCACTGCCTGTCTTCACTGTTTGGTTAAGCCCTCACCACGCACCCACAAAAACATTACATGTGCTAATTATAATGCATCCTTTCCCTTCCCACTGTTATCCCTCCATTCTCCCAAGTCCACCCTAGTCGTTTTTTCTTTGGTAACTGGTAGTTCATTCTTGATCTCTGTGTGTCTGCCACTATTTTGCTCCTTCAGTTCTTTCCGGCTTCTCTATCTGCACAGATTGGTCATATCGTTTGATACTTGTCCTCCTATCTTATTTCATTGAACATAAAACCCCGCTCTTTCATCTATGTTGTCACAAATGGGAGGATTTGTTTTCTTCTTATGGGTGAAAGGCAAATAATTGTTTATATATACCACTTCTTCTGTATCCATTCAACTTCTGATGGAGACCGTCCCGCTACTGTGAATAGTGCTGCGATAAACAAGGGGGTGCACATACCTTTTTTAAATTGGGCTACTGCATTATATCTACTTATCTATACTACTTACATTTCCTCTATGTATCTATCATCTATCATCTGACAATCTACCTTCTTGCTATCTCTCATCTATCATAGTCATCATTTATCTCTATCATCTATCATCTTTCTGCAACTATGATCTTCAATACGTTCTATGTGTATCTATCTTTTATTTCTCATGAATACACAAGTACATGAGTAATATTGTTTACTACAACTTCCATCAACAATATATCCCCAGATGTCCCATTGCGTTCACTATCCTCCAGTACAGTAAATAATGTAGAATCACTAGTCTTCTCTGTGACGTGCAGTCCTCCACGTTCCCCAGCCCAACACTATGTACACCTATTCTAATTCACAATTTCTAACCCCCAGTCCTTCTTATCCCTCCAGTATAACACAACCGGCCCAGTCTCTTTCCTTTCGTAAACATTAGCCCATTCTTCTCTTCAGCGTGGCTTCTACCGTTTTGGTTTCTTCATTTTATTTCTTTTTTTAATACTCTGATTGTTAGTGAAATCATTTGACAATTTTCTCACTCTCCACCGCTTATTTCACTGAGCGTAATCCTCTGTATCTCCATCCATGTTGTTGTAAATGGCAGGGTTTGTTTTAGTCATATATCTGAATAATATCCCACTCTTCATTTGCTGATGGATACTTAGCATCACTATTGTTATCATTGTGGTAAATAACATAGGTGTGCACACGTCTCCTTTAAACTGGCTGCTGCTTTCTCTGTTACTCTGCATTTATTTTATGCATTCGTTCATTTAATTATATCTCATTAGTCTACAAGTACATGAATAAAATTATGTGTGCTAGGACCGGCCCATCACAAAGAACTCCAGGATTCTCATTTGCAGTCACACTCCGTGAGCATAGTAAGATACTGTAGAATCACTACATGTCTTCCGTGTTTTGTACAGGCATCCCCACAATGCCCATCTGCAGAATTCATGGAAATCATATAGCACGCTTTCTTTACCCCTACTTCCACCATCCATTCTCTCCTGTCCATCTCAGATCCTTTCACTTTGGAATCTCTTTGTCCAATTTTCATTTCTGTGAATCGGATGATGTTTTGCTCCTTCAGTTTTTCTTTTTCCTACATCTCCACAGTTGACTCAAGTCACTTGACACTTGTCGTTCTCCACCTCTTATGTCATGTGTATAGTGCCCTCCTGCACCTTCCGAGATTTTACAAATGTTAGGATTTATTGTCATCTTATGGCTGAGTAATATTCAACTGTGAATATGTACCACAAATTCTTTACTCATTAATCTACTGATGGAAAGTTACCTGGGCTACTGTGCTTACTGCTGATAAACCCTCGGATGTATGTGCCTTTTTTAACTTGTCTGCTGCAATGGATTTATTGCTATGTGTATATTATTGAGTTGTTTGTTCACCGTTAATCTGCAATTGTATGTGTAACGTATTTCCTAGACCCCCAGTTCCTCGTTTCACCCAAAACGCCCGTGCAGTCACTTCCATCACCATAACAATGTACTGTAGTATTGCTAGTTGTCTTCTCTGTTGGACAGCACTCCACGTGCATCCATTCCCACATTATATATGCTAACTGAAAGGCTCCATTTCTTCCACATATCCTTTCCCCTCCATTTCCAACTATCCTTCTCTGTCTCTTTCCCTTTGGTAACTGTGAATCTATTCTTATGTTCTGTGTCACCGCTGTTTTACTCCTTCAGCTTTTTCTTTTTTCTAATATTCCAAAGATGAGTGACATCATTTTACTTATATATGTAGGCCAGAATAAGTTATGTTTCTAAGATGTTGCAGCTCCACACGGCTGAGCTCTGCCCAACATATGCTAGTGGAGTTTGCAGGAACAGCCTTGTTGCCTGGAGATTCCATGATGTCACAGTGCGCCTCTTTCATAGAGACAGGATATGTAAGCTCAGATTAGCTGGTTCTCACTTCAGAGCATGCTACCCTGCACGGAGTTGGACTTTGGTAAGATGGGCGCTGACCACCTTGACAGGTTCAGCAGTATAGGAAAAGAGATCCAAGATACTGCTTGTTTCTTTTGATTTTGGCACCAATACCACACAGTTACGTTAGCGCAATTATGGTAATTAGACAAACCCCGTTTTCAAATCCACACGTTATACAGCATAAGTGTCACTGTCCACGAGCCCCTTAATGCACTGTAGTAGCTCTACTGTTCTTTGCTGTTGTACTGCCTTCCTCGTGCCCACACACTCTCCACATATGTGTGCTACACGTAATGCTCCATTTTACCTCTCATTCCTCCCTTTCCAGCCATTCCCCTCTTTCACTTTCCCCTTGGTAACCATTAGTCCACTCTTCAGTTCATTGAACGTGCCACTGTCTTGTTCCTTCACTATTTCTCCTTTTTTCTAACTCTCCACAGTAGAGTGACATCAATTGCCACTTGCCTTTCTCTTCGTGGCTTATTTCACTGAGAACAATACCCACAAGTTCCATCCATGTTTTTGTAATTGCTAAGATTTGTTTTCTTCATATGGCTGAATAATATTCTACGTCCCATTTACTGATGAACATTTAGCTTGGCTATTGTCAATACTTCTGTGAGAAATATATGGGTGCAATTTTCGTTTTTAACATGGGCTGCTGCATTCTGTTTATATATTTATAGATTTGTTTTTTTATATTTATTCATATATTCCTTTATTAATTCTGTAAAAATTAATCTAAAATTACATGAGAATCATTAATTTTACAAGACCCCAACAATAACCAAGATCAATCAGTTATGTCCCTGAAGTCACTGTCCATGAGCATAGTAAGATACTGTAGATTCCATCTCCCCCAATCCACATTAGTAATGCTAATCATTATGCCTACCTTCTCCTTGCTTTCATATGTAACAACGCCACTCTCTTCCCCTTGGTAACTGTTACTCCAAACTTGTGTTCTGTGAATCTGCTGATATTTTGCTCCTTCAGTTTTATCTTGGCTCTTCGTCTCCACGCATGTGTTAAATCATTTGATACATTTCTTCTCTTCCTCACTTATTTCACTTAGCATAATAAGTTCTAACGCCATCCATGATGTAGCAAATGCTAGGATTTGTTTTCTTCTGATAGCTGAGTAACGATCCTTTCTGTATATGTACCACATCTTCTATACCCTTTAATCTATTGATGTCCAATTAGCTCGGTTTCTTTGAATAGTAGTCTGATTATCATAGGGATATATATGTCTTTATTAGCTGGGCACATTCATTGGTTTTATTGGATTCTTTAATTAATTTATTTTTTATTTCCTTATTATTAAACTGTAAGTAAAAGTATAACATGAGATTTTCTAGACTCCACCTGTCTCGAAATTCTTCCCAATGCCCCACTGCAGTCACTTCCATCAACAGAGCAATGTACTCTAGATTCACTGCCTGTCTTCACTGTTTGGTTAAGCCCTCACCACGCACCCACAAAAACATTACATGTGCTAATTATAATGCATCCTTTCCCTTCCCACTGTTATCCCTCCATTCTCCCAAGTCCACCCTAGTCGTTTTTTCTTTGGTAACTGGTAGTTCATTCTTGATCTCTGTGTGTCTGCCACTATTTTGCTCCTTCAGTTCTTTCCGGCTTCTCTATCTGCACAGATTGGTCATATCGTTTGATACTTGTCCTCCTATCTTATTTCATTGAACATAAAACCCCGCTCTTTCATCTATGTTGTCACAAATGGGAGGATTTGTTTTCTTCTTATGGGTGAAAGGCAAATAATTGTTTATATATACCACTTCTTCTGTATCCATTCAACTTCTGATGGAGACCGTCCCGCTACTGTGAATAGTGCTGCGATAAACAAGGGGGTGCACATACCTTTTTTAAATTGGGCTACTGCATTATATCTACTTATCTATACTACTTACATTTCCTCTATGTATCTATCATCTATCATCTGACAATCTACCTTCTTGCTATCTCTCATCTATCATAGTCATCATTTATCTCTATCATCTATCATCTTTCTGCAACTATGATCTTCAATACGTTCTATGTGTATCTATCTTTTATTTCTCATGAATACACAAGTACATGAGTAATATTGTTTACTACAACTTCCATCAACAATATATCCCCAGATGTCCCATTGCGTTCACTATCCTCCAGTACAGTAAATAATGTAGAATCACTAGTCTTCTCTGTGACGTGCAGTCCTCCACGTTCCCCAGCCCAACACTATGTACACCTATTCTAATTCACAATTTCTAACCCCCAGTCCTTCTTATCCCTCCAGTATAACACAACCGGCCCAGTCTCTTTCCTTTCGTAAACATTAGCCCATTCTTCTCTTCAGCGTGGCTTCTACCGTTTTGGTTTCTTCATTTTATTTCTTTTTTTAATACTCTGATTGTTAGTGAAATCATTTGACAATTTTCTCACTCTCCACCGCTTATTTCACAGAGCGTAATCCTCTGTATCTCCATCCATGTTGTTGTAAATGGCAGGGTTTGTTTTAGTCATATATCTGAATAATATCCCACTCTTCATTTGCTGATGGATACTTAGCATCACTATTGTTATCATTGTGGTAAATAACATAGGTGTGCACACGTCTCCTTTAAACTGGCTGCTGCTTTCTCTGTTACTCTGCATTTATTTTATGCATTCGTTCATTTAATTATATCTCATTAGTCTACAAGTACATGAATAAAATTATGTGTGCTAGGACCGGCCCATCACAAAGAACTCCAGGATTCTCATTTGCAGTCACACTCCGTGAGCATAGTAAGATACTGTAGAATCACTACATGTCTTCCGTGTTTTGTACAGGCATCCCCACAATGCCCATCTGCAGAATTCATGGAAATCATATAGCACGCTTTCTTTACCCCTACTTCCACCATCCATTCTCTCCTGTCCATCTCAGATCCTTTCACTTTGGAATCTCTTTGTCCAATTTTCATTTCTGTGAATCGGATGATGTTTTGCTCCTTCAGTTTTTCTTTTTCCTACATCTCCACAGTTGGCTCAAGTCACTTGACACTTGTCGTTCTCCACCTCTTATGTCATGTGTATAGTGCCCTCCTGCACCTTCCGAGATTTTACAAATGTTAGGATTTATTGTCATCTTATGGCTGAGTAATATTCAACTGTGAATATGTACCACAAATTCTTTACTCATTAATCTACTGATGGAAAGTTACCTGGGCTACTGTGCTTACTGCTGATAAACCCTCGGATGTATGTGCCTTTTTTAACTTGTCTGCTGCAATGGATTTATTGCTATGTGTATATTATTGAGTTGTTTGTTCACCGTTAATCTGCAATTGTATGTGTAACGTATTTCCTAGACCCCCAGTTCCTCGTTTCACCCAAAACGCCCGTGCAGTCACTTCCATCACCATAACAATGTACTGTAGTATTGCTAGTTGTCTTCTCTGTTGGACAGCACTCCACGTGCATCCATTCCCACATTATATATGCTAACTGAAAGGCTCCATTTCTTCCACATATCCTTTCCCCTCCATTTCCAACTATCCTTCTCTGTCTCTTTCCCTTTGGTAACTGTGAATCTATTCTTATGTTCTGTGTCACCGCTGTTTTACTCCTTCAGCTTTTTCTTTTTTCTAATATTCCAAAGATGAGTGACATCATTTTACTTATATATGTAGGCCAGAATAAGTTATGTTTCTAAGATGTTGCAGCTCCACACGGCTGAGCTCTGCCCAACATATGCTAGTGGAGTTTGCAGGAACAGCCTTGTTGCCTGGAGATTCCATGATGTCACAGTGCGCCTCTTTCATAGAGACAGGATATGTAAGCTCAGATTAGCTGGTTCTCACTTCAGAGCATGCTACCCTGCACGGAGTTGGACTTTGGTAAGATGGGCGCTGACCACCTTGACAGGTTCAGCAGTATAGGAAAAGAGATCCAAGATACTGCTTGTTTCTTTTGATTTTGGCACCAATACCACACAGTTACGTTAGCGCAATTATGGTAATTAGACAAACCCCGTTTTCAAATCCACACGTTATACAGCATAAGTGTCACTGTCCACGAGCCCCTTAATGCACTGTAGTAGCTCTACTGTTCTTTGCTGTTGTACTGCCTTCCTCGTGCCCACACACTCTCCACATATGTGTGCTACACGTAATGCTCCATTTTACCTCTCATTCCTCCCTTTCCAGCCATTCCCCTCTTTCACTTTCCCCTTGGTAACCATTAGTCCACTCTTCAGTTCATTGAACGTGCCACTGTCTTGTTCCTTCACTATTTCTCCTTTTTTCTAACTCTCCACAGTAGAGTGACATCAATTGCCACTTGCCTTTCTCTTCGTGGCTTATTTCACTGAGAACAATACCCACAAGTTCCATCCATGTTTTTGTAATTGCTAAGATTTGTTTTCTTCATATGGCTGAATAATATTCTACGTCCCATTTACTGATGAACATTTAGCTTGACTATTGTCAATACTTCTGTGAGAAATATATGGGTGCAATTTTCGTTTTTAACATGGGCTGCTGCATTCTGTTTATATATTTATAGATTTGTTTTTTTATATTTATTCATATATTCCTTTATTAATTCTGTAAAAATTAATCTAAAATTACATGAGAATCATTAATTTTACAAGACCCCAACAATAACCAAGATCAATCAGTTATGTCCCTGAAGTCACTGTCCATGAGCATAGTAAGATACTGTAGATTCCATCTCCCCCAATCCACATTAGTAATGCTAATCATTATGCCTACCTTCTCCTTGCTTTCATATGTAACAACGCCACTCTCTTCCCCTTGGTAACTGTTACTCCAAACTTGTGTTCTGTGAATCTGCTGATATTTTGCTCCTTCAGTTTTATCTTGGCTCTTCGTCTCCACGCATGTGTTAAATCATTTGATACATTTCTTCTCTTCCTCACTTATTTCACTTAGCATAATAAGTTCTAACGCCATCCATGATGTAGCAAATGCTAGGATTTGTTTTCTTCTGATAGCTGAGTAACGATCCTTTCTGTATATGTACCACATCTTCTATACCCTTTAATCTATTGATGTCCAATTAGCTCGGTTTCTTTGAATAGTAGTCTGATTATCATAGGGATATATATGTCTTTATTAGCTGGGCACATTCATTGGTTTTATTGGATTCTTTAATTAATTTATTTTTTATTTCCTTATTATTAAACTGTAAGTAAAAGTATAACATGAGATTTTCTAGACTCCACCTGTCTCGAAATTCTTCCCAATGCCCCACTGCAGTCACTTCCATCAACAGAGCAATGTACTCTAGATTCACTGCCTGTCTTCACTGTTTGGTTAAGCCCTCACCACGCACCCACAAAAACATTACATGTGCTAATTATAATGCATCCTTTCCCTTCCCACTGTTATCCCTCCATTCTCCCAAGTCCACCCTAGTCGTTTTTTCTTTGGTAACTGGTAGTTCATTCTTGATCTCTGTGTGTCTGCCACTATTTTGCTCCTTCAGTTCTTTCCGGCTTCTCTATCTGCACAGATTGGTCATATCGTTTGATACTTGTCCTCCTATCTTATTTCATTGAACATAAAACCCCGCTCTTTCATCTATATTGTCACAAATGGGAGGATTTGTTTTCTTCTTATGGGTGAAAGGCAAATAATTGTTTATATATACCACTTCTTCTGTATCCATTCAACTTCTGATGGAGACCGTCCCGCTACTGTGAATAGTGCTGCGATAAACAAGGGGGTGCACATACCTTTTTTAAATTTGGCTACTGCATTATATCTACTTATCTATACTACTTACTTTTACTCTATGTATCTATCATCTATCATCTGACAATCTACCTTCTTGCTATCTCTCATCTATCATAGTCAACATTTATCTCTATCATCTATCATCTTTCTGCAACTATGATCTTTAATACGTTCTATGTGTACCTATCTTTTATTTCTCATGAATACACAATTACATGAGTAATATTGTTTACTACAACTTCCATCAACAATATATCCCCAGATATCCCATTGCATTCACTATCCTCCAGTGCAGTAAAATAATGTAGAATCACTAGTCTTCTCTGTGACGTGCAGTCCTCCACGTTCCCCAGCCCAACACTATGTACACTTATTCTAATTCACCATTTCTAACCTCCAGTCCTTCTTCTCCCTCCACTTTAACACAATCGGCCCATTCTCTTTCCTTTCGTAAACATTAGTCCATTCTTCTCTTCAGCGTGGCTTCTACAGTTTTGATTTCTTCATTTTATTTCTTTTTTTAATACTCTGATTGTTAGTGAAATCATTTGACAATTTTCTCACTGTCCACCGCTTATTTCACTGAGCGTAATCCTCTGTATCTCCATCCATGTTGTTGTAAATGGCAGGGTTTGTTTTAGTCATATATCTGAATAATATCCCACTCTTCATTTGCTGATGGATACTTAGCATCACTATTGTTATCATTGTGTTAAATAATATAGGTGTGCACACGTCTCATTTAAATTGGCTGCTGCTTTATCCATTACTCTGCATTTATTTTATGCATTCGTTCATTTAATTATATCTCATTAGTCTACAAGTACATGAATAAAATTATGTGTGCTAGGACCGGCCCATCACAAAGAACTCCAGGATTCTCTTTTGCAGTCACAGTCCGAAAGCATAGTAAGATACTGTAGAATCACTACATGTCTTCCATGTTTTGAACAGGCATCCCCACAATGCCCATCTGCATTATTCATTGAAATCATATAGCACGCTTTCTTTACCCCTACTTCCACCATCCATTCTCTCCTGTCCATCTCGGATCCTTTCCCTTTGGAATCTCTTAGTCCAATTTTCATTTCTGTGAATCGGATGATGTTTTGCTCCTTCAGTTTTTCTTTTTCCAACATCTCCACAGATGGCCCAAGTCTCTTGACCCTTGCCTTTCTCCACCTATTATGTCATGAGTATATTGCCCTCCTGCACCTTCCGAGTTTTTACAAATATTAGGATTTATTGTCATCTTATGGCTGAGTAATATTCAACTGTGAATATGTACCACAAATTCTTTACTCATTAATCTGCTGATGGAAAGTTACCTGGGCTACTGTGCTTACTGCTGATAAACCCACGGAGGTATGTGCCTATTTTAACTTGTCTGCTTCAATGGATTTATTGCTATGTGTTTATTATTGAGCTGTTTGTTCACCGTTAATCTGCAATTGTATGTGTAACGTATTTTCTAGACCACCATTCCTCGTTTCAACCAAAACGCCCGTGAAGACACTTCCATCACCATAACAATGTACAGTAGTATTGCTAGTTGTCTTCTCTGTTGGACAGCACTCCACGTGCATCCATTCCCACATTATATATGCTAACTGAAATGCTCCATTTCTTCCACACATCCTTTCCCCTCCATTTCCAACCATCGTTCTCTGTCTCTTTCCCTTTGGTAACTGTGAATCTATTCTTATGTTCTGTGACACCGCTGTTTTTCTCCTTCAGCTTTTTCTTTTTTCTAATATTCCAAAGATGAGTGACATCATTTTACTTATATATGTAGGCCAGAATAGGTTATGTTTCTAAGATGTTGCAGCTCCACACGGCTGAGCTCTGCCCAACATATGCTAGTGGAGTTTGCAGGAACAGCCTTGTTGCCTGGAGATTCCATGATGTCACAGTGCGCCTCTTTCATAGAGACAGGATATGTAAGCTCAGATTAGCTGGTTCACCCTTCAGAGCATGCTACCCTGCACGGAGTTGGACTTTGGTAAGATGGGCGCTGACCACCTTGAATGGTTCAGAGCAAAAGGAAAAGAGATCCAAGATACTGCTTGTTTCTTTTGATTTTGGCACCAATACCACACAGTTACGTTAGCGCAATTATGGTAATTAGACAAACCCCGTTTTCAAATCCACACGTTATACAGCATAAGTGTCACTGTCCACGAGCCCCTTAATGCAATGTAGTATCTCTACTGTTCTTTGCTGTTGTACTGCCTTCCTCGTGCCCACACACTCTCCACATATGTGTGCTACACGTAATGCTCCATTTTACCTCTCATTCCTCCCTTTCCAGCCATTCCCCTCTTTCACTTTCCCCTTGGTAACCATTAGTCCACTCTTCAGTTCATTGAACCTGCCACTGTCTTGTTCCTTCACTATTTCTCCTTTTTTCTAACTCTCCACAGTAGAGTGACATCAATTGCCACTTGACTTTCTCTTCGTGGCTTATTTCACTGAGAACAATACCCACAAGTTCCATCCATGTTTTTGTAATTGCTAAGATTTGTTTTCTTCATATGGCTGAATAATATTCTACGTCCCATTTACTGATGAACATTTAGCTTGGCTATTGTCAATACTTCTGTGAGAAACATATGGGTGCAATTTTCGTTTTTAACATGGGCTGCTGCATTCTGTTTATATATTTATAGATTTGTTTTTTTATATTTATTCATATATTCCTTTATTAATTCTGTAATAATTAATCTAAAATTACATGAGAATCATTAATTTTACAAGACCCACACTATAACCAAGATCAACCAGTTATGTCCCTGAAGTCACTGTCCATGAGCATAGTAAGATACTGTAGATTCCATCTCCCCCAATCCACATTAATAATGCTAATCATTATGCCTACCTTCTCCTTGCTTTCATATGTAACAACGCCACTCTCTTCCCCTTGGTAACTGTTACTCCAAACTTGTGTTCTGTGAATCTGCTGATATTTTGCTCCTTCAGTTTTATCTTGGCTCTTCGTCTCCACGCATGTGTTAAATCATTTGATACATTTCTTCTCTTCCTCACTTATTTCACTGAGCATAATATGTTCTAGCGCAATCCATGATGTAGCAAATGCTAGGATTTGTTTTCTTCTGATGGCTGAGTAACGATCCTTTCTGTATATGTACCACATCTTCTATACCCATTAATCTATTGATGTCCAATTAGCTCGGTTTCTTTGAATAGTACTCTGATTATCATACGGATATATATGTCTTTATCAGCGGAGCAGATTCATTGGTTTTATTGAATTCTTTAATTAATTTATTCTTTATTTAATTATTGTTAATCTATAAGTAAAAGTATAACATGAGATTTTTTGACTCCACCTGTCTCGAAATTCTTCCCAATGCCCCACTGCAGTCACTTCCATCAACAGAACAATGTACTCTAGATTCACTGCCTGTATTCACTGTTTAGTTAAGCCCTCACCACGCACCCACAAAAACATTATATGTGATAATTATAATGCATCCTTTCCCTTCCCACAGTTATCCCTCCATTCTCCCATGTCCACCCTAGTCGTTTTTCCTTAGGTATCTGGTAGTTCATTCTTGGGCTCTGTGTGTCTGCCACTCTTTTGCTCCTTCAGTTCTTTCCGGCTTCTCTATCTGCACAGAATGGTCATATCGTTTGATACTTGACCTCCTATCTTATTTCATTGAACATAAAACCCCGTTCTTTCATCTATGTTGTCACAAATCGGAGGATTGGTTTTCTTCTTAGGGTTGAAAGGCAATTCATTGTTTATATATACCACTTCTTCTGTATCCATTCAAATTCTGATGGAGACGGACCCGCTACTGTGAATAGTGCTGCGATAAACAAGGGGGTGCACATACCATTTTTAAATTGGGCTAATGCATTATATCTACTTATCTATACTACTTACATTTCCTCTATGTATCTATCATCTATCATCTGACAATCTACCTTCTTGCTATCTCTCATCTATCATAGTCATCATGTATCTCTATCATCTATCATCTTTCTGCAACTATGATCTTTAATACGTTCTATGTGTATCTGTCATTTATTTCTCATGAATAAACAATTACATGACTAATATTGTTTACTACAACTTCCATCAACAATATATCCCCAGATATCCCATTGCGTTCACTATCCTCCAGTGCAGTAAAATAATGTAGAATCACTAGTCTTCTCTGTGACGTGCAGTCCTCCTCGTTCCCCAGCCCAACACTAGGTACACTTATTATATTCACCATTTCTAACCACCAGTCCTTCTTATCCCTCAACTATAAAACAACCGGCCCAGTCTCTTTCATTTGGTAAACATTAGTCCATTCTTCTCTTCAGCGTGGCTTCTACAGTTTTGGTTTTTTCATTTTATTTCTTTTTTTAATACTCTGCTTGTGAGTGAAATCATTTGACAATTTTCCCACTCTCCACCGCTTTTTTCACTGAGCATAATCCTCTGTATCTCCATCCATGTTGTTGTAAATGGCAGGGTTTGTTTTAGTCATATATCTGAATAATATCCCACTCTTTATTTGCTGATGGATACTTAGCTTCACTATTGTTATCATTGTATTAAATAACATAGGTGTGCACACGTCACCTTTAAACTGGCTGCTGCTTTCTCTGTTACTCTGCATTTATTTTATGCATTCGTTCATTTAATTATATCTCATTAGTCTACAAGTACATGAATAAAATTATGTGTGCTAGGACCTTCCATCTCAAAGAACTCCAGGCTTCTCATTTGCAGTCACACTCCGTGAGCATAGTAAGATACTTTAGAATCACTACTTGTCTTCCGTGTTTTGTACAGAAATCCACACAATGCCCATCTGCAGTATTCATGGAAATGATATAGCACGCTTTCTTTACCCCTACTTCCACCATCCATCTTCTCCTATCCATCTCAGGTCCTTTAAATTTGGAATCTCTTAGTCCAATTTTCATTTCTGTGAATCGGATGATGTTTTGCTCCTTCAGTTTTTCTTTTTCCTACATCTCCAGCGACGGCTCAAGTCACTTGACACTTGTCTTTCTCCACCGCTTATGTCATGAGTATAGTGTCCTCCTGCATCTTCCGAGTTTTTACAAATGTTACGATTTATTGTCATCTTATGGCTGAGTAATATTCAACTGTGAATATGTACCACAAATTCTTTACTCATTAATCTACTGATGGAAAGTTACCTGGGCTACTGTGCTTACTGCTGATAAACCCTCGGATGTATGTGCCTTTTTTAACTTGTCTGCTGCAATGGATTTATTGCTATGTGTTTATTATTGAGCTGTTTGTTCACCGTTAATCTGCAATTGTATGTGTAACGTATTTCCTGGACCCCCATTTCCTCGTTTCACCCAAAACGCCCGTGCAGTCACTTCCATCACCATGACAATGTACTGTAGTATTGCTAGATGTCTTTTCTGTTGGACAGCACTCCACGTGCATCCATTCCCACATTATATATGCTAACTGAAATGCTCCATTTCTTCCACACAGCCTTTCCCGTCCATTTCCAACCATCCTTCTCTGTCCCTTTTCCTTTTGTAACTGTGAATCTATTCTTATGTTCTGTGACACCGCTGTTTTTCTCCTTCAGCTTTTTCTCTTTTCTTACATTCCAATGATGATTGACATCATTTTACTTATATATGTAGGCCAGAACAAGTTATGTTTCTTAGATGTTGCAGCTCCACACGGCTGAGCTCTGCCCAACATGTGCTAGTGGAGTTTGCAGGAACAGCCTTGTTGCCTGGAGATTCCATGATGTCACAGTGCGCCTCTTTCATAGAGACAGGATATGTAAGCTCAGATTTGCTGGTTCTCACTTCAGAGCATGCTACCCTGCGCGGAGTTGGACTTTGGTAAGATGGGCGTTGACCACCTTGACAGGTTCAGAGGAAAAGGAAAAGAGATCCAAGATACTGCTTGTTTCTTTTGAATTTGGCATCAATACCACACAGTTACCTTTGCGCAATAATAGTAATTAGACAAACCCCATATTCAAATAAACACGTTATACAGCATGAGTGTCACTGTTCACGAGCCCCTTAATGCACTGTAGTAGCTCTAATGTTCTTCGGTGTTGTACTGCCTTCCTCGTGCCCACACCCTCCCCACATATGTGTGCTTCAAGTAATGCCCCATTTTACCTCTCATTCCTCCCTTTCCAGCCATTCCCCTCTTTCACTTTCCCCTTGGTACCCATTAGTTCACTCTTCAGTTCATTGAACCTGTCACAGTCTTTTTCCTTCACTATTTCTCTTTTTTTCTAACTCTCCACAGTAGAGTGACATCAATTGCCACTTCACTTTCTCTTCGTGGCTTATTTCACTGAGAACAATACCCACAAGTTCCATCCATGTTTTTGTAATTGCTAAGATTTGTTTTCTTCACATGGCTGAATAATATTCTACGTCCCATTTACTGATGGACATTTAGCTTGGCTATTGTCAATACTTCAGTGAGAAACATATGGGTGCAATTTTCGTTTTTAACATGGCCTGCTGCATTCTGTTTATATATTTATAGATTTGTTTTTCTATATTTATTCATACATTCCTTTATTAATTCTTTAATAATTAATCTAAAATTACATGAGAATCATTAATTTTACTTGACCCACACCATAACTTAGATCAACCCAGTTACGTCTCTGAAGTCACTGTCCTTGAGAATAGAAGATACTGAAGATTCCATCTCCCCCAATCCACATTAATAATTCTAATCATTATGCCTACCTTCTCCTTGCTTTCATATGGAACAATGCCACTCTCTTACCCTTGGTTACTGTTACTCCAAACTTGTGTTTTTTGAATCTGCTGATGTTTTCATCCTTCAGTTTTATCTTGGCTCTTCGACTCCACACATGTGTTAAATCATTTGATACATTTCTTCTCTTCCTCACTTATTTCACTGAGCATAATATGATCTAGCGCCATCCATGATGTCGCAAATGCTAGGATTTGTTTTCTTCTGATGGCTGAGTAATGTTCCTTTCTGTATATGTACCACATCTTTTATAGCCATGAAATTATTGATGTCCAATTAGCTCGGTTTCTTTGAATAGTAGTCTGATTACCATAGGGATATATATGTCTTTATTAGCTGGGCAGAATCATTGGTTTTATTGGATTCTTCAATTAGCTAATTCTGTATTTACTTATTATTAATCTATAAGTAAAAGTATAACATGAGATTTTCTAGACTCCACCTGTCTCGAAATTATTCCCAATGCCCCACTGCAGTCACTTCCATCAACAGAGCAATGTACTCTAGATTCACTGCCTGTCTTCACTGTTTGGTTAAGCCCTCACCACGCACCCACAAAAACATTACAGATGCTAAATAAAATGCATCCTTTTCCTTCCCACTGTTATCCCTAAATTCTTCCATGTCCACCCTAGTCGTTTTTCCTTTGGTAACTGTTAGTTCATTCTTGGGCTCTGTGTGTCTGCCACTATTTGCTCCTTCAGTTCTTTCCGGCTTCTCTATCTGCACAGATTGGTCATATCGTTTGATACTTGTCCTCCTACCTTATTTCATTGAACATAAAATCCCGTTCTTTCATCTATGTTGTCACAAATGGGAGGATTTGTTTTCGTCTTATGGGTGAAAGGCATTTAAGTGTTTTTATATACCACTTCTTCTGTATCCATTCAACTTCTGATGGAGACGGACCCGCTACAGTGCATTGTGCTGCGAAAAATAAGGGGGTGCATATATCTGTTTGAAATTGGGCTACTGCATTATATCTACTTATCTATACTACTTACTTTTCCTCTATGTATCTATCATCTATCATCTGACAATCTACCATCTTTCTATCTCTCATCTATCATAGTCATCATCTATCTCTATCATCTATCACCTTTCTGCAACTATGATCTTTAATATGTTCTATGTGTATCTGCCTTTTATTTCTCATGAATACTCAGTTACATGAGTAATATTGTTTACTACAACTTCCAACAGCAATATATCCCCAGATATCCAAATGCGTTCACTATCCTCCAGTGCAGTAAAATAATGTAGAATCACTAGTCTTCTCTGTGACGTGCAGTCCTCCACGTTCCCCAACCCAACACTATGTACACTTATTCTAATTCACCGTTTCTAACCCCCAGTCCTTCTTATCCCTCCACAATAACACAAAAGGCCCAGTCTCTTTCCTTTCGTAAACATTAGTCCATTCATCTCTTCAGCGTGGCTTCTACCGTTTTGGTTTCTTCATTTTATTTCTTTTATTAATACTCTGCTTGTGAGTGAAATCATTTGCCAATTTTCTCACTCTCCACGGCTTATTTCACTGAGCATAATCCTCTGTATGTCCATCCATGTTGTTGTAAATGGTAAGATGTGTTTTCTTCATATGGCTGAATAATATTCTACGTCCCATTTACTGATGGACATTTAGCTTGGCTATTGTCAATACTTCAGTGAGAAACATGTGGTTGCAAATATTGTTTTCAACATGGGCTGCTGCATTCTGTTTATATATTTATAGTTTTTTTTATTTATTCATATATATTTCTTTATTAATTCCTTAATAATTAATCTAAAATTACATGAGAATCATTAATTTTCCAAGACCCACACTATAACCAAGATCAACCCAGTTACTTCCCTGAAGTCACTGTCCATGAGCATATTAAGATACTGTAGATCCTATTTTTCCAATCCACATTAATAATGCAAATCATTATGCCTACCTTCTCCTTGCTTTCATATGTAACAACGCCACTCTCTTCCCCTTGGTAACTGTTACTCCAAACTTGTGTTTTGTGAATCTGCTGGTGTTTTGCTCCTTCACTTTTATCTTGGCTCTTCGTCTCCACGCATGTGTTAGATCATTTGATACATTACTTCTATTCCTCACTTATTTCACTGAGCATAATATGCTCTAGCGCCATCCATGATGTAGCAAATGCTAGGATTTGTTTTCTCTGATGGCTGATTAATGTTCCTTTCTGTATATGTACCATATCTTCTATACCCATTAATCTATTGATGTCCAATTAGCTCGGTTTCAATGAATAGTAGTCTGATTACCATAGGGATATATATGTCTTTATTAGCTGGGCAGATTCATTGGTTTTATTGGATTCTTTAATAAGTTTATTCTTTATTTACTTTTTATTATTCTATAAGTAAAAGTATAACATGAGATTTTCTAGACTCCACCTGTCTTGAAATTCTTCCCAAAACCCCACAGCAGTCACTTCCATCAACAGAGCAATGTACCCTAGATTCACTGCCTGTCTTCACTGTTTGGTTAAGCCCTCACCACGCACCCACAAAAACATTACATGTGCTAATTATAATGCATCCTTTCCCTTCCCACTGTTATCCCTCCATTCTCCCATGTCCACCCTACTCGTTTTTTCTTTGGTAACTGGTAGTTCATTCTTGATCTCTGTGTGTATGCCACTATTTTGCTCCTTCAGTTCTTTCCGGCATCTCTATCTGCACAGATTGGTCATATCGTTTGATACTTGTCCCCTTTCTTATTTCTTTGAACATAAAACCCCGTTCTTTCATCTATGTTGTCACAAATGGGAGGATTTTTTTCGTCTTATGGGTGAAAGTCAATTAATTATTTACATATACCACTTCTTCTGTATCCATTCAACTTCTGATGGAGTCAGACCCGCTACTGTGCATAGTGCTGCGATAAACAAGGGTGTGCACATACCATTTTTAAATTGGGCTACTGCATTATATCTACTTATCTATACTACTTACTTTTCCTCTATGTATCTATCATCTATCATCTGACAATCTACCTTCTTGCTATCTCTCATCTATCATAGTCATCTTTTATCTCTATCATCTATCATCTTTCTGCAACTATGATCTTTAATACGTTCTATGTGTATCTATCTTTTATTTCTCATGAATACAGAATTACAGGAGTAATATTGTTTACTACAACTTCTATCAACAATATATCCCCAGATATCCCATTGCGTTCACTATCCTCCAGTGCACAAAAATAATGTAGAATCACTAGTCTTCTCTGTGATGTGCAGTCCTCCACGTTCCCAAGCCCAACACTATGTACACTTATTATATTCACCATTTCTAAACCCCAGTCCTTCTTATCGCAAGACTATAACACATCCGGCCCAGTCTCTTTCCTTTGATAAACATTAGTTCATTCTTCTCTTCAGCGTGGCTTCTACAGTTTTGGTTTCTTCATTTTATTTCTTTTTTTAATACTATGCTTGTGAGTGAAATCATTTGCCAATTTTCTCACTCTCCACCGCTTATTTCACTGAGCATAATCCTCTGTATCTCCATCCATGTTGTTGTAAATGGCAGGGTTTGATTTAGTCATATATCTCAATAATATCCCACTCTTCATTTGCTGATGGATACTTAGCTTCACTATTGTTATCATTGTGGTAAATAACATAGGTGTGCACACGTCTCCTTTAAACTGGCTGCTGCTTTCTCTGTTACTCTGCATTTATTTTATGTATTCGTTCATTTAATTATATCTCATTAGTCTACAAGTACATGAATAAAATTATGTGTGCTAGGACCGGCCCATCACAAAGAACTCCGGGATTCTCATTTGAAGTCACACTCCTTGAGCATAGTAAGATACTGTAGAATCACTTCTTGTCTTCCGTGTTTTGTACAGCCATCCCCACAATGCCCATCTGCAGTATTCATGGAAATCATATAGCACGCTTTCTTTACCCCTACTTCCACCATCAATTCTCTCCTGTCCATCTCGGATCCTTTCACTTTGGAATCTCTTAGTCCAATTTTCATTTCTGTGAATCGGATGATGTTTTGCTCCTTCAGTTTTTCTTTTTCCAACATCTCCACAGACGGCTCAAGTCACTTGACCCTTGCCTTTCTCCACCTCTTATGTCATGAGTATATTGCCCTCCTGCAACTTGGGAGTTTTTACAAATATTATAATTTATTGTCATCTTATGGCTGAGTAATATTCAACTGTGAATATGTACCACAAATTCTTTACTCATTAATCTACTGATGAAAGTTAACTTGGCTTCTGGGCTTACTGCTGATAAACCCGTGGACGTATGTGCCATTTTTAACTTGTCTATTCCAATGGATTTATTGATATGTGTTTATTATTGATTTGTATGTTCACCGTTAATCTGCAATTTTATGTGTAACGTATTTCCTGGATCCCCATTTCCTCCTTTCACCCAAAACGCCCGTGCAGTCACTTCCATCACCATAACAATGTACTGTTGTATTGCTAGATGAGTTCTCTGTTGGACAGCACTCCACGTGCATCCATTCCCACATTATATATGCTAACTGAAATGCTCCATTTCTTCCACACATCCTTTCCCCTCCAATTCCAACCATCCTTCTCTGTCTCTTTCCCTTTGGTAACTGTGAATCTATTCTTATGTTCTGTGACACCGCTGTTTTTCTCCTTCAGCTTTTTCTTTTTTCTTACATTCCAATGATGAGTGACATCATTTTACTTATATATGTAGGCACGAACAAGTTATGTTTCTAAGATGTTGCAGCTCCTCACGGCTGAGCTCTGCCCAACATGTGCTAGTGGAGTTGGCAGGAACAGCCTTGTTGCCTGGAGATTCCATGATGTCACAGTGCACCTCTTTCATAGAGACAGGATATGTAAGCTCAGATTAGCTGGTTTTCACTTCAGAGCATGCTACCCTGCACGGAGTTGGACTTTGGTAAGAAGGGCGCTTACCACCTTGACAGGTTCAGAGGAAAAGGGAAAGAGATCCAAGATACTGCTTGTTTCTTTTGATTTTGGCATCAATACCACACAGTTACCTTAGCGCAATTATTGTAATTAGAAAAACCCCATTTTCATATCCACACATTATACAGCATAAGTGTCACTCTCCACGAGCCTCTTAATGCACTGTAGTAGCTCTAATGTTCTTCGGTGTTGTACTGCCTTCCTCGTGCCCACACCCTCCCCACATATGTGTGCTTCAAGTAATGCCCCATTTTACCTCTCATTCCTCCCTTTCCAGCCATTCCCCTCTTTCACTTTCCCCTTGGTACCCATTAGTTCACTCTTCAGTTCATTGAACCTGTCACACTCTTTTTCCTTCACTATTTCTCTTTTTTTCTAACTCTCCACAGTAGAGTGACATCAATTGCCACTTCACTTTCTCTTCGTGGCTTATTTCACTGAGAACAATACCCACAAGTTCCATCCATGTTTTTGTAATTGCTAAGATTTGTTTTCTTCACATGGCTGAATAATATTCTACGTCCCATTTACTGATGGACATTTAGCTTGGCTATTGTCAATACTTCAGTGAGAAACATATGGGTGCAATTTTCGTTTTTAACATGGCCTGCTGCATTCTGTTTATATATTTATAGATTTGTTTTTCTATATTTATTCATACATTCCTTTATTAATTCTTTAATAATTAATCTAAAATTACATGAGAATCATTAATTTTACTTGACCCACACCATAACTTAGATCAACCCAGTTACGTCTCTGAAGTCACTGTCCTTGAGAATAGAAGATACTGAAGATTCCATCTCCCCCAATCCACATTAATAATTCTAATCATTATGCCTACATTCTCCTTGCTTTCATATGGAACAATGCCACTCTCTTACCCTTGGTTACTGTTACTCCAAACTTGTGTTTTTTGAATCTGCTGATGTTTTCATCCTTCAGTTTTATCTTGGCTCTTCGACTCCACACATGTGTTAAATCATTTGATACATTTCTTCTCTTCCTCACTTATTTCACTGAGCATAATATGATCTAGCGCCATCCATGATGTCGCAAATGCTAGGATTTGTTTTCTTCTGATGGCTGAGTAATGTTCCTTTCTGTATATGTACCACATCTTTTATAGCCATGAAATTATTGATGTCCAATTAGCTCGGTTTCTTTGAATAGTATTCTGATTACCATAGGGATATATATGTCTTTATTAGCTGGGCAGAATCATTGGTTTTATTGGATTCTTCAATTAGCTAATTCTGTATTTACTTATTATTAATCTATAAGTAAAAGTATAACATGAGATTTTCTAGACTCCACCTGTCTCGAAATTATTCCCAATGCCCCACTGCAGTCACTTCCATCAACAGAGCAATGTACTCTAGATTCACTGCCTGTCTTCACTGTTTGGTTAAGCCCTCACCACGCACCCACAAAAACATTACAGATGCTAAATAAAATGCATCCTTTTCCTTCAAACTGTTATCCCTCCATTCTTCCATGTCCACCCTAGTCGTTTTTCCTTTGGTAACTGTTAGTTCATTCTTGGGCTCTGTGTGTCTGCCACTATTTGCTCCTTCAGTTCTTTCCGGCTTCTCTATCTGCACAGATTGGTCATATCGTTTGATACTTGTCCTCCTACCTTATTTCATTGAACATAAAATCCCGTTCTTTCATCTATGTTGTCACAAATGGGAGGATTTGTTTTCGTCTTATGGGTGAAAGGCATTTAAGTGTTTTTATATACCACTTCTTCTGTATCCATTCAACTTCTGATGGAGACGGACCCGCTACAGTGCATTGTGCTGCGAAAAATAAGGGGGTGCATATATCTGTTTGAAATTGGGCTACTGCATTATATCTACTTATCTATACTACTTACTTTTCCTCTATGTATCTATCATCTATCATCTGACAATCTACCATCTTTCTATCTCTCATCTATCATAGTCATCATCTATCTCTATCATCTATCACCTTTCTGCAACTATGATCTTTAATATGTTCTATGTGTATCTGCCTTTTATTTCTCATGAATACTCAGTTACATGAGTAATATTGTTTACTACAACTTCCAACAGCAATATATCCCCAGATATCCAAATGCGTTCACTATCCTCCAGTGCAGTAAAATAATGTAGAATCACTAGTCTTCTCTGTGACGTGCAGTCCTCCACGTTCCCCAACCCAACACTATGTACACTTATTCTAATTCACCGTTTCTAACCCCCAGTCCTTCTTATCCCTCCACAATAACACAAAAGGCCCAGTCTCTTTCCTTTCGTAAACATTAGTCCATTCATCTCTTCAGCGTGGCTTCTACCGTTTTGGTTTCTTCATTTTATTTCTTTTATTAATACTCTGCTTGTGAGTGAAATCATTTGCCAATTTTCTCACTCTCCACGGCTTATTTCACTGAGCATAATCCTCTGTATGTCCATCCATGTTGTTGTAAATGGTAAGATGTGTTTTCTTCATATGGCTGAATAATATTCTACGTCCCATTTACTGATGGACATTTAGCTTGGCTATTGTCAATACTTCAGTGAGAAACATGTGGTTGCAAATATTGTTTTCAACATGGGCTGCTGCATTCTGTTTATATATTTATAGTTTTTTTTATTTATTCATATATATTTCTTTATTAATTCCTTAATAATTAATCTAAAATTACATGAGAATCATTAATTTTCCAAGACCCACACTATAACCAAGATCAACCCAGTTACTTCCCTGAAGTCACTGTCCATGAGCATATTAAGATACTGTAGATCCTATTTTTCCAATCCACATTAATAATGCAAATCATTATGCCTACCTTCTCCTTGCTTTCATATGTAACAACGCCACTCTCTTCCCCTTGGTAACTGTTACTCCAAACTTGTGTTTTGTGAATCTGCTGGTGTTTTGCTCCTTCACTTTTATCTTGGCTCTTCGTCTCCACGCATGTGTTAGATCATTTGATACATTACTTCTATTCCTCACTTATTTCACTGAGCATAATATGCTCTAGCGCCATCCATGATGTAGCAAATGCTAGGATTTGTTTTCTCTGATGGCTGATTAATGTTCCTTTCTGTATATGTACCATATCTTCTATACCCATTAATCTATTGATGTCCAATTAGCTCGGTTTCAATGAATAGTAGTCTGATTACCATAGGGATATATATGTCTTTATTAGCTGGGCAGATTCATTGGTTTTATTGGATTCTTTAATAAGTTTATTCTTTATTTACTTTTTATTATTCTATAAGTAAAAGTATAACATGAGATTTTCTAGACTCCACCTGTCTTGAAATTCTTCCCAAAACCCCACAGCAGTCACTTCCATCAACAGAGCAATGTACCCTAGATTCACTGCCTGTCTTCACTGTTTGGTTAAGCCCTCACCACGCACCCACAAAAACATTACATGTGCTAATTATAATGCATCCTTTCCCTTCCCACTGTTATCCCTCCATTCTCCCATGTCCACCCTACTCGTTTTTTCTTTGGTAACTGGTAGTTCATTCTTGATCTCTGTGTGTATGCCACTATTTTGCTCCTTCAGTTCTTTCCGGCTTCTCTATCTGCACAGATTGGTCATATCGTTTGATACTTGTCCCATTTCTTATTTCTTTGAACATAAAACCCCGTTCTTTCATCTATGTTGTCACAAATGGGAGGATTTTTTTCGTCTTATGGGTGAAAGTCAATTAATTATTTACATATACCACTTCTTCTGTATCCATTCAACTTCTGATGGAGTCAGACCCGCTACTGTGCATAGTGCTGTGATAAACAAGGGTGTGCACATACCATTTTTAAATTGGGCTACTGCATTATATCTACTTATCTATACTACTTACTTTTCCTCTATGTATCTATCATCTATCATCTGACAATCTACCTTCTTGCTATCTCTCATCTATCATAGTCATCTTTTATCTCTATCATCTATCATCTTTCTGCAACTATGATCTTTAATACGTTCTATGTGTATCTATCTTTTATTTCTCATGAATACAGAATTACAGGAGTAATATTGTTTACTACAACTTCTATCAACAATATATCCCCAGATATCCCATTGCGTTCACTATCCTCCCGTGCACAAAAATAATGTAGAATCACTAGTCTTCTCTGTGATGTGCAGTCCTCCACGTTCCCAAGCCCAACACTATGTACACTTATTATATTCACCATTTCTAAACCCCAGTCCTTCTTATCGCAAGACTATAACACATCCGGCCCAGTCTCTTTCCTTTGGTAAACATTAGTTCATTCTTCTCTTCAGCGTGGCTTCTACAGTTTTGGTTTCTTCATTTTATTTCTTTTTTTAATACTATGCTAGTGAGTGAAATCATTTGCCAATTTTCTCACTCTCCACCGCTTATTTCACTGAGCATAATCCTCTGTATCTCCATCCATGTTGTTGTAAATGGCAGGGTTTGATTTAGTCATATATCTCAATAATATCCCACTCTTCATTTGCTGATGGATACTTAGCTTCACTATTGTTATCATTGTGGTAAATAACATAGGTGTGCACACGTCTCCTTTAAACTGGCTGCTGCTTTCTCTGTTACTCTGCATTTATTTTATGTATTCGTTCATTTAATTATATCTCATTAGTCTACAAGTACATGAATAAAATTATGTGTGCTAGGACCGGCCCATCACAAAGAACTCCGGGATTCTCATTTGAAGTCACACTCCTTGAGCATAGTAAGATACTGTAGAATCACTTCTTGTCTTCCGTGTTTTGTACAGCCATCCCCACAATGCCCATCTGCAGTATTCATGGAAATCATATAGCACGCTTTCTTTACCCCTACTTCCACCATCAATTCTCTCCTGTCCATCTCGGATCCTTTCACTTTGGAATCTCTTAGTCCAATTTTCATTTCTGTGAATCGGATGATGTTTTGCTCCTTCAGTTTTTCTTTTTCCAACATCTCCACAGACGGCTCAAGTCACTTGACCCTTGCCTTTCTCCACCTCTTATGTCATGAGTATATTGCCCTCCTGCAACTTGGGAGTTTTTACAAATATTATAATTTATTGTCATCTTCTGGCTGAGTAATATTCAACTGTGAATATGTACCACAAATTCTTTACTCATTAATCTACTGATGAAAGTTAACTTGGCTTCTGGGCTTACTGCTGATAAACCCGTGGACGTATGTGCCATTTTTAACTTGTCTATTCCAATGGATTTATTGATATGTGTTTATTATTGATTTGTATGTTCACCGTTAATCTGCAATTTTATGTGTAACGTATTTCCTGGATCCCCATTTCCTCCTTTCACCCAAAACGCCCGTGCAGTCACTTCCATCACCATAACAATGTACTGTTGTATTGCTAGATGAGTTCTCTGTTGGACAGCACTCCACGTGCATCCATTCCCACATTATATATGCTAACTGAAATGCTCCATTTCTTCCACACATCCTTTCCCCTCCAATTCCAACCATCCTTCTCTGTCTCTTTCCCTTTGGTAACTGTGAATCTATTCTTATGTTCTGTGACACCGCTGTTTTTCTCCTTCAGCTTTTTCTTTTTTCTTACATTCCAATGATGAGTGACATCATTTTACTTATATATGTAGGCACGAACAAGTTATGTTTCTAAGATGTTGCAGCTCCTCACGGCTGAGCTCGGCCCAACATGTGCTAGTGGAGTTGGCAGGAGCAGCCTTGTTGCCTGGAGATTCCATGATGTCACAGTGCACCTCTTTCATAGAGACAGGATATGTAAGCTCAGATTAGCTGGTTTTCACTTCAGAGCATGCTACCCTGCACGGAGTTGGACTTTGGTAAGAAGGGCGCTTACCACCTTGACAGGTTCAGAGGAAAAGGGAAAGAGATCCAAGATACTGCTTGTTTCTTTTGATTTTGGCATCAATACCACACAGTTACCTTAGCGCAATTATGGTAATTAGAAAAACCCCATTTTCATAATCACATTATACAGCATAAGTGTCACTCTCCACGAGCCCCTTAATGCACTGTAGTAGCTCTACTGTTCTTTGCTGTTGTACTGCCTTCTTCGTGCCCACACCCTCTCCACATATGTGTGCTACACGTAATGCCCCATTTTACCTCTCATTCCTCCCTTTCAAGCCATTCCCCTCTTTCACGTTCCCCTTGGTAACCATTAGTCATCTCTTCAGTTCATTGAACCTGCCACTCTCTTGTTCCTTCACTATTTCTCTTTTTTTCTAACTCTCCACAGTAGATTGACATCAATTGCCACCTGACTTTCTCTACGTGGCTTATTTCACTGAGAACAATACCCACAAGTTCCATCCATGTTGTTGTATGTGGTAAGATTTGTTTTCTTCATATGGCTGAATAATATTCTACGTCCCATTTACTGATGGACATTTAGCTTGGCTATTGTAAATACTTCAGTGAGAAACATATGGGTGCAATTTTCGTTTTTAACATGGGCGGCTGCATTTTGTTTTTATATTTATAGATTTCTTTTTTTATATTTATTCATATAATAATTTATTAATTCTTTAATAATTTATCTAAAATTACATGAGAATCATTAATTTTATAAGACCCACACTATAACCAAGATCAACCCAGTTACGTCCCTGAATACACTGTCCATGAGCATATTAAGATACTGTAGATTCCATCTCCCCCATTCCACATTAATAATGCTAATCATTATGCCTACCTTCTCGTTGCTTTCATATGTAACAACGCCACTCTCTTCCCCTTGGTAACTGTTACTCCAAACTTGTGTTTTGTGAATCTGCTGATGTTTTGCTCCTTCAGTTTTATCTTGGCTCTTCGTCTCCACGCATGTGTTAAATCATTTGATACATTTTTTCTCTTCCTCAAATATTTCATTGAGCATAATATGCTCTAGCGCCATCCATGATGTAGCAAATGCTAGGATTTGTTTTCTGCTGATGGCTGAGTAATGTTCCTTTCTGTGTATGTACCAGATCTTCTATAGCCATTAAACTATTGATGTCCAATTAGCTCGGTTTCCTTTAATAGTAGTCTGATTATCATAGGGATATATATGTCTTTATTAGCTGTGCAGATTCTTTTGTTTTATTGGATTCTTTAATTAGTTTATTCTTTATTTACTTATTATTAATCTATAAGTAAAAGTATAACATGATATTTTCTAGACTCAACCTGTCTCGAAATTCTTCCCAATGCCCCACTGCAGTCACTTCCTTCAACAGAGCAATGTACTCTATATTCACTGCCTCTCTTCACTGTTTGGTTAAGCACTCACCACGCACCCACAAAAACATTACATGCGCTAATTATAATGCATCCTTTCCCTTCCCACTGTTATCCCTCCGTTCTCCCATGTCCACACTAGTCGTTTTTTTTTTTGTGACTGGTAGTTCATTCTTGGGCTGTGTGTGTCTGCCACTATTTTTCTCCTTCAGTTCTTTCCGGCTTCTCTATCTGCACAGATTGGTCATATCGTTTGATACTTGTCCTCCTACCTTATTTCATTGAACATAAAACCCCGTTCTTTCATCTATGTTGTCACAAATGGGAGGATTTGTTTTCTTCTTATCTGTGAAAGGCAATTAATTGTTTATATATACCACTTCCTCTGTATCCATTCAACTTCTGATGGAGACGGACCCGCTACTGTGCATAGTGCTGCGATAAACAAGGGAGGCACATACCTTTTTTAAATTGGGCTACTGCATTATATCTACTTATCTATACTATTACTTTTCCTCTATGTATCTATCATCTAACATCTGACAATCTACCTTCTTGCTATCTCTCATCTATCATAGTCATCATCTATCTCTATCATCTATCATCTTTCCTCAACTATGATCTTTAATACGTTCTATGTGTATCTACCTTTTATTTCTAATGAATACTCAATTACATGAGTAATATTGTTTACTTCAACTTCCGACAACAATATATCCCTAGCTATCTCATAGCGTTCACTATCCTCCAGTGAAGTAAAATAATGTAGAATCACTAGTCTTCTCTGTGACGTGCAGTCCTCCACGTTCCCCAACCCAACACTATGTACACTTATTCTAATTCACTGTTTCTAACCCCCAGTCCTTCTTATCCCTAAACTATAACACAACCGGCCCATTCTCTTTCCTTTGGTAAACATTAGTCCATTCTTCTCTTCAGCGTGGCTTCTACAGTTTTGGTTTCTTCATTTTATTTCTTTTTTTAATACTCTGCTTGTGAGTGAAATCTGTCGCCAATTTTCTCACTCTCCACGGCTTATTTCACTGAGCATAATCCTCTGTATGTCCATCCATGTTGCTGTAAATGGCAGGGTTTGTTTTAGTCATATATCTGAATAATATCTAACTCTTCATTTGCTGATGGATACTTAGCTTCACTATTGTTATCATTGTGTTAAATAACATAGGTGTGCATACGTCTCCTTTAAACTGGCTGTTGCTTTCTCTGTTACTCTGCATTTATTTTATGCATTCGTTCATTTAATTATATCCCATTAGTCTACAAGTACATGAATAAAATTATGTGTGCTAGGACTAGCCCATCACAAAGAACTCCAGGATTCTCATTTGCAGTCACACTCCGTGAGCATAGTAAGATACTGTAGAATCACTACTTGTCTTCCATGTTTTGTACAGCCATCCATACAATTCCCATCTGCAGTATTCACGGAAATCATATAGCACGCTTTCTTTACCCCTACTTCCACCATCCATTCTCTCCTATCCATCACAGATCCTTTTCCTTTTGAATCTCTTAGTCCAATTTTCATTTCTGTGAATCTAATGATGTTTTGCTCCTTCAGTTTTTCTTTTTCCTACATCTCCACAGGTGGCTCAAGTCACTTGACACTTGTCTTTCTCCACCTCTTATGTCATGAGTATAGTGCCCTCCTGCACCTTCCGAGTTTTTACAAATGTTAGGATTTATTGTCATCTTATGGCTGAGTAATATTCAACTGTGAATATGTACCACAAATTCTTACTCATTAATCTACTGATTTAAAGTTACCTGGGCTACTGTGCTTACTGCTGATAAAACCGTGGATGTATGTGCCATTTTTAACTTGTCTGCTCCAATGGATTTATTGATATGTGTTTATTATTGATTTGTTTGTTCACTGTTAATCTGCAATTGTATGTGTAACGTATTTCCTTAAACTCCTTTTCCTCGTTTCACCCAAAACGCCCGTGCAGTCACTTCCATCACCATAACAATGTACTGTAGTATTGCTAGTTGTCTTCTCTGTTGGACAGCACTCCACGTGCATCCATTCCCACATTATATATGCTAACTGAAATGCTCCATTTCTTCCACACATCCTTTGCACTCCATTTCTAACCATCCTTCTCTGTCTCTTTCCTTTTGGTAACTGTGAATCTATTCTTATGTTCTGTGACACCGCTGTTGTTCTCCTTCAGCTTTTTCTATTTTCTTTTATTCCAATGATGAGTGACATCATTTAACTTATATAAGTAGGCTAGAACAAGTTATGTTTCTAAGATGTGGCAGCTCCACACGGCTGAGCTCTGCCCAACATATGCTAGTGGAGTTTGCAGGAACAGCCTTGTTGCCTGGAGATTCCATGATGTCACAGTGCGCATCTTTCATAGAGACAGGATATGTAAGCTCAGATTAGCTGGTTCTCACTTCAGAGCATGCTACCCTGCTCGGAATTGGACTTTGGTAAGATGGGCGCTGACCACCTTGACAGGTTCAGAGGAAAAGGAAAAGAGATCCAAGATACTGCTTGTTTCTTTTGATTTTGGCATCAATACCACACAGACACCTTAGTGCAATTATGGTAATTAGACAAACCCCATTTTCAAATCCACACGTTATACAGCATAAGTGTTACTGTCCACGAGCCCCTTAATGCACTGTAGTAGCTGTACTGTTCTTTGCTGTTGGACTGCCTTCCTCTTGCCCACACCCTCTCCACATATGTGTGCTACACGTAATGCCCCACTTTAACTCTCATTCCTCCCTTTCAAGCCATTCCCCTCTTTCACTTTAACCTTGGTAACCATTAGTCCACTCTTCAGTTCACTGAACAGGAAACTGTCTTTTTCCTTCACTGTTTCTCTTTTTTTCTAACTCTCCACAGTAGAGTGACATCAATTGCCACTTGACTTTCTCTTCGTGGCTTATTTCACTGAGAACAATACCCACAAGTTCCATCCATGTTTTTGTAAATGGTAAGATTTGCTTTCTTCGTATGGCTGAATAATACTCTACGTCCCATTTACTGATGGACATTTAGCTTGGCTATTGTCAATACTTCAGTGAGAAACATATGGGTGCAATTTTCGTTTTTAACATGGGCTGCTGCAATCTGTTTATATATTTATAGATTTGTTTTTTTATATTTATTAATATATTCCTTTATTAATTCTTTAATAATTAATCTAAAATTACATGAGAATCATTAATTTTACAAGACCCACACTATAACCAAGATCAACCCAGTTACGTCCCTGAAGTCACTGTCCATGAGCACAGTAAGATACTGTAGATTGCATCTCCGCCAATCCACATTAATAATGCTAATCATTATGCCTAACTTCTCGTTGCTTTCATATGTAACAATGCCACTCTCTTCCCCTTGATAACTGTTACTCCAAACTTGTGTTTCGTGAATCTGCTGATGTTTTGCTCCTTCAGTTTTATCTTGGCTCTTCGTCTCCACGCATGTGTTAAATCATATAGTACATTTCATCTCTTCCTCACTTATTTCACTGAGCATAATATGCTCTAGCGCCATCCATGATGTAGCAAATGCTAGGATTTGTTTTCTTCTGATGGCTGAGTAATGTTCCTTTCTGTATAGGTACCACATCTTCTATAGCCATTAATCTATTGATGTCCAATTAGCTCGGTTTCTTTGAATAGTAGTCTGATTATCATAGGGATATATATGTCTTAATTAGCTGAGCAGATTCATTGGTTTTATTGGATTCTTTAATTAGTTTTTTCTTTATTTACTTATTATTAATCTATAAGTAAAATTATAACATGAGATTTTCTAAACTTTACCTGTCTCCCAATTCTTCAGAATGCCCCACTGCAGTCACTTCCATCAACAGAGCAATGTACACTAGATTCACTGCCTGTCTTCACTCTTTGGTTAAGACCTCACCACGCACCCACAAAAACATTACATGTGCTAATTATAATGCATCCTTTCCCTTCCCACTGTTATCCCTCCATTCTCCCATGTCCACCCTCGTCGTTTTTCCTTTGGTATCTGGTAGTTCATTCTTGGGCTCTGTGTGTCTGCCACTCTTTTGCTCCTTCAGTTCTTTACGGCTTCTCTATTTGCACAGATTTCTCATATCGTTTGATACTTGCCTCCTATATTATTTCATTGAACATAAAACCCGGTTCTTTCATCTATGTTGTCACAAATGGGAGGATTTGTTTTCTTCTTATGGGTGAAAGGCAATTAATTGTTTATATATACCACTTCTGCTGTATCCATTCAACTTCTGATGGAGACGGACCTGCTACTGTGCATAGTGCTGCGATAAACAAGGGGGTGCACATACCTTTTTTAAATTGGGCTACTGCATTATATCTACTTATCTATACTACTTATTTGTCCTCTATGTATCTATCATCTATCATTTGACAATCTACCTTCTTGCTGTCTCTCATCTATCATAGTCATCATTTATCTCTATCATCTATCATCTTTCTGCAACTATGATCTTTAATACGTTCTATGTGTATCTATCTTTTATTTCTTATGAATACACAATTACATGAGTAATATTGTTTATTACAACTTCCATCAACATTATATCCCCAGATATCCCATTGCGTTCACTATCCTCCAGTGCAGTAAAATAATGTAGAATCACTAGTCTTCTCTGTGACGTGTAGTCCTCCACGTTCCCCAGCCCAACACAATGTACACTTATTCTAATTCAGCATTTCTAACCTCCAGTCCTTCTTATCACTCCACTATAACACAACCGGCCCAGTCTCTTTCCTTTGGTAAACATTAGTCCATTCTTTTCTTCAGCGTGGCTTCTACAGTTTTGGTTTCTTCATTTTATTTCTCTTTTTTATACTCTGCTTGTGTGTGAAATCATTTGCCAATTTTCCCACTGTCCACAGCTTATTTCACTGAACATAATCCTCTGTATGTCCATCCATGTTGCTGTAAATGGCAGGGTTTGTTTTAGTCATATATCTGAATAATATCTAACTCTTCATTTGCTGATGGATACTTAGCTTCACTATTGTTATCATTGTGTTAAATAACATAGGTGTGCATACGTCTCCTTTAAACTGGCTGTTGCTTTCTCTGTTACTCTGCATTTATTTTATGCATTCGTTCATTTAATTATATCCCATTAGTCTACAAGTACATGAATAAAATTATGTGTGCTAGGACCAGCCCATCACAAAGAATTCCAGGATTCTCATTTGCAGTCACACTCCGTGAGCATAGTAAGATACTGTAGAATCACTACTTGTCTTCCGTGTTTTGTACAGCCATCCATACAATTCCCATCTGCAGTATTCACGGAAATCATATAGCACGCTTTCTTTACCCCTACTTCCACCATCCATTCTCTCCTATCCATCACAGATCCTTTCCCTTTGGAATGTCTTAGTCCAATTTTCATTTCTGTGAATCTAATGATGTTTTGCTCCTTCAGTTTTTCTTTTTCCTACATCTCCACAGGTGGCTCAAGTCACTTGACACTTGTCTTTCTCCACCTCTTATGTCATGAGTATAGTGCCCTCCTGCACCTTCCGAGTTTTTACAAATGTTAGGATTTATTGTCATCTTATGGCTGAGTAATATTCAACTGTGAATATGTACCACAAATTCTTTACTCATTAATCTACTGATGGAAAGTTACCTGGGCTACTGTGCTTACTGCTGATAAAACCGTGGATGTATTTGCCTTTTTTAACTTGTCTGCTAGAATGGATTTTTTGATATGATTTTATTATTGATTTGTTGGTTCACCATTAATCTGCTGTTGTATGTGCAACGTATTTCCAGACCCCCATTTCCTCGTTTCACTCAAAACGCCCGTGCACTCACTTCCATCACCATAACAATGTACTGTAGTATTGCTAGGTGTCTTCTCTGTTGGACAGCACTCCACGTGCATCCATTCCCACATTATATATGCTAACTGAAATGCTCCATTTCTTCCGCGCATCCTTTCCCCTCCATTTCCAACCATCCTTCTCTGTCTCTTTCCCTTTGGTAACTGTGAATCTATTCTTATGTTCTGTGACACCGCTGTTGTTCTCCTTCAGCTTTTTCTTTTTTCTTACATTAAAATGGTGAGTGACATCATTTTACTTATATATGTAGGCCAGGACAAGTTATGTTTCTAAGATGTTGCAGCTCCTCATGGCTGAGCTCTGCCCAACATGTGCTAGTGGAGTTTGCAGGAACAGCCTTGTTGCCTGGAGATTCCATGATGTCACAGTGCACCTCTTTCATAGAGACAGGATATGTAAGCTCAGATTAGCTGATTCTCACTTCAGAGCATGCTACCCTGCACGGAGTTGGACTTTGGTAAGATGGGCGCTGACCACCTTGACAGGTTCAGAAGAAAAGGAAAAGAGATCCAAGATACTGCTTGTTTCTTTTGATTTTGGCATCAATACCACACAGTTACCTTAGCGCAATTATGGTAATTAGACAAACCCAATTTTCTAATTCACACATTATACAGCATAAGTGTCATTGTCCACGAGCACCTTAATGCACTGTAGTAGCTCTACTCTTCTTTGCTGTTGTACTGACTTCCTCGTGACCACACCCTCTCCACATATGTGTGCAACAAGTTATGCCCCATTTTACCTCTCATTCCTCCCTTTCAAGCCATTCCCCTCTTTCACTTTCCCCTTGGTAACCATTAGTCCACTCTTCAGTTCATTGAACCTGCCACTGTCTTGTTCCTTCACCATCTCTCTTTATTTCTAACTCTCCACAGTAGAGTGACATCAGTTGCCACTTGACTTTCTCTTCGTGGCTTATTTCACTGAGAACAATACGTACAAGTTCCATCCATGTTTTTGTGAATGGTAATTTTTGATTTCTTCATATGGCTGAATAATATTCTACGAACCATTTACTGATGGACATTTAACTTTGCTATTGTCAATACTTCAGTGGGAAACATATGGGAGCAACTTTCGTTTTTAACATAGGCTGCTGCACTCTGTTTATATATTTATAGATTTGTTTTCTCATATTTATTCATATATTACTTTATTAATTCTTTAATAATTAATCTAAAATTACAAGAGAATCGTTAATTTTACAAGACCCACACTATAAACAAGATCAACCCAGTTACGTCCCTGAAGTCACTGTCCATGGGCATAGTAAGATACTGTAGATTCCATCTCCCCCAATCAACATTAATAATGCTAATCATTATGCCTATCTTCTCCTTGCTTTCATATGTAACAACTCCACTCTCTTACCCTTGGTAACTGTTACTCAATATTGTGTTTTGTGAATCTGCTGATGTTTTGCTCCTTCAGTTTTACCTTGGCTCTTCGTCTCCACGCATGTGTTAAATCATATGATACATTTATTCTCTTCCTCACTTATTTCACTGAGCATAATATGCTCTAGCGCCATCCATGATGTAGCAAATGCTAGGATTTGTTTTCTTCTGATGGCTGAGTAATGTTCCTTTCTGTATGTGTACCACATCTCCTATAGCCATTAATCTATTGATGTCCAATTAGCTCGGTTTCTTTGAATAGTAGTCTGATAATCATAGGGATATATATGTCTTTATTAGCTGGGCAGATTCATTGATTTTATTGGATTCTTTAATTAGTTTATTCTTTATTTACTTATTATTAATCTATATGTAAAAGTATAACATGAGATTTTCTAGACTCCACCTGTCTCGAAATTCTTCCCAATGCCCCACTGCAGTCACTTCCATCAAGAGAGCAATGTACTCTAGATTCACAGCCTGTCTTCACTGTTTGGTTAAGCAGTCACTACGCACCCACAAAAACATTACATGTGCTAATTATTCTGCATCCTTTCCCTTCCCAATGTTGTCCCTCTATTCTCCCATGTCCACCCTAGACGTTTTTCCTTTTGTAACTGGTAGTTCACTCTTGGGCTCTGTGTGTCTGCCACTATTTTGCTCCTTCATTTCTTTCCGGCTTCTCTATCTGCACAGATTGGTCATATCGTTTGATACATGACCTCTTACCTTATTTCATTGAACATAAAACCCCGTTCTTTAATCTATGTTGTCACAAATGGGAGGATTTGTTTTCTTCTTATGGGTGAAAAGCAATTAATTGTTTATATATACCACTTCTTCTGTATCCATTCAACTTCTGATGGAGACGGACCCGCTACTGTGCATAGTGCTGCGATAAACAAGGGAGGCACATACCTTTTTTAAATTGGGCTACTGCATTATATCTACTTATCTATACTATTACTTTTCCTCTATGTATCTATCATCTATCATCTGACAATCTACCTTCTTGCTATCTCTCACCTATCATAGTCATCATCTATCTCTATCATCTATCATCTTTCTGCAACTATTATCTTTAATACGTTCTCGGTGTATCTACCTGTTATTTCTCATGAATACTCAATTACATGAGTAATATTGTTTACTTCAACTTCCAACAACAATATATCCCCATATATCTCATAGCGCTCACTATCCTCCAGTGTAGTAAAATAATGTAGAATCACTAGTCTTCTCTGTGACGTGCAGTCCTCCACGTTCCACAAACCAACACTATGTACACTTATTCTAATTCACGTTTCTAACCCCCAGTCCTTCTTATCCCTCCACTATAACACAACCGGCCCAGTCTCTTTCCTTTGGTAAACATTAGTCCATTCTTCTCTTCAGCGTGGCTTCTACAGTTTTGGTTTTTCTTTTTTTTCTTTTTTTATACTCTGCTTGTGAGTGAAATCATTTGCCAATTTTCTCACTCTCCACGGCTTATTTCGCTGAGCATAATCCTCTGTATCTCCATCCATGTTTTTGTAAATGGTAAGATTTGTTTTCTTCATATGGTTGAATAATATTCTACGTCCCATTTACTGATGGACATTTAGCTTGGCTATTGTCAATACTTCAGTGAGAAACATGTGGGTGCAATTATCTTTTTTAACATGGGCTGCTGCATTCTGTCGATATATTTATAAATTTGTTTTTTTATTTATTCATATATATTTCTTTACTAATTCCTTAATAATTAATCTAAAATTACATGAGAATCATTAATTTTACAAGACCCACACTATAACCAAGATCAACACAGTTACTTCAATGAAGTCACTGTCCATGAGCATAGTAAGATACTGTAGATCCCATCTCCCCAATCCACATTAATAATGCTAATCATTATGCCTACCTTCTCCTTGCTTTCATATGTAACAACGCCACTCTCTTCCCCTTGGTAACTGTTACTCCAAACATGTGTTTTGTGAATCTGCTGATGTTTTGCTCCTTCAGTTTTATCTTGGCTCTTCGTCTCCACGCATGTGTTAAATCATTTGATACATTTCTTCTCTTCCTCACTTATTTCACTGAGCATAATGTGCTCTAGCGCCATCCATGATATAGCAAATGCTGGAATTTGTTTTCTTCTGATGACTGAGTAATGTTCCTTTCTCTATATGTACCACAACTTCTATACCCATTAATCTATTGATGTCCAATTAGCACGGTTTCTTTGAATAGTAGTCTGTTTATCATACGGATATATATGTCTTTATTAGGTGGTCAGATTCATTTGTTTTATGGGAATCTTTAATTAGTTTATTCTTTATTTACTTATTATTAATCGATAAGTAAAAGTATAACATGAGATTTTCTAGACTCCACCTGTCTCGAAATTCTTGCCAATGCCCCACTGCATTCACTTACATCAACAGAGCAATGTACTCTATATTCACTTCCTGTCTTCACTGTTTGGTTAAGCCCTCACCACGCACCCACAAAAACATTACATGTTCTAATTATAATGCATCCAATCCCTTCCCACTGTTATCCCTCCATTCTCCCATGTCCACCCTAGTCGTTTTTCCTTTGGTAAATGGTAGTTCATTCTTGGGCTCTGTGTGTCTGCCACTATTTTGCTCCTTCAGTTATTTCCGGCTTCTCTATCTGCACAGATTGGTCATATCGTTTGATAATTGCCCTCCTATCTCATTTCATTGAACATAAAACACCGTTATTTCATCTATGTTGTCACAAATGGGAAGATTTGTTTTGTTCTTATGGGTGAAAGGCAATTAATTGTTTATGTATACCACTTCTGCTGTATCCATTCAACTTCTGAAGGAGACGGACCCGCTACTGTGAATAGTGCTGCGATAAACAAGGGGGTGCACATACCTTTTTTTAATTGGGCTACTGCATTATATCTACTTATCTATACTACTTACATTTCCTCTATGTATCTATCATCTATCATCTGACAATCTACCTTCTTGCTATCTCTCATCTATCATAGTCATCATTTATCTCTATCATCGATCATCTTTCTACAACTATGATCTTTAATACGTTCTATGTGTATCTATCTTTATTTCGCATGTATACACAATTACATGAATAATATTTTTACTACAACTTCCAACAACTATATATCCCCAGATATCGCATTGCATTCACTATCCTCCAGTGCAGTAAAATAATGTAGAATCACTAGTCTTCTCTGTGATGTGCAGTAATCCACGTTCCCCTGCCCAACACTATGTACACGTATTATATTCACCATTTCTAACCCCCAGTCCTTCTTATCCCTCCACTATAACACAACCTGCCCAGTCTCTTTCCTTTGGTAAACATTAGTCCATTCTTCTCTTCAGCGTGGCTTCTACAGTTTTGGTTTCTTCAATTTATTTCTTTTTTTAATACTCTGCTTGTGAGTGAAACCATTTGCCAATTTTCCCACTCTACACCGCTCACTTCACTAAGCATAATCCTCTGTATCTCCATCCATGTTGTTGTAAATGGCAGGGTTTGATTTGGTCATATATCTGAATAATATCCCACTCTTCATTTGCTGATGGATACTTAGCTTCACTATTGTTATCATTGTGGTAAATAACATAGGTGTGCACACATCTTCTTTAAACTGGCTGCTGCTTTCTCTGTTACTCTGCATTTATTTTATGCATTCGTTCATTTAATTATATCTCATTAGTCTACAATACATGAATAAAATTATGTGTGCTAGGACCGGCCCATCACAAAGAACTCCAGGATTCTCATTTGCAGTCACACACCGTGAGCATAGTAAGATACTGTAGAATCACTACTTGTCTTCCGTGTTTTGTACAGCCTTCCACACAATGCCCATCTGCAGTATTCACGGAAATCATATAGCACGCTTTCTTTACCCCTACTTCCACCATCCATTCTCTCCTATTCATCACAGATCCTTTCCCTTTGGAATCTCTTAGTCCAATTTTCATTTCTGTGAATCGGATGTTTTGCTCCTTCAGTTTTTCTTTTTCCTACATCTCCACAGATGGCTCAAGTCACTTGACACTTGTCTTTCTCCAACTCTTATGTCATGAGTATAGTGCCCTCCTGCACCTTTCGAGTTTTAACAAATGTTAGGATTTATTGTCATCTTATGGCTGAGTAATATTCAATTGTGAATATGTACCACAAATTCTATACTCATTAATCTACTGATGGAAAGTTACCTGGGCTACTGTGCTTACTGCTGATAATCCCGTGGATGTATGTGCCATTTTTAACTTGTCTGCTCCAATGGAATTATTGATATGTGTTTATTATTGATTTGTTTGTTCACCGTTAATCTGCAATTGTATGTGTAACGTATTTCTTAGACCCCCATTTCCTCGTTTCACCCAAAACGCCGTGCAGTCACTTCCATCACCATAACAATGTACTGTAGTATTGCTAGTTGTCTTCTCTGATGGACAGCACTCCACGTGAATCCGTTCCCACATTATATATGTTAACTGAAATGCTCCCTTTCATCCACACATCCTTTCCCCTCCGTTTCCAACCATCCTTCTCTGTCTCTTTCCCTTTGGTAACTGTGAACCTATTCTTATGTTCTGTGACACCGCTGTTTTTCTCCTTCAGCTTTTTCTTTTTTCTTACATTCCAATGATGAGTGACATAATTTTACTTATATATGTAGGCCAGAACAAGTTATGTTTCTAAGATGTTGCTGCTCCTCACTGCTGAGCTCTGCCCAACATGTGCTAGTGGAGTTGGCAGGAACAGCCTTGTTACCTGGAGATTCCATGATGTCACAGTGCGCCTCTTTCAAAGAAACAGTATATGTTAGCTCAGATTAGCTGGTTCTCACTTCAGAGCATGCTACCCTGCACGGAGTTGGACTTTGGTAAGATGGGCGCTGACCACCTTTACAGGTTCAGAGGAAAATGGAAAGAGATCCAAGATACTGCTTGTTTCTTTTGATTTTGGCATCAATACCACACAGTTACCTTAGCGCAATTATGGTAATTAGAAAAACCCCATTTTCAAATCCACACGTTATACAGCATAAGTGTCACTGTCCACGAGCCCCTTAATGCACTGTAGTAGCTCTACTGTTCTTTGCTGTTGTACTGCCTTCTTCGTGCCCACACCCTCTCCACATATGTGTGCTACACGTAATGCCCCATTTTACCTCTCATTCCTCCCTTTAAATCCATTCCCCTCTTTCACTTTCCCCTTGGTAACCATTAGTCTACTCTTCAGTTCACTGAACCAGCAACTCTCTTCTTCCTTCACTATATCTCTTTTTTTCTAACTGTCCACAGTAGAGTGACATCAATTGCCACTTGACTTTCTCTTCGTTGCTTATTTCACTGAGAACAATACCCACAGGTTCCATCCATGTTTTTGTAAATGGTAAGATTTGTTTTCTTCATATGGCTGAATAATATTCTACGTCCCATTTACTGATGGACATTTAGCTTGGCTATTGTCAATACTTCAGTGAGAAACATATGGGTGCAATTTTCGTTTTTAACATGGGCTGCTGCATTTTGTTTTTATATTTATAGATTTCTTTTTTTATATTTATTCATATGTTAATTTATTAATTCTTTAATAATTTATCTAAAATTCCATGAGAATCATTAATTTTACAAGACCCACACTGTAACCAAGATCAACCTAGTTACGTCCCTGAAGTCACAGTCCATGAGAATAGTAAGATACTGAAGGTTCCATCTCCCTCAATCCACATTAATAATTGTAATCATTATGCCTACCTTCTCCTTGCTTTCTTATGTAACAACGCCAGTCTCTTACCCTTGTTAACTGTTACTCCAAACTTGTGTTTTGTGAATCTGCTGATGATTTGATCCTTCAGTTTTATCTTAGCTCTTCGACTCCATGCATGTGTTAAATCATTGGATACATTTCTTCTCTTCCTCACTTATTTCACTGAGCATAATATGCTCTAGCGCCATCCATGATGTAGCAAATGCTAGGATTTGTTTTCTTCTGATGGCTGAGTAATGTTCCTTTCTGTATATGTACCACATCTTCTATAGCCATTAAACTATTGATGTCGAATCAGCTCGGTTTCTTTGAATAATAGTCTGATTATCATAGGGATATACATGTCTTAATTAGCTGGGCAGATTCTTTGGTTTTATTGGATTCTTTAATTAGTTTATTCTTTATTTACTTATTATTAATCGATAAGTAAAAGTATAACATGAGATTTTCTAGACTCCACCTGTCTCGAAATTCTTCAAAATGCCCCACTGCAGTCACTTGCATCAACAGAGCAATGTACACTATATTCACTGCCTCTCTGTACTGTTTGGTTAAGCACTCACCACGGACCCACAAAAACATTACATGTGCTAATTATAATGCATCCTTTCCCTTCCCACTGTTATCCCTCCATTCTCCCATGTCCACACTAATCGTTTTTTTTTTTGTAACTGGTAGTTCATTCTTGGGCTCTGGGTGTCTGCCACTATTTTGCTCCTTCAGTTCTTTCCGGCTTCTCTATCTGCACAGATTGGTCATATCGTTTGATACTTGTCCTCCTGCCTTATTTCATTGAACATAAAACCCCGTTCTTTCATCTATGTTGTCACAAATGGGAGGATTTGTTTTCTTCTTATGGGTGCAAGGCAATTAATTGTTTATATATACCACTTCTTCTGTATCCATTCAACTTCTGATGGAGACGGACCCGCTACTGTGCATAGTGCTGTGATAAACAAGGGAGGCACATACCTTTTTTAAAATGGGCTACTGCATTATATCTACTTATCTATACTATTACATTTCCTCTATGTATCTATCATCTATCATCTGACAATCTACCTTCTTGCTATCTCTCATCTATCATAGTCATCATCTATCTCTATCATCTATCATCTTTCTGCAACTATGATCTTTTATATGTTCTATGTGTATCTACCTTTTATTTCTAATGAATACTCAATTACATGAGTAATATTGTTTACTTCAACTTCCAACAACAATATATCCCCAGATATCTCATTGCGTTCACTATCCTCCAGTGTAGTAAAATAATGTAGAATCACTAGTCTTCTCTGTGACGTGCCGTCCTCCACGTTCCACAAACCAACACTATGTACACTTATTCTAATTCACCGTTTCTAACCCCCAGTCCTTCTTATCCCTCCACTATAACACAACCGGCCCAGTCTCTTTAATTTGGTAAACATTAGTCCATTCTTCTCTTCAGCGTGGCTTCTACAGTTTTGGTTTCTTCATTTTATTTCTTTTTTTAATACTCTGCTTGTGTGTGAAATCATTTGCCAATTTTCTCACTCTCCACGGCTTATTTCACTGAGCATAATCCTCTGTATCTCCATCCATGTTGTTCTAAATGGTAAGATTTGTTTTCTTCATATGGCTGAATAATATTCTACGTCCCATTTACTGATGGACATTTAGCTTGGCTATTGTCAATACTTCAGTGAGAAACATGTGGGTGCAATTATCTTTTTTAACATGGGCTGCTGCATTCTGTTTATATTTTTATAGATTTGTTTTTTTATTTATTCATATATATTTCTTTACTAATTCCTTAATAATTAATCTAAAATTACATGAGAATCATTAATTTTACAAGACCCACACTATAACCAAGATCAACTCAGTTACTTCAATGAAGTCACTGTCCATGAGCATAGTAAGATACTGTAGATCCCATCTCCACAATCCACATTAATAATGCTAATCATTATGCCTAAATTCTCCTTGCTTTCATATGTAACAACGCCACTCTCTTCCCCTTGGTAACTGTTACTCCAAACTTGTGTTTTGTGAATCTGCTGATGTTTTGCTCCTTCAGTTTTATCTTGGCTCTTCGTCTCCACGCATGTGTTAAATCATTTGATACATTTTTTCTCTTCCTCAATTATTTCACTTAGCATAATATGCTCTAGCGCCATCCATGATGTAGCAAATGCTAGGATTTGTTTTCTTCTGATGGCTGAGTAATGTTCCTTTCTGTATATGTACCACATCTTCTATACCCATTAATCTATTGATGTCCAATTAGCACGGTTTCTTTGAATAGTAGTCTGTTTATCATAGGGATATATGTGTCTTTATTAGCTGGTCAGATTCATTGGTATTATTGGATTCTTTAATTAGTTTATTCTTTATTTACTTATTAATAATCTATAAGTAAATGTATAACATGAGATTTTCTAGACTCAACCTGTCTCGAAATTCTTCCCAATGCCCCACTGCAGTCACTTCCATCAACAGAGCAATGTACTCTAGATTCACTGCCTGTCCTCACTCTTTGGTTAAGCCCTCACCACGCACCCCCAAAAACATTACATGTGCTTATTATTATGCATCCTTTCCCTTCCCAATGTTGTCCCTCTATTCACCCATGTCCATCCTAGTCATTTTTCCTTTGGTAACTGGTAGTTCATTCTTGGGCTCTGTGTGTCTGCCACTATTTTGCTCCTTCAGTTCTTTCCGGCTTCTCTATCTGCCCAGATTGGTCATATCGTTTGATACTCGTATTCCTATCTTATTTCATTGAACATAAAACCCCGTTCTTTCATCTATGTTGTCTCAAATGGGAGGATTTGTTTTCTTCTTATGGTTGAAAGGCAATTATTTGTTTATATATACAACTTCTTCTGTATCCATTCAATTTCTGATGGAGACTGACCCGCTACTGTGAATAGTGCTGCGATAAACAAGGGGGTGCACATACCATATTTAATTTGGGCTACTGCATTATATCTACTTATCTATACTACATACTTTTCCTCTATGTATCTATCATCTATCATCTGACAATCTACCTTCTTGCTATCTCTCATCTATCAGAGTCATCATTTACCTCTATCATCTATCATCTTTCAGCAACTATGATCTTTAATACGTTCTATGTGTATCTATCTTTTATTTCTCATGATTACACAATTACATGAGTAATATTGTTTACTACAACTTCCATCAAAAATATATCCCCAGATATCCCATTGCGTTCACTATCCTCCAGTGCAGTAAAATAATGTAGAATCACTAGTCTTCTCTGTGATGTGCTGTCCTCCACGTTCGCCAGCCCAACACTATGTACACGTATTATATTCACCATTTCTAACCCCCAGTCCTTCTTATCCCTCCACTATAACACAACCGGCCCAGTCTCTTTCCTTTGGTAAACATTAGTCCATTCTTCTCTTCAGCGTGGCTTCTGCAGTTTTGGTTTCTTTATTTTATTTCTTTTTTTAATACTCTGCTTGTGAGTGAAATCATTTGCCAAATTTCCCACTCTCCACCGCTCACTTCACTAAGCATAATCCTCTGTATCTCCATCCATGTTGTTGTAAATGGCAGGGTTTGTTTTAGTCATATATCTGAATAATATCCCACTCTTCATTTGCTGATGGATACTTAGCATCACTATTGTTATCATTGTGGTAAATAACATAGGTGTGCACACGTCTCCTTTAAACTGGCTGCTGCTTTCTCTGTTACTCTGCATTTATTTTATGCATTCGTTCATAAAATTATATCTCATTAGTCTTCAAGTACATGATAAAATTATGTGTGCTAGGACCGGCCCATCACAAAGAACTCCAGGATTCTCATTTGCAGTCACACTCCGTGAGCACAGTAAAATACTGTAGAATCACTACATGTCTTCCGTGTTTTGTAAAGCCATCCCCACAATGCCCATCTGCAGCATTCATCGAAATCATATAGCACGCTTTCTTTACCCCTACTTCCTCCATCCATTCTCTCTTATCCATCACAGATCCTTTCACTTTGGAATCTCTTAGTCCAATTTTCATTTCTGTGAATCGGATGATGATTTGCTCCTTCAGTTTTTCTTTTTCCTACATCTCCACAGATGGCTCAAGTCACTTGACACTTGTCTTTCTACACCTCTTATGTCATGAGTAGAGTGCCCTCCTGCACCTTCCGAGTTTTTACAAATGTTAGGATTTATTGTCATCTTATGGCTGAGTAATATTCAACTGTGAATATGTACCACAAATTCTTTACTCATTAATCTACTGATGGAAAGTTACCTGGGCTACTGTGCTTACTGCTGATAATCCCGTGGATGTATATGCTTTTTTAACTTGTCTGCTCCAATGGATTTATTGATATGTATTTATTATTGATTTGTTTGTTCACCGTTAATCTGCAATTGTATGTGTAACGTATTTCTTAGACCCACATTTCCTCGTTTCACCCAAAACGCCCGTGCAGTCACTTCCATCACCATAACAATGTACTGTAGTATTGCTAGTTGCCTTCTCAGATGGACAGCACTCCACGTGAATCCGTTCCCACATTATATATGTTAACTGAAATGCTCCCTTTCTTCCACACATCCTTTCCCCTCCATTTCCAACCATCCTTCTCTTTCTCTTTCCCTTTGGTAACTGTGAATCTATTCTTATGTTCTGTGACACCGCTGTTTTTCTCCTTCAGCTTTTTTTTTTTCTTACATTCCAATGATGAGTGACATCATTTTACTTATATACGTAGGCCAGAACAAGTTATGTTTCTAAGATGTTGCAGCTCCTCACGGCTGAGCTCTGCCCAACATGTGCTAGTGGAGTTGGTAGGAACAGCCTTGTTGCCTGGAGATTCCATGATGTCACAGTGCGCCTCTTTCATAGAGACAGGATATGTAAGCTCAGATTAGCTGGTTCTCACTTCAGAGCATGCTACCCTGCACGGAGTTGGACTTTGGTAAGATGGGCGCTGACCACCTTGACAGGTTCAGAGGAAAAGGGAAAGAGATCCAAGATACTGCTTGTTTCTTTTGATTTTGGCATCAATACCACACAGTTACCTTAGCGCAATTATGGTAATTAGAAAAACCCCATTTTCAAATCCACACGTTATACAGCATAAGTGTCACTGTCCACGAGCCCCTTAATGCACTGTAGTAGCTCTACTGTTCTTTGCTGTTGTACTGCCTTCTTCGTGCCCACACCCTCTCCACATATGTGTGCTACACGTAATGCCCCATTTTACCTCTCATTCCTCCCTTTTAAGCCATTCCCCTCTTTCACTTTCCCCTTGGTAACCTTTAGTCATCTCTTCAGTTCATTGAACCTGCCACTCTCTTGTTCCTTCACTATTTCTCTTTTTTTCTAACTCTCCACAGTAGAGTGATATCAATTGCCACTTGACTTTCTCTTCGTGGCTTATTTCACTGAGAACAATACCCACAAGTTCCATCCATGTTTTTCTAAATGGTAAGATTTGTTTTCTTCATATGGCTGAATAATATTCTACGTCCCATTTACTGATGGACATTTAGCTTGGCTATTGTAAATACTTCAGTGAGAAACATATGTGTGCAATTTTCTTTTTTAACATGTGCTGCTGCATTTTGTTTTTATATTTATAGATTTCTTTTTTATATTTATTAATATATTAATTTATTAATTCTTTAATAATTTATCTAAAATTACATGAGAATCATTAATTTTACAAGACCCACACTATAACAAGATCAACCTGGTTACGTCCCTGAAGTCACTGTCCATGAGCATAGAAAGATACTGAAGATTCCATCTCCCCCAAACTACATTAATAATTGTAATCATTATGCCTACCTTCTCCTTGCTTTCTTATGAAACAACGCCACTCTCTTACCCTTGTTAACTGTTACTCCAAACTTATGTTTTGTGAATCTGCTGAATATTTGCTCCTTCAGTTTTATCTTGGCTCTTCGACTCCATGCATGTGTTAAATCATTTGATACATTTCTTCTCTTCCTCACTTATTTCACTGAGCATAATATGCTCTAGCGCCATCCATGATGTAGCAAATGCTAGGATTTGTTTTCTACTGATGGCTGAGTAATGTTCCTTTCAGTGTTTGTACCACATCTTCTATAGCCATTAAACTATTGATGTCCAATTAGCTCGGTTTCTTTGAATAGTAGTCTGATTATCATAGGGATATACATGTCTTTTTTAGCTGGGCAGATTCATTGGTTTTATTGGATTCTTTAATTAGTTTATTTTCTATTTACTTATTATTAATCTATAAGTAAGAGTATAACATGAGATTTTCTAGACTCCACCTGTTTCGAAATTCTTCCCAATGCCCCACTGCAGTCACTTCCATCAACAGAGCAATGTACTCTATATTCACTGCCTCTCTTCACTGTTTGGTTAAGCACTCACCACGCACCCACAAAATCATTACATGTGCTAATTATAATGAATCCTTTCCCTTCCCACTGTTATCCCTCCATTCTCCCATGTCCACACTAGTCGTTTTTTTTTTTGTAACTGGTAGTTCATTCTTGGGCTCTGTGTGTCTGCCACTATTTTGCTCCTTCAGTTCTTTCCGGCTTCTCTATTTGCACAGATTGGTCATATCGTTTGATACTTGTCCTCCTAAATTATTTCATTGAACATAAAACCCCGTTCTTTCATCTATGTTGTCACAAATGGGAGGATTTGTTTTCTTCTTATCTGTGAAAGGCAATTAATTGTTTATATATACCACTTCTTCTGTATCCATTCAACTTCTGATGGAGAAAGACCCGCTACTGTGCATAGTGCTGCGATAAACAAGGGAATCACATACCTTTTTTAAATTGGGCTATTGCATTATATCTACTTATCTACACTATTACTTTTCCTCTATGTATCTATCATCTATCATCTGACAATCTACCTTCTTGCTATCTCTCATCTATCATAGTCATCATCTATCTCTATCATCTATCATCTTTCTGCAACTATGATCTTTAATACGTTCTATGTGTATCTACCTTTTATTTCTAATGAATACTCAATTACATAAGTAATATTGTTTACTTCAACTTCCAACAACAATATATCCCCAGATATCTCATTGCGTTCACCATCCTCCAGTGTAGTAAAATAATGTAGAATCACTAGTCTTCTCTGTGACGTGCAGTCATCCACGTTCCCCAACCCAACACTATGTACACTTATTCTAATTCACCGTTTCTAACCCCCAGTCCTTCTTATCCCTCCACTATAACACAACCGGCACAGTCTCTTTCCTTTGGTAAACATTAGTCCATTCTTCTCTTCAGCGTGGCTTCTACAGTTTTGGTTTCTTCATTTTATTTCTTTTTTTAATACTCTGCATGTGAGTGAAATCATTTGCCAATTTTCTCACTCTCCACGGCTTATTTCACTGAGCATAATCCTCTGTATCTCCATCCATGTTGTTGTAAATGGTAAGATTTGTTTTCTTCATATGTCTGAATAATATTCTACGTCCCATTTACTGATGGACATTTAGCTTGGCTATTGTCAATACTTCAGTGAGAAACATGTGGGTGCAATTATCTTTTTTAACATGGGCTGCTGCATTCTGTTTATATATTTATAGATTTGTTTTTTATTTACTCATATATATTTCTTTACTAATTCCTTAATAATTAATCTAAAATTACATGAGAATCATTAATTTTACAAGACCTACACTATAACCAAGATTAACAAAGTTACTTCAATGAAGTCACTGTCCATGAGCATAGTAAGATACTGTAGATCCCATCTCCACAATCCACATTAATAATGCTAATCATTATGCCTACCTTCTCCTTGCTTTCATATGTAACAACGCCACTCTCTTCCCCTTGGTAACTGTTACTCCAAACTTGTGTTTTGTGAATCTGCTGATGTTTTGCTCCTTCAGTTTTATCTTGGCTCTTCGTCTCCACGCATGTGTTAAATCATTTGATACATTTTTTCTCTTCCTCAATTATTTCACTGAGCATAATATGCTCTAGCGCCATCCATGATGTAGCAAAGGCTAGGATTTGTTTTCTTCTGTTGGCTGAGTAATGTTCCTTTCTGTATATGTACCACATCTTCTATACCCATTAATCTATTGATGTCCAATTAGTACGGTTTCTTTGAATAGTAGTCTGTTTATCATATGGATATATATGTCTTTATTAGCTGGTCAGATTCATTGGTATTATTGGATTCTTTAATTAGTTTATTCTTTATTTACTTATTATTAATCTATAAGTAAAAGTATAACATGATATTTTCTAGACTCCACCTCTCTCGAAATTCTTCCGAATGCCCCACTGCAGTCACTTCCATCAACAGAGCAATGTACTCTAGATTCACTGCCTGTATTCACTGTTTGGTTAAGCCCTCACCACGCACCCACAAAAACATTACATGTGCTAATTATAATGCATCCTTTTCCTTCCCACTGTTATCCCTCCATTCTCCCATGTCCACCCTAGTCGTTTTTCCTTTGGTAACTGGTAGTTCATTCTTGGGCTCTGTGTGTCTGCCATTCTTTTGCTCCTTCAGTTCTTTCCGACTTCTCTATCTGCACAGATTGGTCATATCGTTTGATACTCGTCCTCCTATCTTATTTCATTGAACATAAAACACCGTTCTTTCATCTATGTTGTCACAAATGGGAAGATTTGTTTTCTTCTTATGGGTGAAAGGCAATTAATTGTTTACATATACCACTTCTTCTGTATCCATTCAACTTCTGATGGAGACGGACCCGCTACTGTGCATAGTGCTGCGATAAACAAGGGGGTGCACATACCTTTTTTAAATAGGGCTACTGCATTATATCTACTTATCTATACTCCTTACTTTTACTCTATGTATCTATCATCTATCATCTGACAATCTACCTTCTTGCTATCTCTCATCTATCATAGTCATCATTTATCTCTATCATCTATCATCTTTCAGCAACTATGATCTTTAATACGTTCTATGTGTATCTATCTTTTATTTCTCATGAATACACAATTACATGAGTAATATTATTTACTACAACTTCCATCAAAAATATATCCCCAGATATCCCATTGCGTTCACTCTCCTCCAGTGCAATAAAATAATTGAGAATCACTAGTCTTCTCTGTGATGTGCTGTCCTCCACGTTCCCAAGCCCAACACTATGTACACGTATTATATTCACCATTTCTAACCCCCAGTGCTTCTTATCCCTCCACTATAACACAACCGGCCCAGTCTCTTTCCTTTGGTAAACATTAGTCCATTCTTCTCTTCAGCGTGGCTTCTACAGTTTTGGTTTCTTCATTTTATTTCTTTTTTTAATACTCTGCTTGTGAGTGAAATCATTTGCCAATTTTCTCACTCTCCACGGCTTATTTCACTGAGCATAATCCTCTGTATCTCCATCCATGTTGTTGTAAATGGTAAGATTTGTTTTCTTCATATGTCTGAATAATATTCTACGTCCCATTTACTGATGGACATTTAGCTTGGCTATTGTCAATACTTCAGTGAGAAACAATGGGGTGCAATTATCTTTTTTAACATGGGCTGCTGCATTCTGTTTATATATTTATAGATTTGTTTTTTTATTTATTCATATATATTTCTTTACTAATTCCTTAATAAGTAATCTAAAATTACATGAGAATCATTAATTTTACAAGACCCACACTATAACCAAGATCAACCCAGTTACTTCAATGAAGTCACTGTCCATGAGCATAGTAAGATACTGTAGATCCCATCTCCCCAATATACATTAATAATGCTAATCATTATTCCTACCTTTTCCTTGCCTTCATATGTAACAACGCCACCCTCTTCCCCTTGGTAACTGTTACTCCAAACTTGTGTTTTGTGAATCTGCTGATGTTTTGTTCCTTGAGTTTTATCTTGGCTCTTCGTCTCCACGCATGTGTTAAATCATTTGATACATTTCTTCTCTTCCTCACTTATTTCACACTGAGCATAGTATGCTCTAGCGCCATTTATGATGTAGCAAATGCTAGGATTTGTTTTCTTCTGATGGCTGAGTAATGTTCCTTTCTGTATATGTACCACATCTTCTATAGCCATTAAACTTTTGATGTCCAATTAGCTCGGTTTCTTTGAATAGTAGTCTGATTATCATAGGGATATATATGTCTTTATTAGCTGTGCAGATTCTTTGATTTTATTGGATTCTTTAATTAGTTTATTCTTTATTTAATTATTATTAATCTATAAGAAAAAGTATAACATGAAATTTTCTAGACTCCACCTGTCTCGAAATTCTTCCCAATGCACCACTGCAGTCACTTCCACCAACAGAGCAATGTACTCTAGATTCACTGCCTGTCTTCACTGTTTGGTTATGCACTCAGCATGCACCCACAAAAACATTACATGTGCTAATTATAATGCATCCTTTCCCTTCCCACTGTTATCCCTCCATTCTCCCATGTACACACTAGTCGTTTTTTTTTTTGTAAATGTTAGTTCATTCTTGGGCTCTGTGTGTCTGCCACAATTTTGCTCCTTCAGTACTTTCCGGCTTCTCTATCTGCACAGATTGGTCATATCGTTTGATACTTGTCCTCCTACCTTATTTCACTGAACATAAAACCCCATTCTTTCATCTATGTTGTCACAAATGGGAGGATCTGTTTTCTTCTTATGGGTGAAAGGCAATTAATTGTTTATATATTCCACTTCTTCTGTATCCATTCAACTTCTGATGGAGACGGACCCAATACTGTGCATAGTGCTGCGATAAACAAGGGGGTGCACATACCTTTTTTAAATTAGGCTACTGCATTATATCTACTAATCTATACTACTTACTTTTCCTCTATGTATCTATCATCTATCATCTGACAATCTACTATCTTGCTATCTCTCATCTATCATAGTCATCATTTATCTCTATCATCAATCATCTTACTGCAACTATGATCTTTAATACGTTCTATGTGTATCTATCTTTTATTTCTCATGAATAAACAATTACATGAGTAATATTGTTTACTACAACTTCCATCAACATTATATCCCCAGATATCCCATTGCGTTCACTATCCTCCAGTGCAGTAAAATAATGTAGAATCACTAGTCTTCTCTGTGACGTGCAGTCCTCCACGTACCCCAGCCCAAGACTATGTACACTTATTATATTCACCATTTCTAACCTCCAGTCCTTCTTATCCCTCCACTATAACACAACCGGCCCAGTCTCTTTGCTTTGGTAAACATTAGTCCATTCTTCTCTTCAGCGTGGCTTCTACAGTTTTGGTTTCTTTATTTTATTTCTTTTTTTAATACTCTGCTTGTGAGTGAAATCATTTGCCAATTTTCTCACTCTCCACTGCTTATTTCACTGAGCGTAATCCTCTGTATCTCCATCCATGTTGTTGTAAATGGCAGGGATTGTTTTAGTCATATATCTGAATAATATCCCACTCTTCATTTGCTGATGGATACTTAGCTTCACTATTGTTATCATTGTGGTAAATAACATCGGTGTGCACACGTCTCCTTTAAACTGGCTGCTGCTTTCTCTGTTACTCTGCATTTATTTTATGCATTCGTTCATTTCATTATATCTCATTAGTCTACAAGTACATGAATAAAATTATGTGTGTTAGGACCGGCCCATCACAAAGAACTCCAGGATTCTCATTGGAAGTCACACTCCTTGAGCATAGTAAGATACTGTAGAATCACTACTTGTCTTCCGTGTTTTGTACAGCCATTCCCACAATGCCCATCTGCAGTATTCATCGAAATCATATAGCACTCTTTCTTTACCCCTACTTCCTCCATCCATTCTCTCCTATCCATCACAGATCCTTTCCCTTTGGAATCTCTTAGTCCAATTTTCATTTCTGTGAATCGGATGATGATTTGCTCCTTCAGTTTTTATTTTTCCTACATCTCCACAGATGGCTCAAGTCACTTGACACTTGTCTTTCTACACCTCTTATGTCATGAGTAGAGTGCCCTCCTGCACCTTCCGAGTTTTTACAAATATTAGGATTTATTGTCATCTTATGGCTGAGTAATATTCAACTGTGAATATGTACCACAAATTCTTTACTCATTAATCTACTGATGGAAAGTTACCTGGGCTACTGTGCTTACTGCTGATAATCCCGTGGATATATGTGCCTTTTTTAACTTGTCTGATACAATGGATTTATTGATATGTGTTTATTATTGATATGTTTGTTCACCGTTAATCTGCAATTGTATGTGTAACGTATTTCTTAGACCCCCATTTCCCCGTTTCAACCAAAACGCCCGTGCAGTCACTTCCATCACCATAACAATGTACTGTAGTATTGCTAGTTGTCTTCTCTGATGGACAGCACTCCAGGTGAATCCGTTCCCACATTATATATGTTAACTGAAATGCTCCCTTTCTTCCACACATCCTTTCCCCTCCATTTCCAACCATCCTTCTCTGTCTCTTTCCCTTTGGTAACTGTGAATCTATTCTTATGTTCTGTGACACCGCTGTTTTTCTCCTTCAGCTTTTTCTTTTTTCCTACATTCCAATGATGAGTGACATCATTTTACTTATATACGTAGGCCAGAACAAGTTATGTTTCTAAGATGTTGCAGCTCCTCACGGCTGAGCTCTGCCCAACATGTGCTAGTGGAGTTGGTAGGATCAGCCTTGTTGCCTGGAGATTCCATGATGTCACAGTGCGCCTCTTTCATAGAGACAAAATATGTAAGCTCAGATTAGCTGGTTCTCACTTCAGAGCATGCTACCCTGCACGGAGTTGGACTTTGGTAAGATGGGCGCTGACCACCTTGACAGGTTCAGAGGAAAAGGGAAAGAGATCCAAGATACTGCTTGTTTCTTTTGATTTTTTCATCAATACCACACAGTTACCTTAGCTCAATTATGGTAATTAGAAAAACCCCGTTTTCAAATCCACACGTTATACAGCATAAGTGTCACTGTCCACGAGCCCCTTAATGCACTGTAGTAGCTCTACTGTTCTTTGCTGTTGTACTGCCTTCTTCGTGCCCACACCCTCTCCACATATGTGTGCTACACGTAATGCCCCATTTTACCTCTCATTCCTCCCTTTCAAGCCATTCCCCTCTTTCACTTTCCCCTTGGTAACCATTAGTCATCTCTTCAGTTCATTGAACCTGCCACTCTCTTGTTCCTTCACTATTTCTCTTTTTTTCTAACTCTTCACAATAGAGTGACATCAATTGCCACTTGACTTTCTCTTCGTGGCTTATTTCACTGAGAAAAATACCCACAAGTTCCATCCATGTTGTTGTAAATGGTAAAATTTGTTTTCTTCATATGGCTGAATAATATTCTACGTCCCATTTACTGATGGACATTTAGCTTGGCTTTTGTAAATACTTCAGTGAGAAACATATGGGTGCGATTTTCGTTTTTAACATGGGCTGCTGCATTTTGTTTTTATATTTATAGATTTCTTTTTTTATATTTTTTCATATATTAATTTATTAATTCATTAATAATTTATCTAAAATTACATGAGAATCATTAATTTTACAAGACCCACACTATAACCAAGATCAACCCAGTTACGTCCCTGAAGTCACTGTCCATGAGCATAGTAAGATACTGTAGATTCCATCTCCCCCAATCCACGTTAATAATTGTAATCATTATGCTTACCTTCTCCTTGCTTTCTTATGAAACAACGCCACTCTCTTACCCTTGGTAACTGTTACTCCAAACTTGTGTTTTGTGAATCTGCTGAATATTTGCTCCTTCAGTTTTATCTTGGCTCTTCGACTCCATGCATGTGTTAAATCATTTGATACATTTGTTCTCTTCCTCACTTATTTCACTGAGCATAATATGCTCTAGCCCCATCCATGATGTAGCAAATGCTAGGATTTGTTTTCTACTGATGGCTGAGTAATGTTCCTTTCTGTGTATGTACCACATCTTCTATAGCCATTAAACTATTGATGTCCAATTAGCTCGGTTTCTTTGAATAGTAGTCTGATTATCATAGGGATATATATGTCTTTATTAGCTGGGCAGATTCTTTGGTTTTATTGGATTCTTTAATTAGTTTATTCTTTATTTACTTATTATTAATCTATAAGTAAGAGTATAACATGAGATTTTCTAGACTCCACCTGTCTCGAAATTCTTCCCAATGCCCCACTGCAGTCACTTCCATCAACAGAGCAATGTACTCTATATTCACTGCCACTCTTCAATGTTTGGTTAAGCCCTCACCACGCACCCACAAAAACATTACATGTGCTAATTATAATGCATCCTTTCCCTTCCCACTGTTATCCCTCCATTCTCCCATGTCCACACTAGTCGTTTTTTTTTTTGTAACTGGTAGTTCATTCTTGGGCTCTGTGTGTCTGCCACTATTTTGCTCCTACAGTTCTTTCCGGCTTCTCTATCTGCACAGATTGGTCATATCGTTTGATACTTGTACTCCTACCTTATTTCATTGAACATAAAACCCCGTTCTTTCATCTATGTTGTCACAAATGGGAGGATTTGTTTTCTTCTTATCTGTGAAAGGCAATTAATTGTTTATATATACCACTTCTTCTGTATCCATTCAACTTCTGATGGAGACAGACCCGCTACTGTGCATAGTGCTGCGATAAACAAGGGAGGCACATAAATTTTTTAAATTGGGCTACTGCATTATATCTACTTATCTATACTATTACTTTTCCTCTATGTATCTATCATCTATCATTTGACAATCTACCTTCTTGCTATCTCTCATCTATCATAGTCATCATCTATCTTTATCATCTATCATCTTTCTGCAACTATGATCTTTAATACGTTCTATGTGTATCTACCTTTTATTTCTAATGAATACTCAATTACATGAGTAATATTGTTTACTTCAACTTCCAACAACAATATATCCCCAGATATCTCATTGCGTTCACTATCCTCCAGTGTAGTAAAATAATGTAGAGTCACTAGTCTTCTCTGTGACGTGCAGTCCTCCACGTTCCCCAACCCAACACTATGTACACTTATTCTAATTCACCGTTTCTAACCCCCAGTCCTTCTTATCCCTCCACTATAACACAACCGGCACAGTCTCTTTCCTTTGGTAAACATTAGTCCATTCTTCTCTTCAGCGTGGCTTCTACAGTTTTGGTTTCTTCATTTTATTTCTTTTTTTAATACTCTGCTTGTGAGTGAAATCTTTTGCCAATTTTCTCACTCTCCACGGCTTATTTCACTGAGCATAATCCTCTGTATCTCCATCCATGTTGTTGTAAATGGTAAGATTTGTTTTCTTCATATGTCTGAATAATATTCTATGTCCCATTTACTGATGGACATTTAGCTTGGCTCTTGTCAATACTTCAGTGAGAAACATGTGGTTGCAATTATCTTTTTTAACATGGGCTGCTGCATTCTGTTTATATATTTATAGATTTGTTTTATTTATTCATATATATTTCTTTACTAATTGCTTAATAATTAATCTAAAATAACATGAGAATCATTAATTTTACAAGACCCACACTATAACCAAGATCAACCCAGTTACGTCCCTGAAGTCACTGTCCATGAGCATAGTAATATACTGAAGATTCCATCTCCCCCAATCCACATTAATAATTCTAATCATTATGCCTACCTTCTCCTTGCTTTCATATGTAACAACGCTACTCTCTTACCCTTGGTAACTGTTACTCCAAACTTGTGTTTTGTTAATCTGCTGAATATTTGCTCCTTCAGTTTTATCTTGGCTCTTCGACTCCATGCATGTGTTAAATCATTTGATACATTTCTTCTCTTCCTCACTTATTTCACTGAGCATAATATGCTCTAGCGCCATCCATGATGTAGCAAATGCTAGGATTTGTTTTCTTCTGATGGCTGAGTAATGTTCCTTTCTGTGTATGTACCACATCTTCTATAGCCATTAAACTATTGATGTCCAATTAGCTCGGTTTCTTTGAATAGTAGTCTGATTATCATAGGGATATATATGTCTTTATTAGCTGGGCAGATTCTTTGGTTTTATTGGATTCTTTAATTAGTTTATTCTTTATTTACTTATTATTAATCTATAAGTAAGAGTATAACATGAGATTTTCTAGACTCCACCTGTTTCGAAATTCTTCCCAATGCCCCACTGCAGTCACTTCCATCAACAGAGCAATGTACTCTATATTCACTGCCACTCTTCAATGTCTGGTTAAGCACTCACCACGCACCCACAAAAACATTACATGTGCTAATTATAATGCATCCTTTCCCTTCCCACTGTTATCCCTCCATTCTCCCATGTCCACACTAGTCGTTTTTTTTTTTGTAACTGGTAGTTCATTCTTGGGCTCTGTGTGTCTGCCACTATTTTGCTCCTTCAGTTCTTTCCGGCTTCTCTATCTGCACAGATTGGTCATATCGTTTGAAACTTGTACTCCTACCTTATATCATTGAACATAAAACCCCGTTCTTTCATCTATGTTGTCACAAATGGGAGGATTTGTTTTCTTCTTATCTGTGAAAGGCAATTAATTGTTTATATATACCACTTCTTCTGTATCCATTCAACTTCTGATGGAGACAGACCCGCTACTGTGCATAGTGCTGCGATAAACAAGGGAGGCACATACCTTTTTTAAATTGGGCTACTGCATTATATCTACTTATCTATACTATTACTTTTCCTCTATGTATCTATCATCTAACATCTGACAATCTACCTTCTTGCTATCTCTCATCTATCATAGTCATCATCTATCTCTATCATCTATCATCTTTCTGCAACTATGATCTTTAATACGTTCTATGTGTATCTACCTTTTATTTCTAATGAATACTCAATTACATGAGTAATATTGTTTTCTTCAACTTCCAACAACAATATATCCCCAGATATCTCATTGCGTTCACTATCCTCCAGTGTGGTAAAATAATGTAGAGTCACTAGTCTTCTCTGTGACGTGCAGTCCTCCACGTTCCCCAACCCAACACTATGTACACTTATTCTAATTCACCGTTTCTAACCCCCAGTCCTTCTTATCCCTCCACTATAACACAACCGGCACAGTCTCTTTCCTTTGGTAAACATTAGTACATTCTTCTCTTCAGCGTGGCTTCTACAGTTTTGGTTTCTTCATTTTATTACTTTTTTTAATACTCTGCTTGTGAGTGAAATCTTTTGCCAATTTTCTCACTCTCCACGGCTTATTTCACAGAGCATAATCCTCTGTATCTCCATCCATGTTGTTGTAAATGGTAAGATTTGTTTTCTTCATATGTCTGAATAATATTCTACGTCCCATTTACTGATGGACATTTAGCTTGGCTATTGTCAATATTTCAGTGAGAAACATATGGGAGCAATTTTCGTTTTTAACATGGGCTGCTGCATTCTGTTTATATATTTATAGATTTGTTTTTTTATTTATTCATATATATTTCTTTACTAATTCCTTAATAATTAATCGAAAATTACATGAGAATCATTAATTTTACAAGACCCACACTATAACCAAGATCAACCCAGTTACGTCCCTGAAGTCACTGTCCATGAGCATAGTAAGATACTGAAGATTCCATCTCCCCCAATCCACATTAATAATTCTAATCATTATGCCTACCTTCTCCTTGCTTTCATATGTAACAACGCTACTCTCTTACCATTGATAACTGTTACTAAAAACTTGTGTTTTGTGAATCTGCTGATGTTTTGTTCCTTCAGTATTATCTTGGCTCTTCTACTCCATGCATGTGTTAAATCATTTGATACATTTTTTCACTTCCTCACTTATTTCACTGAGCATAGTATGCTCTAGCGCCATCCATGATGTAGCAAATGCTAGGATTTGTTTTCTTCTGATGGCTGAGTAATGATCCTTTCTGTATATGTACCACATCTTCTATACCAATTAAACTATTGATGTCCAATTAGCTCGGTTTCTTTGAATAGTAGTCTGATTATCATAGGGATATATATGTCTTTATTAGCTGGGCAGATTCTTTGGTTTTATTGGATTCTTTAATTACTTTATTCTATATTTATTTATTATTAATCTATAAGAAAAAGTATAACATGAGATTTTCTAGAGTCCACCTGTTTCGAAATTCTTCCCAATGCCCCACTGCAGACACTTCCACCAACAGAGCAATGTACTCTATATTCACTGCCTGTCTTCACTGTTTGGTTAAGCACTCAACACGCACCCACAAAAACATTACATGTGCAAATTATAATGCATCCTTTCCCTTCCCACTGTTATCCCTCCATTCTCCCATGTGCACACTAGTCGTTTTTTTTTTTCTAAATGTTAGTTCATTCTTTTGCTCTGTGTGTCTGCCACAATTTTGCTCCTTCAGTACTTTCCGGCTTCTCTATCTGCACAGATTGGTCATATCGTTTGATACTTGTCCTCCTACCTTATTACACTGAACATAAAACCCCGTTCTTTCATCTATGTTGTCACAAATGGGAGGATTTGTTTTCTTCTTATGGGTGAAAGGCAATTAATTGTTTATATATTCCACTTCTTCTGTATCCATTCAACTTCTGATGGAGACGGACCCGCTACTGTGCATAGTGCTGCGATAAACAAGTCGGTGCACATACCTTTTTAAAATTAGGCTACTGCATTATATCTACTAATCTATACTACTTACTTTTCCTCTATTTATCTATCATCTATCATCTGATAATCTACCATCTTGCTATCTCTCATCTATCATAGTCATCATTTATCTCTATCATCTATCATCTTTCTGCAACTATGATCTTTAATACGTTCTATGTATATCTGTCTTTTATTTCTCATGAATACACAATTGCATGAGTAATATTGTTTACTACAACTTCCATCAAAAATATATCCCCAGATATCCCATTGCGTTCACTATCCTCCAGTGCAGTAAAATAATATAGAATCACTAGTCTTCTCTGTGACGTGCTGTCCTCCACGTTCCCCAGCCCAGCACTATGTACACGTATTATATTCACCATTTCTAACCCCCAGTCCTTCTTATCCCTCCACTATAACACAACCGGCCCAGTCTCTTTGCTTTGGTAAACATTAGTCCATTCTTCTCTTCAGCGTGGCTTCTACAGTTTTTGTTTCTTCATTTTATTTCTTTTTTTAATACCCTGCTTGTGAGTGAAATCATTTGCCAATTTTCCCACTCTCCACCGCTAATTTCACTGAACATAATTATCTGTATCACCATCCATGTTATTGTAAATGGCAGGGATTGTTTTAGTCATATATCTGAATAATATCCCACTCTTCATTTGCTGATGGATACTTAGCTTCACTATTGTTATCATTGTGGTAAATAACATCGGTGTGCACACGTCTCCTTTAAACTGGCTGCTGCTTTCTCTGTTACTCTGCATTTATTTTATGCATTCGTTCATTTCATTATATCTCATTAGTCTACAAGTACATGAATAAAATTATGTGTGCTAGACCGGCCCATCACAAAGAACTCCAGGATTCTCATTTGAAGTCACACTCCTTGAGCATAGTAAGATACTGTAGAATCACTACTTGTCTTCCGTGTTTTGTACAGCCATCCCCACAAGGCCCATCTGCAGTATTCATGGAAATCATATAGCACGCATTCTTTACCCCTACTTCCACCATCCATTCGCTCCTATCCATCACAGATCCTTTCCCTTTGGAATCTCTTAGACCAATTTTCATTTCTGTGAATCGGATGATGTTTTTCTCCTTCCGTTTTTCTTTTTCCTACATCTCCACAGGTGGCTCAAGTCACTTGAAACTTGTCTTTCTCCACCTCTTATGTCATGAGTATAGTGCCCTCCTGCACCTTCCGAGTTTTTACAAATATTAGGATTTATTGTCATCTTAAGGCTGAGTAATATTCAACTGTGAATATGTACCACAAATTCTTTACTCATTAATCTACTGATGGAAAGTTACCTGGGCTACTGTGCTTACTGCTGATAATCCCTTGGATGTATGTGCCATTTTTAACTTGTCTGCTCCAATGGATTTATTGATATGTGTTCATTATTGATTTGTTTCTTCACTGTTAATCTGCAATTGTATGTGTAACGTATTTCCTTAACCCCCTTTTCCTCGTTTCACCCAAAACGCCTGTGCAGTTACTTCCATCACCATAACAATGTACTGTAGCATTGCTAGTTGTCTTCTCTGTTGGCAGCACTCCATGTGCATCCATTCCCACATTATATATGCTAACTGAAATGATCCATTTCTTCCACACATCCTTTACCCTCCATTTCCAACCATCCTACTCTGTCTCTTTCCTTTTGGTAACTGTGAATCTATTCTTATGTTCTGTGACACCGCTGTTTTTCTCCTTCAGCTTTTTCTATGTTCTTATATTCCAATGATGAGTGACATCATTTAACTTATATAAGTAGGCTAGAACAAGTTATGTTTCTAAGATGTGGAAGCTCCACACGGCTGAGATCTGCCCAACATGTGCTAGTGGAGTTTGCAGGAACATCCTTGTTGCCTGGAGATTCCATGATGTCACAGTGCGCCTCTTTCATAGAGACAAAATATGTAAGCTCAGATTAGCTGGTTCTCACTTCAGAGCATGCTACCCTGCACGGAGTTGGACTTTGGTAAGATGGGCGCTGACCACCTTAACAGCTTCTGAGGAAAAGGAAAAGAGATCCAAGATACTGCTTGTTTCTTTTGATTTTGGCACCAATACCACACAGTTACGTTAGCGCAATTATGGTAATTAGAAAAACCCCGTTTTCAAATCCACACGTTATACAGCATAAGTGTCACTGTCCACGAGCCCCTTAATGCACTGTAGTAGCTCTACTGTTCTTTGCTGTTGTACTGCCTTCCTCGTGCCCACACACTCTCCACTTATGTGTGCTACACGTAATGCTCCATTTTACCTCTCATTCCTCCCTTTCCAGCCATTCCCCTCTTTCACTTTCCCCTTGGTAACCATTAGTCCACTCTTCAGTTCATTGCACCTGCCACTGTCTTATTCCTTCACTATTTCTCTTTTTTTCTAACTCTCCACAGTAGAGTGACATCAATTGCCACTTGACTTTCTCTTCGTGGCTTATTTCACTGACAACAATACCCACAAGTTCCATTTATGTTTTTGTAAATGGTAAGTTTTGCTTTCTTCGTATGGCTGAATAATACTCTATGTCCCATTTACTGATGGACATTTAGCTTGGCTATTGTCAATACTTCAGTGAGAAACATATGGGTGCAATTTTCGTTTTTAATATGGCCTGCTGCATTCTGTTTATATATTTATATATTTGTTTTTTTATATTTATTCATATATTCCTTTATAAATTCTTTAATAATTAATCTAAAATTACATGAGAATCATTAATTTTACAAGACCCACACTATATCCAAGATCAACCCAGTTACGTCCCTGAAGTCACTGTCCATGGGCATAGTAAGATACTGTAGATACCATCACCCCCAATCCACATTAATAATGCTAATCATTATGCCTACCTTCTCCTTGCTTTCATATGTAAGAACGCCACTCTCTTACCCTTGGTAACTGTTACTGAAAACTTGTGTTTTGTGAATCTGCTGATGTTTTGCTCCTTCAGTTTTACCTTGGCTCTTCGTCTCCACGCATGTGTTAAATCATATGATACATTTCTTCTCTTCCTCACTTATTTCACTGAGCATAATATGCTCTAGCGCCATCCATGATGTAGCAAATGCTAGGATTTCTTTTCTTCTGATGGCTGAGAAATGTTCCTTTCTGTATATGTACCACATCTTCTATATCCATTAATCTATTAATGTCCAGTTAGCTCGGTTTCTTTGAATAGTAGTCTGATTATCATAGGGATATATATGTCTTTTTTAGCTGGGCAGATTCATTGGTTTTATTGGATTCTTTAATTAGTTTATTCTTTATTTACTTATTATTAATCTATAAGTAAAAGTATAACATGAGATTTTCTAGACTCCACCTGTCTCGAAATTCTTCCCAATGCCCTACTGCAGTCACTTCCATCAACAGAGCAATGTACTCTAGATTCACAGCCTGTCTTCACTGTTTGGTTAAGCAGTCACTACGCACCCTCAAAAACATAACATGTGCTAATTATTATGCATCCTTTCCCTTCCCAATGTTGTCCCTCCATTCTCCCATGTCCACCCTAGTCGTTTTTCCTTTGGTAACTGGTAGTTCATTCTTGGGCTCTGTGTGTCTGCCACTATTTTGCTCCTTCAGTACTTTCTGGCTTCTCTATCTGCACAGATTGGTCATATCGTTTGATACTTGCCCTCCTATCTCATTTCATTGAACATAAAACCCCGTTCTTTCATCTATGTTGTCACAAATGGGAAGATTTGTTTTCTTCTTATGGGTGAAAGGCAATTAATTGCTTATGTATACCACTTCTGCTGTATCCATTCAACTTCTGATGGAGACGGACCCGCTACTGTGAATAGTGCTACAATAAAGAAGGGGGTGCACATACCTTTTTTAAATTTGGCTACTGCATTATATCTACTTATCTATACTACTTACTTTTACTCTATGTATCTATCATCTATCATCTGACAATCTACCTTCTTGCTATCTCTCATCTATCATAGTCATCATTTATCTCTATCATCTATCATCTTTCTGCAACTATGATCTTTAATACGTTCTATGTGTACCTATCTTTTATTTCTCATGAATACACAATTACATGAGTAATATTGTTTACTACAACTTCCATCAACATTATATCCCCAGATATCCCATTGCGTTCACTATTCTCCAGTGCAGTAAAATAATGTAGAATCACTAGTCTTCTCTGTGACGTGCGGTCCTCCACGTTCCCCAGCTCAAAACTATGTACACTTATTCTAAATCACCATTTCTAAACCCCAGTCCTTCTTATCCCTCCTCTATAATACAACCGGCCCAGTCTCTTTCCTTTGGTAAACATTAGTCCATTCTTCTCTTCAGCGTGGCTTCTACAGTTTTGGTTTCTTCATTTTAGTTCTCTTTTTTAATACTCTGCTTGTGAGAGAAATCGTTTGACAATTTTCTCACTCTCCACCGCTTATTTCACTGAGCGTAATCCTCTGTATCTCAATCCATGTTGTTGTAAATGGCAGGGTTTGTTTTAGTCATATATCTGAATAATATCCCACTCTTCATTTGCTGAAGGATACTTAGCTTCACTATTGTTATCATTGTGGTAAATAACATAGGTGTGCACACGTCTCCTTTAAAATGGCTGCTGCTTTCTCTGTTACTCTGCATTTATTTTATGCATTCGTTCATTTAATTATATTTCATTAGTCTACAAGAACATGAAAAAAATTATGTGTGCTAGGACCGGCCCATCACAAAGAACTCCAGGATTCTCATTTGCAGTCACACTCTGTGAGCATAGTAAGATACTGTAGAATCATTACTTGTCTTCCGTGTTTTGTACAGCCATCCCCACAATGCCCATCTGCAGTATTCATGGAAATCATATAGCACTCTTTCTTTACCCTACTTCCACCATCCATTCTCTCCTATCCATCACAGATCCTTTCCCTTTGGAATCTCTTAGACCAATTTTCATTTCTGTGAATCGGATGATGTTTTGCTCCTTCAGTTTTTCTTTTCCCTACATCTCCACAGATGGCTCAAGTCACTTGACATTTGTCTTTCTCCACCTCTTATGTCATGAGTATAGTGCCCTCCTGCAATTCCGAGTTTTTACAAATGTTAAAATTTATTGTCATCTTATGGCTGAGTAATATTCAACTGTGAATATGTACCACAAATTCTTTACTCATTAATCTACTGATGGAAAGTTACCTGGGCTACTGTGCTTACTGCTGATAAACCCGTGGATGTATGTGCCTTTTTAACTTGTCTGCTCCAATGGATTTACGGATATGTGTTTATTATTGAATTGTTTGTTCACCGTTAATGTGCAATTGTATGGGTAAAGTATTTCCGGGACCTCCATTTCCTCGTTTCAACCAAAACGCCCGTGCAGTCACTTTCATCATCATAACAATGAACTGAAGTATTGCTAGTTGTCTTCTCTGTTGGACAGCACTCCACGTGCATCCATTCCCACATTATATATGCTAACTGAAATGATCCATTTCTTCCACACATCCTTTCCCATGCATTTCCAACCATCCTTCTCTGTCTCTTTCCCTTTGGTAACTGTGAATCTATTCTTATGTTCTGTGACACCGCTGTTTTTCTCCTTCAGCTTTTTCTTTTTTCTTATATTCCAATGATGAGTGACATCATTTAACTTATATATGTAGGCTAGAACAAGTTACGTTTCTAAGATGTGGCAGCTCCACACGGCTGAGGTCTGCCCAACATGTGCTAGTGGAGTTTGCAGGAACAGACTTGTTGCCTGGAGATTCCATTGTGTCACAGTGCACCTCTTTCATAGAGACAGGATATGTTAGCTCAGATTAGCTGGTTCTCACTTCACAGCATGCTACCCAGCACGGAGTTGGACTTTGGTAAGATGGGCGCTGACCATCTTGACAGGTTCAGAGGAAAAGGAAAAGAGATCCAAGATACTGCTTGTTTCTTTTGATTTTGGCATCAATACCACACAGTTACCTTAGCACAATTATGGTAATTAGACAAACCCAATTTTCTAATCCACACGTTATACAGCATAAGTTTCACTGTCCACGAGACCCTTAATGCACTGTAGTAGCTCTACTGTTCTTTGCTGTTGTACTGCCTTCCTCGTGCCCACACCCTCTGCACATATGTGTGCTTCATGTAATGCCCCATTTTACCTCTCATTCCTCCCTTTCAAGAGATTCCCCTCTTTCACTTTCCCCTTGGTAACCATTAGTCCACTCTTCAGTTCATTGAACCTGCCACTATCTTGTTCCTTCACTATTTCTCTTTTTTTCTAACTCTCCACAGTAGAGTGACATCAATTGCCACTTGACTTTCTCTTCGTGGCTTATTTCACTGAGAACAATACCCACAAGTTCCATCCATGTTTTTGTAAATGGTAAGATTTGCTTTCTTCGTATGGCTGAGTAATATTCTTCGTCCCTTTTACTGATGGACATTTAGCTTGGCTATTGTTAATACTTCAGTGAGAAACATATGGGTGCACTTTTCGTTTTTAACATGGGCTGCTGCATATTGTTTATATATTTATAGATTTGTTTTTTATATTTATTCATATATTCCTTTATTAATTCTTTAATAATTAATCTAAAATTACATGAGAATCATTAATTTTACAAGACCCACAGTATAATCAAGATCAACCCAGTTACATCCCTGAAGTCACTCTCCATGAGCATAGTAAGATACTGTAGATTCCATCTCCCCCAATCCACAATAATAATGCTAATCATTATGCCTACCTTCTCCTTGCTTTCATATGTAACAACGCCACTCTCTTCCCCTTGGTAAGTGTTACTCCAAACTTGTGTTTTGAGAATCTGCTGAAGTTTTGCTCCTTCAGTTTTATCTTGGCTCTTCGTCTCCACGCATGTGTTAAATCATTTGATACATTTTTTCTCTTCCTCAATATTTCACTGAGCATAATATGCTCTAGCGCCATCCATCATGTAGTAAATGCTAGGATTTGTTTTCTTCAGATGGCTGAGTAATGTTCCTTTCTGTATATGTACCACATCTTCTATAGCCATTAATATATTGATGTCCAATTAGCTCGGTTTCTTTGAATAGTAGTCTGATTATCATAGGGATATATATGTCTTTATTAGCTGGGCAGATTCATTGGTTTTATTGGATTCTTTAATTAGTTTATTCTTTATTTACTTATTATTAATCTATAAGTAAAAGTATAACGTGAGATTTTCTAGACTCCACCTGTCTCGAAATTCTTCCCAATGCCCCATTGCAGTCACTTCCATCAACAGAGCAATGTACTCTAGATTCACAGCCTGTCTTCACTGTTTGGTTATGCAGTCACTACGCACCCTCAAAAACATAACATGTGCTAATTATTATGCATCCTTTCCCTTCCCAATGTTGTCCCTCCATTCTCCCATGTCAACCCTAGTCGTTTTTCCTTTGGTAACTGGTAGTTCATTCTTGGGCTCTCTGTGTCTGCCACTATTTTGCTCCTTCAGTACTTTCTGGCTTCTATATCTGCACAGATTGATCATATCGTTTAATACTTGCCCTCCTATCTCATTTCATTGAACATAAAACCCCGTTCTTTCATCTATGTTCTCACAAATGGGAAGATTTGTTTTCTTCTTATGGGTGAAAGGCAATTAATTGCTTATGTATACCACTTCTGCTGTATCCATTCAACTTCTGATGGAGACGGACCCGCTACTGTGAATAGTGCTACGATAAACAAGGGGGTGCACATACCTTTTTTAAATTGGGCTACTGCATTATATCTACTTATCTATACTACTTACTTTTACTCTATGTATCTATCATCTATCATCTGACAATCTACCTTCTTGCTATCTCTCATCTATCATTGTCATCATTTATCTCTATCATCTATCATCTTTCTGCAACTATGATCTTTAATACGTTCTATGTGTATCTATCTTTTATTTCTCATGAATACACAATTACATGAGTAATATTGTTTACTACAACTTCCATCAACATTATATCCCCAGATATCCCATTGCGTTCACTATTCTCCAGTGCAGTAAAATAATGTAGAATCACTAGTCTTCTCTGTGACGTGCAGTCCTCCACGTTCCCCAGCCCAAAACTATGTACACTTATTCTAAATCACCATTTCTAAACCCCAGTCCTTCTTATCCCTCCTCTATAATACAACCGGCCCAGTCTCTTTCCTTTGGTAAACATTAGTCCATTCTTCTCTTCAGCGTGGCTTCTACAGTTTTGGTTTCTTCATTTTAGTTCTCTTTTTTAATACTCTGCTTGTGAGAGAAATCATTTGCCAATTTTCCCACTCTCCACCGCTTATTTCACTGAGCATAATCCTCTGTATCTCCATCCATGTTGTTGTAAATGGCAGGGTTTGTTTTAGTCATATATCTGAATAATATCCCACTCTTCATTTGCTGAAGGATACTTAGCTTCACTATTGTTATCATTGTGGTAAATAACATAGGTGTGCACACGTCTCCTTTAACCTGGCTGCTGCTTTCTCTGTTACTCTGCATTTATTTAATGCATTCGTTCATTTAATTATATCTCATTAGTCTACAAGTACATGAAAAAAATTATGTGTGCTAGGACCGGCCCATCACAAAAAACTCCAGGATTCTCATTTGCAGTCACACTCTGTGAGCATAGTAAGATACTGTAGAATCACTACTTGTCTTCCGTGTTTTGTACAGCCATCCCCACAATGCCCATCTGCAGTATTCATGGAAATCATATAGCACTCTTTCTTTACCCTACTTCCACCATCCATTCTCTCCTATCCATCACAGATCCTTTCCCTTTGGAATCTCTTAGACCAATTTTCATTTCTGTGAATCGGATGATGTTTTGCTCCTTCAGTTTTTCTTTTTCCTACATCTCCACAGATGGCTCAAGTCACTTGACACTTGTCTTTCTCCAACTCTCATGTCATGAGTATAGTGCCCTCCTGCAATTCCGAGTTTTTACAAATGTTAAAATTTATTGTCATCTTATGGCTGAGTAATATTCAACTGTGAATATGTACCACAAATTCTTTACTCATTAATCTACTGATGGAAAGTTACCTGGGCTACTGTGCTTACTGCTGATAAACCCGTGGATGTATGTGCCTTTTTAACTTGTCTGCTCCAATGTATTTATGGATATGTGTTTATTATTGAATTGTTTGTTCACCGTTAATGTGCAATTGTATTGGTAACGTATTTCCTGGACCCCCATTTCCTCGTTTCACCCAAAACGCCCGTGCAGTCACTTTCATCACCATAACAATGTACTGAAGTATTGCTAGTTGTCTTCTCTGTTGGACAGCACTCCACGTGCATCCATTCCCAAATTATATATGCTAACTGAAATGCTCCATTTCTTCCACACATCCTTTCCCATGCATTTCCAACCATCCTTCTCTGTCTCTTTCCCTTTGGTAACTGTGAATCTATTCTCTTAGTTCTGTGACACCGCTGTTTTTCTCCTTCAGCTTTTTCTTTTTTCTTATATTCCAATGATGAGTGACATCATTTAACTTATATATGTAGGCTAGAACAAGTTACGTTTCTAAGATGTGGCAGCTCCACACGGCTGAGGTCTGCCCAACATGTGCTAGTGGAGTTTGCAGGAACAGACTTGTTGCCTGGAGATTCCATGATGTCACAGTGCACCTCTTTCATAGAGACAGGATATGTAAGCTCAGATTAGCTGTTTCTCACTTCAGAGCTTGCTACCCTGCACGGATTTGGACTTTGGTAAGATGGGCGCTGTCCACCTTGACAGGTTCAGAGGAAAAGAAAAGAGATCCAAGATACTGCTTGTTTCTTTTGATTTTGGCATCAATACCACACAGTTACCTTAGCGCAATTATGGTAATTAGACAAACCCATTTTCAAATCCACACTTTATACAGCATAAGTGTCACTGTCACGAGCCCCTTAATGCACTGCAGTAGCTCTACTGATCTTTGCTGTTGTACTGCCTTCCTCGTGCCCACACTCTCTCCACATTTGTGTGCTACGTGTAATGCCCCATTTTATCTCCCATTCCTCCCTTTCAAGCAATTCCCCTCTTTCACTTTCCCCTTGGTAACCATTAGTCCACTCTTCAGTTCATTGAACCTGCCACTGTCTTGTTCCTTCACTATTTCTCTTTATTTCTATCTCTCCACAGTAGAGTAACATCAATTGCCACTTGACTTTCTCTTCGTGGCTTATTTCACTGAGAACAATACCCACAAGTTCCATCCATGTTTTTGTAAATGGTAAGATTTGCTTTCTTCGTATGGCTGAATAATATTCTACGTCCCATTTACTGATGGATATTTAGCTTGCCTATTGTCAATATTTCAGTGAGAAACATATGGGAGCAATTTTCGTTTTTAACATAGGCTGCTGCATTCTGTTTATATATTTATAGATTTGTTTTCTTATATTTATTCATATATTCCTTTATTAATTCTTTTTTTTTTTTTTAATTATTTTTTATTGAAGGGTAGTTGACACACAGTATTACATTACATGAGTTTCAAGTGTACAACACAGTGGTAGAACATTTATATACATAATTCTAGGTTCCAGCTATCACCCTACCAGGCTGTTACAATATCTTGACTATACTCCTTATGCTATACATTACATCCCGGTTACTAATTTATTTTACCATTGGAAGTCTGTCCTTTTTTTTTTTTTTTTTTCTGTGAGGGCATCTCTCATATTTATTGATCAAATGGTTGTTAACGACAATAAAATTCTGTATAGGGGAGTCAATGCTCAATGCACAATCATTATTCCACCCCAAGCCTAACTTTTGTCAGTCTCCAATCTTCTGAGGCATAACAAACAAGTTTTTACATGTAGAACAAATTCTTACATAATGAATAAGTTACATAGTGAACAGTACAAGGGCAGTCATCACAGAAACTTTCGGTTTTGCTCATGCATTATGAACTATAAACAGTCAGTTCAAATATGAATACTGATTTGGTTTTTATACTTGATTTATATGTGGATACCACATTTCTCTCTTTATTATTATTATTTTTAATAAAATGCTGAAGTAGTAGGTAGATACAAGATAAAGGTAGAAAACATAGTTTAGTGTTGTATGAGAGCACATGTAGATGATCAGGTGTGTGCCTGTAGACTATGTGTTAAACCAAGCTAGACCAGGGCAATAAAACATCCACGTATGCAGAAGATTTCTCTCAGAACGGGGGGGTGAGGATCTAAGCCTCACCTCTGTTGATCCCCAATTTCTCACCTGATGGCCCCCCTGCGACTGTGCCTGTCTTAGGTTGTTCCTCCCTTGAGGAATCTTACCCGTCTCTGGCTAACCAGTCATCTTCCCGGGCCATACAGGGAAATGTGAAGTTGGTAAGTGAGAGAGAAGCCTTATTGTTTGAAAAAGTTAGCTTTTTACTTCTTTGCATATTTATGCCCTGTGGCTTCTATGCCCAGCATTTGTCTTGAGGTATCTTTACCACTTGGAAGAATTATGATACTCGGTAAATTTGATATGAGGCACAAATTCTATTTAAGGGTTGTAATTAGGAAGGAAGAAGAAAAGCTATAGAAGTAGCAGGCGGAAGAAAACATGGGAAGATTGATTATTTCTTTGATATATCTTCTTGTAGAGTAACTTCAGCATGTATAGGTTTTAAGCTACTACTTAAATTGCACACACACATTAACATAATAGGAGTATAGTTACATAACCAAAGCATATCTGTAATTACCAGCCCTCTGCAGTGAAACCAAGAAAACCAGTTAGGCACCTTAGGCATTTGTGAAAACTTATCTATGAAATGGTGGATATTGTCCAAATGAACTTGAACAGGCTGAGAGAAATCAGACAAATTAAAACAACCCATTCCTGGGGACTGTTCTCATGCCATATGTTCTTTTAACAATAAATAGTTTGTAGTTTTAAGACTTTGTAGCGCTACAATTTGCACTTCTCCAAATTCTTGGTTGAGTTCCAACCGTATAGATCCAGTCCAATTTTGTTGTTTTACTGTATGCACAGGCCAGCTTAGATATCTCCTTCTTCATTCCCATGGCAGGTCCAGGAACTGGTGGGATGAGTGCATCTACAGCTGTAGCAGTGCGTGGACCTTTGTTGGGGTTTTTTGATGATCATCTTCTGGCATGAGTCTTCCAGAGGGTGCAGATGTTGGAAGTTCTTTTTCATATCGTATCTTAGTTCATTTTCGGGGTAGCCCAATTAGGCTTTGATCCTCTGTATAAACACAAACAGACCCTTTGCCTACACTTTTATATGCCCTTTATACCATTGTATAGAACTCGTTGGAGGTTACCACACAGGAACTGCCTTTTTTTTTTTTTTTTTTTTTTTTGCTATCACTAATCTACACTTACATGACGAATATTATGTTTACTAGGCTCTCCCCTATACCAGGTCTCCCCTATAAACCCCTTTACAGTCACTGTCCTTCAGCATAGCAAAATGTTGTAGAATCACTACTTGCCTTCTCTGTGTTGTACAGCCCTCCCTTTTCTCCTACACCCCCATGCATGTTAATCTTAATACCCCCCTACTTCTCCCCCCCTTATCCCTCCCTACCCACCCATCCTCCCCAGTCCCTTTCCCTTTGGTACCTGTTAGTCCATTCTTGAGTTCTGTGATTCTGCTGCTGTTTTGTTCCTTCAGTTTTTCCTTTGTTCTTATATTCCACAGTAAGTGAAATCATTTGGTATTTCTCTTTCTCCGCTTGGCTTGTTTCACTGAGCATAATACCCTCCAGCTCCATCCATGTTGCTGCAAATGCTTGGATTTGCCCTTTTCTTATAGCTGAGTAGTATTCCATTGTGTATATGTACCACATCTTCTTTATCCATTCAACTATTGATGGACATTTAGGTTGCTTCCAATTCTTGGCTATTGTAAATAGTGCTGCAATAAACATAGGGGTGCATCTGTCTTTCTCAAACTTGATTGCTGCATTCTTAGGGTAAATTCCTAGGAGTGGAATTCCTGGGTCAAATGGTAAGTCTGTTTTGAGCATTTTGATGTACCTCCATACTGCTTTCCACAATGGTTGAACTAACTTACATTCCCACCAGCAGTGTAGGAGGGTTCCCCTTTCTCCACAGCCTCGCCAACATTTGTTGTTGTTTGTCTTTTGGATGGAAGCCATCCTTACTGGTGTGAGGTGATACCTCATTGTAGCTTTAATTTGCATTTCTCTGATAATTAGCGATGTGGAGCATCTTTTCATGTGTCTGTTGGCCATCTGTATTTCTGTTTTGGAGAACTGTCTGTTCAGTTCCTCTGCCCATTTTTTAATTGGGTTATTTGTTTTTTGTTTGTTGAGGCGTGAGAGCTCCTTATATATTCTGGACGTCAAGCCTTTATCGGATGTGTCATTTTCAAATATATTCTCCCATACTGTAGGGATCCTTCTTGTTCTATTGATGGTGTCTTTTGCTGTACAGAAGCTTTTCAGCTTAATATAGTCCCACTTACTCATTTTTGCTGTTGTTTTCCTTGCCCGGGGAGATATGTTCAAGAAGAGGTCACTCATGTTTATGTCTAAGAGGTTTTCGCCTATGTTTTCTTCCAGGAGTTTAATGGTTTCATGGCTTACATTCAGGTCTTTGATCCATTTTGAGTTTACTTTTGTATATGGGGTTAGACAATGGTCCAGTTTCATTCTCCTACATGTAGCTGTCCAGTTTTGCCAGCACCACCTGTTGAAGAGACTGTCATTTCGCCATTGTATGTCCATGGCTCCTTTATCAAATATTAATTGACCATATATGTCAGGGTTAATGTCTGGATTCTCTAGTCTGTTCCATTGGTCTGTGGCTCTGCTCTTGTGCCAGTACCAAATTGTCTTGATTACTATGGCTTTATAGTAGAGCTTGAAGTTGGGAAGTGAGATCCCCCCTACTTTATTCTTCTTTCTCAGGATTGCTTTGGCTATTCGGGGTCTTTGGTGTTTCCATATGAATTTTTGAATTATTTGTTCCAGTTCATTGAAGAATGTTGCTGGTAGTTTCATAGGGATTGCATCAAATCTGTATATTGCTTTGGGCAGGATGGCCATTTTAACGATATTAATTCTTCCTAGCCACGAGCATGGGATGAGTTTCCATCTGTTAGTGTCCCCTTTAATTTCTCTTAAGAGTGACTTGTAGTTTTCAGAGTATAAGTCTTTCACTTCTTTGGTTAGGTTTATTCCTAGGTATTTTATTTTTTTTGATGCAATTGTGAATGGAGTTGTTTTCCTGAATTCTCTCACTGCTGGTTCATTGTTAGTATATAGGAAAGCCACAGATTTCTGTGTGTTGATTTGGTATCCTGCAACTTTGCTGTATTCCGATATCAGTTCTAGTAGTTTTGGGGTGGAGTCTTTAGGGTTTTTTATGTACAGTATCATGTCATCTGCAAATAGTGACAGTTTAACTTCTTCTTTACCAATCTGGATTCCTTGTATTTCTTTATTTTGTCTGATTGCCGTGGCTAGGACCTCCAGTACTATGTTAAATAACAGTGGAGAGAGTGGGCATCCCTGTCTAGTTCCCGATCTCAGAGGAAATGCTTTCAGCTTCTCGCTGTTCAATATAATGTTGGCTGTGGGTTTATCATAGATGGCCTTTATTATGTTGAGGTACTTGCCCTCTATTCCCATTTTGCTGAGAGTTTTTAACATGAATGGATGTTGAACTTTGTCAAATGCTTTTTCAGCATCTATGGAGATGATCATGTGGTTTTTGTCTTTCTTTTTGTTGATGTGGTGTATGATGTTGATGGACTTTCGAATGTTGTACCATGCTTGCATCCCTGGGATGAATCCCACTTGGTCATGGTGTATGATCCTTTTGATGTATTTTTGAATTCGGTTTGCTAATATTTTGTTGAGTATTTTTGCATCTACGTTCATCAGGGATATTGGTCTGTAGTTTTCTTTTTTGGTGGGGTCTTTGCCTGGTTTTGGTATTAGGGTGATGTTAGCTTCATAGAATGAGTTTGGGAGTATCCCCTCCTCCTCTATTTTTTGGAAATCTTTATGGAGAATGGGTATTATGTCTTCCCTGTATGTCTGATAAAATTCCGAGGTAAATCCATCTGGCCCGGGGGTTTTGTTCTTTGGTAGTTTTTTGATTACCTCTTCAATTTCGTTGCTGGTAATTGGTCTGTTTAGATTTTCTGTTTCTTCCTGGGTCAATCTTGGAAGGTTATATTTTTCTAGGAAGTTGTCCATTTCTCCTAGGTTTCCCAGCTTGTTTGCATATAGGTTTTCATAGTATTCTCCAATAATTCTTTGCATTTCCGTGGGGTCCGTCGTGATTTTTCCTTTCTCGTTTCTGATACTGTTGATTTGTGTTGACTCTCTTTTCTTCTTAATAAGTCTGGCTAGAGGCTTATCTATTTTGTTTATTTTCTCGAAGAACCAGCTCTTGGTTTCATTGATTTTTGCTATTGTTTTATTCTTCTCAATTTTATTTATTTCTTCTCTGATCTTTATTATGTCCCTCCTTCTGCTGACCTTAGGCCTCATCTGTTCTTCTTTTTCCAATTTCGATAATTGTGACATTAGACCATTCATTTGGGATTGCTCTTCCTTTTTTAAATATGCTTGGATTGCTATATACTTTCCTCTTAAGACTGCTTTTGCTGCGTCCCACAGAAGTTGGGGCTTAGTGTTGTTGTTGTCATTTGTTTCCATATATTGCTGGATCTCCATTTTGATTTGGTCATTGATCCATTGATTATTTAGGAGCATATTGTTAAGCCTCCATGTGTTCGTGAGCCTCTTTGCTTTCTTTGTACAGTTTATTTCTAGTTTTATGCCTTTGTGGTCTGAAAAGTTGGTTGGTAGGATTTCAATATTTTGGAATTTTCTGAGGCTCTTTTTGTGGCCTAGTATGTGGTCTATTCTGGAGAATGTTCCATGTGCACTTGAGAAGAATGTATATCCCGCTGCTTTTGGATGTAGAGTTCTATAGATGTCTATTAGGTCCATCTGCTCTACTGTGTTGTTCAGTGCTTCCGTGTCCTTACTTATTTTCTGCCCAGTGGATCTATCCTTTGGGGTGAGTGGTGTGTTGAAGTCTCCTAGAATGAATGCATTGCAGTCTATATCCCCCTTTAGTTCTGTTAGTATTTGTTTCACATATGCTGGTGCTCCTGTGTTGGGTGCATATATATTTAGAATGGTTATATCCTCTTGTTTGACTGAGCCCTTTATCATTATGTAGTGTCCTTCTTTATCTCTTGTTACTTTCTTTGTTTTGAAGTCTATTTTGTCTGATATTAGTACTGCAACCCCTGCTTTCTTCTCACTGTTGTTTGCTTGAAATATGTTTTTCCATCCCTTGACTTTTAGTCTTTACATGTCTTTGGGTTTGAGGTGAGTTTCTTGTAAGCAGCATATAGATGGGTCTTGCTTTTTTATCCATTCTGTTACTCTGTGTCTTTTGATTGGTGCATTCAACCCATTAACATTTAGGGTGACTATTGAAAGATATGTACTTATTGCCATTGCAGGCTTTAAATTCGTGGTTACCAAAGGTTCAAGGTTAGCCTCTTTAGTATCTTACTGCCTAACTTAGCTCGCTTATTGAGCTGTTATATACACTGTCTGGAGATTCTTTTCTTCTCTCCCTTCTTGTTCCTCCTCCTCGATTCTTCATATGTTGGGTGTTTTGTGCTGTGCTCTTTCTAGGAGTGCTCCCATCTAGAGCAGTCCCTGTAAGATGTTCTGTAGAGGTGGTTTGTGGAAAGCAAATTCCCTCAGCTTTTGTTTGTCTGGGAATTGTTTAATCCCACCGTCATATTTGAATGATAGTCGTGCTGGATACAGTATCCTTGGTACAAGGCCCTTCTGTTTCATTGTATTAAATATATCATGCCATTCTCTTCTGGCCTGTAGGGTTTCTGTTGAGAAATCTGACGTTAGCCTGATGGGTTTCCCTTTATAGGTGACCTTTTTCTCTCTAGCTGCCTTTAACACTCTTTCCTTGTCCTTGATCTTTGCCATTTTAATTATTATGTGTCTTGGTGTTGCCCTTCTTGGATCCTTTCTGTTTGGGGTTCTGTGTATTTCCGTGGTCTGTTTGATTACTTCCTCCCCCAGTGTGGGGAAGTTTTCAGCAATTATTTATTCTAAGATACTTTCCATCTCTTTGCCTCTCTCTTCTTCTTCTGGGACCCCTATAATACGGATATTGCTAATTTTAGATAGGTCACACAGTTCTCTTAATATTGTTTCATTTCTGGAGATCCTTTTGTCTCTCTCTATGTCAGCTTCCATGCGTTCCTGTTCTCTGATTTCAATTCCATCAATGGCCTCTTGCATTCTATCCATTCTGCTTATAAACCCTTCCAGAGTTTGTTTCATTTCTGCGATCTCCTTTCTGGCATCTGTGATCTCTTTCCGGACTTCATCCCATTTTTCTTGCGTATTTCTCTGCATCTCTGTCAGCATGTTTATGATTCTTTTTTTGAATTCTTTGTCAGGAAGACTGGTTAGGTCTGTCTCCTTCTCTGGTGTTGTCTCTGTGATCTTTGTCTGCCTGTAGCTTTGCCTTTTCATGGTGATAGGAATAGTCTGCAGAACTGGGACGAGTGACGGCTGGAAGGACTTCCTTTCTTGTTGGTTTGTGGCCCTCCTCTCCTGGGAGAACAGCGGCCTCTAGTGGCTTGTGCTGCGCAGCTGCGCGCAGACAGGGTTTCTGCTTCCTGCCCGGCTGCTATGGAGTTAATCTCCGCTGTTGCTGTGGGCGTGGCCTGGCTCGGGCAGCTACTCCAAAATGGTGGAGTCGCGTTGGAGCAGGAGCTGCTGGGAGGCTATTTATCTCCGTAAGGGGCCTCCCTGCTCCCTGCAGCCCAGGGGTTAGGGTGCCCAGAGATCCCGGATTCCCTACCTCTGGATTAAGTGGCCCACCCTGTCACTTTAAGACTTCCAAAAAGCACCCGCCAAAACAAAACAACGACCACAAAAAAAACAAGAAAATAAAATTTTTTTAATTAAAAAAAAAAAAAATTTTTAATTAAAAAAAAAAAAATGTTGGTCGTTCGTTTTTCTTTATTCTCCGGTGCCAGCCTCAGGCCTCTGCTCACCGGTCTCTCTGCCCTGTTTCCCTAATATTGGGGTCCCTGTCCCTTTAAGACTTCCAAAAAGCGCTCGCCAAAACAAAGCAGCAAAAAAGCAAAAAAAAAAAAAAATGGTCGCGCGCTTTTCTTATGTCCTCTGTCGCCCAGCCTCCAGTGCCTGCTCACTGTTCTTGCTGCCCTGTTTTCCCAGTATCGAGGGCCCTGCACTCTGGCCCGGATGGCTGGGGCTGGGTGTTCGGCAGCCCTGGGCTCGGTCTCCCTCCCGCTCTGCCTGCTCTTCTCCCGGCGGGAGCTGGGGGGAGGGGCGCTCGGCTCCCGCGGGGTCGGGGCTTGTATCTTACCCCCTTCGCGAGGCGCTGGGTTCTCTCAGGTGTGGATGTGGTCTGGATATTGTCCTGTGTCCTCTGGTCTTTATTCTAGGAAGGGTTGTCTTTGTTATATTTTCATAGATATATGTTGTTTTGGGAGGAGATTTCCGCTGCTCTACTGACGCCGCCATCTTCCGCCCCTCTCTATTAATTCTTTAATAATTAATCTAAAATTACATGAGAATCATTAATTTTACAAGACCCACACTATAACCAAGATCAACCCAGTTACGTCCCTGAAGTCACTGTCCATGGGCATAGTAAGATACTGTAGATTCCATCTCCCCCAATCCACATTAATAATAATAATCATTATGCCTACCTTCTCCTTGCTTTCATATGTAACAACGACACTCTCTTACCCTTGGTAACTGTTACTCAAAACTTGTGTTTTGTTAATCTGCTGATGTTTTGCTCCTTCAGTTTTACCTTGGCTCTTCGTCTCCACGCATGTGTTAAATCATATGATACACTTCTTCCCTTCCTCACTTATTTCACTGAGCATAATATGCTCTAGCGCCATCCATGAAGTAGCAAATGCTAGGATTTGTTTTCTTCTGATGGCTGAGCAATGTTCCTTTCTGTATATGTACCAAATCTTCTAGAGCAATTAATCTATTGATGTCCAGTTAGCTCGGTTTCTTTGAATAGTAGTCTGATTATCATAGGGATATATATGTCTTTATTAGCTGGGCAGATTCATTGGTTTTATTGGATTCTTTAATTAGTTTATTCTTTATTTACTTATTATTAATCTATAAGTAAAAGTATAACATGAGATTTTCTAGACTCCACCTGTCCCGAAATTCTTCCCAATGCCCCACTGCAGTGACTTCCATCAACAGAGCAATGTACTCTAGATTCACAGCCTGTCTTCACTGTTTGGTTAAGCAGTCACTACGCACCCTCAAAAACATAACATGTTCTAATTATTATGCATCCTTTCCCTTCCCAATGTTGTCCCTCCATTCTCCCATGTCCACCCTAGTCGTTTTTCCTTTGGTAACTGGTAGTTCATTCTTGGGCTCTGTGTGTCTGCCACTATTTTGCTCCTTCAGTACTTTCTGGCTTCTCTATCTGCACAGATTGGTCATATCGTTTGATACTTGCCCTCCTATCTCATTTCATTGAACATAAAACCCCGTTCTTTCATCTATGTTGTCACAAATGGGAAGATTTGTTTTCTTCTTATGGGTGAAAGGCAATTAATTGTTTATGTATACCACTTCTGCTGTATCCATTCCACTTCTGATGGAGACGGACCCGCTACTGTGAATAGTGCTACGATAAACAAGGGGGTGCACATACCTTTTTTAAATTTGGCTACTGCATTATATCTACTTATCTATACTACTTACTTTTACTCTATGTATCTATCATCTATCATCTGACAATCTACCTTCTTGCTATCTCTCATCTATCATAGTCATCATTTATCTCTATCATCTATCATCTTTCTGCAACTATGATCTTTAATACGTTCTATGTGTATCTATCTTTTATTTCTCATGAATACACAATTACATGAGTAATATTGTTTACTACAACTTCCATCAACATTATATCCCCAGATATCCCATTGCGTTCACTATTCTCCAGTGCAGTAAAATAATGTAGAATCACTAGTCTTCTCTGTGACGTGCAGTCCTCCACGTTCCCCAGCCCAACACTATGTACACTTATTCTAAATCACCATTTCTAAACCCCAGTCCTTCTTATCCCTCCTCTATAATACAACCGGCCCAGTCTCTTTCCTTTGGTAAACATTAGTCCATTCTTCTCTTCAGCGTGGCTTCTACAGTTTTGGTTTCTTCATTTTAGTTCTCTTTTTTAATACTCTGCTTGTGAGTGAAATCATTTGCCAATTTTCCCACTCTCCACCGCTTATTTCACTGAGCATAATCCTCTGTATCTCCATCCATGTTGTTGTAAATGGCAGGGTTTGTTTTAGTCATATATCTGAATAATATCCCACTCTTCATTTGCTGAAGGATACTTAGCTTCACTATTGTTATCATTGTGGTAAATAACATAGGTGTGCACACGTCTCCTTTAACCTGGCTGCTGCTTTCTCTGTTACTCTGCATTTATTTTATGCATTCGTTCATTTAATTATATTTCATTAGTCTACAAGTACATGAAAAAAATTATGTGTGCTAGGACCGGCCCATCACAAAGAACTCCAGGATTCTCCTTTGCAGTCACACTCCGTGAGCATAGTAAGATACTGTAGAATCACTACTTGTCTTCCGTGTTTTGTACAGCCATCCCCACAATGCCCATCTGCAGTATTCATGGAAATCATACAGCACTCTTTCTTTACCCTACTTCCACCATCCATTCTCTCCTATCCATCACAGATCCTTTCCCTTTGGAATCTCTTAGACCAATTTTCATTTCTGTGAATCGGATGATGTTTTGCTCCTTCAGTTTTTCTTTTTCCTACATCTCCACAGATGGCTCAAGTCACTTGACACTTGTCTTTCTCCACCTCTTATGTCATGAGTATAGTGCCCTCCTGCAATTCCTAGTTTTTACAAATGTTAAAATTTATTGTCATCTTATGGCTGAGTAATATTCAACTGTGAATATGTACCACAAATTCTTTACTCATTAATCTACTGATGGAAAGTTACCTGGGCTACTGTGCTTACTGCTGATAAACCCGTGGATGTATGTGCCTTTTTAACTTGTCTGCTCCAATGGATTTATGGATATGTGTTTATTATTGAATTGTTTGTTCACCGTTAATGTGCAATTGTATGGGTAACGTATTTCCTGGACCCCCATTTCCTCGTTTCACCCAAAACGCCCGTGCAGTCACTTTCATCACCATAACAATGTACTGAAGTATTGCTAGTTGTCTTCTCTGTTGGACTCCACGTGCATCCATTCCCACATTATATATGCTAACTGAAATGCTCCATTTCTTCCACACATCCTTTCCCATGCATTTCCAACCATCCTTCTCTGTCTCTTTCCCTTTGGTAACTGTGAATCTATTCTTATGTTCTGTGACACCGCTGTTTTTCTCCTTCAGCTTTTTCTTTTTTCTTATATTCCAATGATGAGTGACATCGTTTTACTTATATATGTAGGCTAGAACAAGTTACGTTTCTAAGATGTGGCAGCTCCACACGGCTGAGGTCTGCCCAACATGTGCTAGTGGAGTTTGCAGGAACAGACTTGTTGCCTGGAGATTCCATGATGTCACAGTGCACCTCTTTCATAGAGACGGGATATGTTAGCTCAGATTAGCTGGTTCTCACTTCACAGCATGCTACCCAGCACGGAGTTGGACTTTGGTAAGATGGGCGCTGACCACCTTGACAGGTTCAGATTAAAAGGAAAAGAGATCCAAGATACTGCTTGTTTCTTTTGATTTTGGCATCAATACCACACAGTTACCTTAGCGCAATTATGGTAATTAGACAAACCCAATTTTCTAATCCACACGTTATACAGCATAAGTTTCACTGTCCACGAGACCCTTAATGCACTGTAGTAGCTCTACTGTTCTTTGCTGTTGTACTGCCTTCCTCGTGCCCACACCCTCTGCACATATGTGTGCTACATGTAATGCCCCATTTTACCTCTCATTCCTCCCTTTCAAGAGATTCCCCTCTTTCACTTTCCCCTTGGTAACCATTAGTCCACTCTTCAGTTCATTGAACCTGCCACTGTCTTGTTCCTTCACTATTTCTCTTTTTTTCTAACTCTCCACAGTAGAGTGACATCAATTGCCACTTGACTTTCTCTTCGTGGCTTATTTCACTGAGAACAATACCCACAAGTTCCATCCATGTTTTTGTAAATGGTAAGATTTGCTTTCTTCGTATGGCTGAATAATATTCTACGTCCCTTTTACTGATGGACATTTAGCTTGGCTATTGTCAATACTTCAGTGAGAAACATATGGGTGCAATTTTCGTTTTTAACATGGGCTGCTGCATTCTGTTCATATATTTATAGATTTGTTTTTTTATATTTATTCATATATTCCTTTATTAATTCTTTAATAATTAATCTAAAATTACATGAGAATCATTAATTTTACAAGACCCACAGTATAACCAAGATCAACCCAGTTACGTCCCTGAAGTCACTGTCCATGAGCATAGTAAGATACTGTAGATTCCATCTCCCCCAATCCACAATAATAATGCTAATCATTATGCCTACCTTCTCCTTGCTTTCATATGTAACAACGCCACTCTCTTCCCCTTGGTAAGTGTTACTCCAAACTTGTGTTTTGAGAATCTGCTCATGTTTTGCTCCTTCAGTTTTATCTTGGCTCTTCGTCTCCACCCATGTGTTAAATCATTTGATACATTTTTTCTCTTCCTCAATATTTCACTGAGCATAATATGCTCTAGCGCCATCCATGATGTAGTAAATGCTAGGATTTGTTTTCTTCAGATGGCTGAGTAATGTTCCTTTCTGTATATGTACCACATCTTCTATAGCCATTAATCTATTGATGTCCAATCAGCTCGGTTTCTTTGAATAGTAGTCTGATTATCATAGGGATATATATGTCTTTATTAGCTGGGCAGATTCATTGGTTTTATTGGATTCTTTAATTAGTTTATTCTTTATTTACTTATTATTAATCTATAAGTAAAAGTATAACATGAGATTTTCTAGACTCCACCTGTCTCTAAATTCTTCCCAATGCCCCATTGCAGTCACTTCCATCAACAGAGCAATGTACTCTAGATTCACAGCCTGTCTTCACTGTTTGGTTAAGCAGTCACTACGCACCCTCAAAAACATAACATGTGCTAATTATTATGCATCCTTTCCCTTCCCAATGTTGTCCCTCCATTCTCCCATGTCCACCCTAGTCGTTTTTCCTTTGGTAACTGGTAGGTCATTCTTGGGCTCTGTGTGTCTGCCACTATTTTGCTCCTTCAGTACTTTCTGGCTTCTCTATCTGCACAGATTGGTCATATCGTTTGATACTTGCCCTCCTATCTCATTTCATTGAACATAAAACGCCGTTCTTTCATCTATGTTGTCACAAATGGGAAGATTTGTTTTCTTCTTATGGGTGAAAGGCAATTAATTGTTTATGTATACCACTTCTGCTGTATCCATTCAACTTCTGATGGAGACGGACCCGCTACTGTGAATAGTGCTACGATAAACAAGGGGGTGCACATACCTTTTTTAAATTTGGCTACTGCATTATATCTACTTATCTATACTACTTACTTTTACTCTATGTATCTATCATCTATCATCTGACAATCTACCTTCTTGCTATCTCTCATCTATCATAGTCATCATTTATCTCTATCATCTATCATCTTTCTGCAACTATGATCTTTAATACGTTCTATGTGTATCTATCTTTTATTTCTCATGAATACACAATTACATGAGTAATATTGTTTACTACAACTTCCATCAACATTATATCCCCAGATATCCCATTGCGTTCACTATTCTCCAGTGCAGTAAAATAATGTAGAATCACTAGTCTTCTCTGTGACGTGCAGTCCTCCACGTTCCCCAGCCCAACACTATGTACACTTATTCTAAATCACCATTTCTAAACCCCAGTCCTTCTTATCCCTCCTCTATAATACAACCGGCCCAGTCTCTTTCCTTTGGTAAACATTAGTCCATTCTTCTCTTCAGCGTGGCTTCTACAGTTTTGGTTTCTTCATTTTAGTTCTCTTTTTTAATACTCTGCTTGTGAGTGAAATCATTTGCCAATTTTCCCACTCTCCACCGCTTATTTCACTGAGCATAATCCTCTGTATCTCCATCCATGTTGTTGTAAATGGCAGGGTTTGTTTTAGTCATATATCTGAATAATATCTCACTCTTCATTTGCTGAAGGATACTTAGCTTCACTATTGTTATCATTGTGGTAAATAACATAGGTGTGCACACGTCTCCTTTAACCTGGCTGCTGCTTTCTCTGTTACTCTGCATTTATTTTATGCATTCGTTCATTTAATTATATTTCATTAGTCTACAAGTACATGAAAAAAATTATGTGTGCTAGGACCGGCCCATCACAAAGAACTCCAGGATTCTCCTTTGCAGTCACACTCCGTGAGCATAGTAAGATACTGTAGAATCACTACTTGTCTTCCGTGTTTTGTACAGCCATCCCCACAATGCCCATCTGCAGTATTCATGGAAATCATATAGCACTCTTTCTTTACCCTACTTCCACCATCCATTCTCTCCTATCCATCACAGATCCTTTCCCTTTGGAATCTCTTAGACCAATTTTCATTTCTGTGAATCGGATGATGTTTTGCTCCTTCAGTTTTTCTTTTTCCTACATCTCCACAGATGGCTCAAGTCACTTGACACTTGTCTTTCTCCACCTCTTATGTCATGAGTATAGTGCCCTCCTGCAATTCCTAGTTTTTACAAATGTTAAAATTTATTGTCATCTTATGGCTGAGTAATATTCAACTGTGAATATGTACCACAAATTCTTTACTCATTAATCTACTGATGGAAAGTTACCTGGGCTACTGTGCTTACTGCTGATAAACCCGTGGATGTATGTGCCTTTTTAACTTGTCTGCTCCAATGGATTTATGGATATGTGTTTATTATTGAATTGTTTGTTCACCGTTAATGTGCAATTGTATGGGTAACGAATTTCCTGGACCCCCATTTCCTCGTTTCACCCAAAACGCCCGTGCAGTCACTTTCATCACCATAACAATGTACTGAAGTATTGCTAGTTGTCTTCTCTGTTGGACTCCACGTGCATCCATTCCCACATTATATATGCTAACTGAAATGCTCCATTTCTTCCACACATCCTTTCCCATGCATTTCCAACCATCCTTCTCTGTCTCTTTCCCTTTGGTAACTGTGAATCTATTCTTATGTTCTGTGACACCGCTGTTTTTCTCCTTCAGCTTTTTCTTTTTTCTTATATTCCAATGATGAGTGACATCATTTTACTTATATATGTAGGCTAGAACAAGTTACGTTTCTAAGATGTGGCAGCTCCACACGGCTGAGGTCTGCCCAACATGTGCTAGTGGAGTTTGCAGGAACAGACTTGTTGCCTGGAGATTCCATGATGTCACAGTGCACCTCTTTCATGGAGACGGGATATGTTAGCTCAGATTAGCTGGTTCTCACTTCACAGCATGCTACCCAGCACGGAGTTGGACTTTGGTAAGATGGGCGCTGACCACCTTGACAAGTTCAGAGGAAAAGGAAAAGAGATCCAAGATACTGCTTGTTTTTTCTTTTGATTTTGGCATCAATACCACACAGTTACCTTAGCGCAATTATGGTAATTAGACAAACCCAATTTTCTAATCCACACGTTATACAGCATAAGTTTCACTGTCCACGAGACCCTTAATGCACTGTAGTAGCTCTACTGTTCTTTGCTGTTGTACTGCCTTCCTCGTGCCCACACCCTCTGCACATATGTGTGCTACATGTAATGCCCCATTTTACCTCTCATTCCTCCCTTTCAAGAGATTCCCCTCTTTCACTTTCCTCTTGGTAACCATTAGTCCACTCTTCAGTTCATTGAACCTGCCACTGTCTTGTTCCTTCACTATTTCTCTTTTTTTCTAACTCTCCACAGTAGAGTGACATCAATTGCCACTTGACTTTCTCTTCGTGGCTTATTTCACTGAGAACAATACCCACAAGTTGCATCCATGTTTTTGTAAATGGTAAGATTTGCTTTCTTCGTATGGCTGAATAATATTCTACGTCCCTTTTACTGATGGACATTTAGCTTGGCTATTGTCAATACTTCAGTGAGAAACATATGGGTGCAATTTTCGTTTTTAACATGGGCTGCTGCATTCTGTTTATATATTTATAGATTTGTTTTTTTATATTTATTCATATATTCCTTTATTAATTCTTTAATAAATAATCTAAAATTACATGAGAATCATTAATTTTACAAGACCCACAGTATAACCAAGATCAACCCAGTTACGTCCCTGACGTCACTGTCCATGAGCATAGTAAGATACTGTAGATTCCATCTCCCCCAATCCACAATAATAATGCTAATCATTATGCCTACCTTCTCCTTGCTTTCATATGTAACAACGCCACTCTCTTCCCCTTGGTAAGTGTTACTCCAAACTTGTGTTTTGAGAATCTGCTCATGTTTTGCTCCTTCAGTTTTATCTTGGCTCTTCGTCTCCACCCATGTGTTAAATCATTTGATACATTTTTTCTCTTCCTCAATATTTCACTGAGCATAATATGCTCTAGCGCCATCCATGATGTAGTAAATGCTAGGATTTGTTTTCTTCAGATGGCTGAGTAATATTCCTTTCTGTATATGTACCACATCTTCTATAGCCATTAATCTATTGATGTCCAATTAGCTCGGTTTCTTTGAATAGTAGTCTGATTATCATAGGGATATATATGTCTTTATTAGCTGGGCAGATTCATTGGTTTTATTGGATTCTTTAATTAGTTTATTCTTTATTTACTTATTATTAATCTATAAGTAAAAGTATAACATGAGATTTTCTAGACTCCACCTGTCTCGAAATTCTTCCCAATGCCCCATTGCAGTCACTTCCATCAACAGAGCAATGTACTCTAGATTCACAGCCTGTCTTCACTGTTTGGTTAAGCAGTCACTACGCACCCTCAAAAACATAACATGTGCTAATTATTATGCATCCTTTCCCTTCCCAATGTTGTCCCTCCATTCTCCCATGTCCACCCTAGTCGTTTTTCCTTTGGTAACTGGTAGGTCATTCTTGGGCTCTGTGTGTCTGCCACTATTTTGCTCCTTCAGTACTTTCTGGCTTCTCTATCTGCACAGATTGGTCATATCGTTTGATACTTGCCCTCCTATCTCATTTCATTGAACATAAAACCCCGTTCTTTCATCTATGTTGTCACAAATGGGAAGATTTGTTTTCTTCTTATGGGTAAAAGGCAATTAATTGTTTATGTATACCACTTCTGCTGTATCCATTCAACTTCTGATGGAGACGGACCCGCTACTGTGAATAGTGCTACGATAAACAATTGGGTGCACATACCTTTTTTAAATTTGGCTACTGCATTATATCTACTTATCTATACTACTTACTTTTACTCTATGTATCTATCATCTATCATCTGACAATCTACCTTCTTGCTATCTCTCATCTATCATAGTCATCATTTATCTCTATCATCTATCATCTTTCTGCAACTATGATCTTTAATACGTTCTGTGTATCTATCTTTTATTTCTCATGAATACACAATTACATGAGTAATATTGTTTACTACAACTTCCATCAACATTATATCCCCAGATATCCCATTGCGTTCACTATTCTCCAGTGCAGTAAAATAATGTAGAATCACTAGTCTTCTCTGTGACGTGCAGTCCTCCACGTTCCCCAGCCCAACACTATGTACACTTATTCTAAATCACCATTTCTAAACCCCAGTCCTTCTTATCCCTCCTCTATAATACAACCGGCCCAGTCTCTTTCCTTTGGTAAACATTAGTCCATTCTTCTCTTCAGCGTGGCTTCTACAGTTTTGGTTTCTTCATTTTAGTTCTCTTTTTTAATACTCTGCTTGTGAGTGAAATCACTTGCCAATTTTCCCACTCTCCACCGCTTATTTCACTGAGCATAATCCTCTGTATCTCCATCCATGTTGTTGTAAATGGCAGGGTTTGTTTTAGTCATATATCTGAATAATATCCCACTCTTCATTTGCTGAAGGATACTTAGCTTCACTATTGTTATCATTGTGGTAAATAACATAGGTGTGCACACGTCTCCTTTAACCTGGCTGCTGCTTTCTCTGTTACTCTGCATTTATTTTATGCATTCGTTCATTTAATTATATTTCATTAGTCTACAAGTACATGAAAAAAATTATGTGTGCTAGGACCGGTCCATCACAAAGAACTCCAGGATTCTCATTTGCAGTCACACTCTGTGAGCATAGTAAGATACTGTAGAATCACTACTTGTCTTCCGTGTTTTGTACAGCCATCCCCACAATGCCCATCTGCAGTATTCATGGAAATCATATAGCACTATTTCTTTACCCTACTTCCACCATCCATTCTCTCCTGTCCATCACAGATCCTTTCCCTTTGGAATCTCTTAGACCAATTTTCATTTCTGTGAATCGGATGATGTTTTGCTCCTTCAGTTTTTCTTTTTCCTACATCTCCACAGATGGCTCAAGTCACTTGACACTTGTCTTTCTCCACCTCTTATGTCATGAGTATAGTGCCCTCCTGCAATTCCGAGTTTTTACAAATGTTAAAATTTATTGTCATCTTATGGCTGAGTAATATTCAACTGTGAATATGTACCACAAATTCTTTACTCATTAATCTACTGATGGAAAGTTACCTGGGCTACTGTGCTTACTGCTGATAAACCCGTGGATGTATGTGCCTTTTTAACTTGTCTGCTCCAATGGATTTATGGATATGTGTTTATTATTGAATTGTTTGTTCACCGTTAATGTGCAATTGTATGGGTAACGTATTTCCTGGACCCCCATTTCCTCGTTTCACCCAAAACGCCCGTGCAGTCACTTTCATCACCATAACAATGTACTGAAGTATTGCTAGTTGTCTTCTCTGTTGGACTCCACGTGCATCCATTCCCACATTATATATGCTAACTGAAATGCTCCATTTCTTCCACACATCCTTTCCCATGCATTTCCAACCATCCTTCTCTGTCTCTTTCCCTTTGGTTACTGTGAATCTATTCTTATGTTCTGTGACACCGCTGTTTTTCTCCTTCAGCTTTTTCTTTTTTCTTATATTCCAATGATGAGTGACATCATTTTACTTATATATGTAGGCTAGAACAAGTTACGTTTCTAAGATGTGGCAGCTCCACACGGCTGAGGTCTGCCCAACATGTGCTAGTGGAGTTTGCAGGAACAGACTTGTTGCCTGGAGATTCCATGATGTCACAGTGCACCTCTTTCATAGAGACGGGATATGTTAGCTCAGATTAGCTGGTTCTCACTTCACAGCATGCTACCCAGCACGGAGTTGGACTTTGGTAAGATGGGCGCTGACCACCTTGACAGGTTCAGAGGAAAAGGAAAAGAGATCCAAGATACTGCTTGTTTCTTTTGATTTTGGCATCAATACAACACAGTTACCTTAGCGCAATTATGGTAATTAGACAAACCCAATTTTCTAATCCACACGTTATACAGCATAAGTTTCACTGTCCACGAGACCCTTAATGCACTGTAGTAGCTCTACTGTTCTTTGCTGTTGTACTGCCTTCCTCGTGCCCACACCCTCTGCACATATGTGTGCTACATGTAATGCCCCATTTTACCTCTCATTCCTCCCTTTCAAGAGATTCCCCTCTTTCACTTTCCCCTTGGTAACCATTAGTCCACTCTTCAGTTCATTGAACCTGCCACTGTCTTGTTCCTTCACTATTTCTCTTTTTTTCTAACTCTCCACAGTAGAGTGACATCAATTGCCACTTGACTTTCTCTTCGTGGCTTATTTCACTGAGAACAATACCCACAAGTTCCATCCATGTTTTTGTAAATGGTAAGATTTGCTTTCTTCGTATGGCTGAATAATATTCTACGTCCCTTTTACTGATGGACATTTAGCTTGGCTATTGTCAATACTTCAGTGAGAAACATATGGGTGCAATTTTCGTTTTTAACATGGGCTGCTGCATTCTGTTTATATATTTATAGATTTGTTTTTTTATATTTATTCATATATTCCTTTATTAATTCTTTAATAATTAATCTAAAATTACATGAGAATCATTAATTTTACAAGACCCACAGTATAACCAAGATCAACCCAGTTACGTCCCTGACGTCACTGTCCATGAGCATAGTAAGATACTGTAGATTCCATCTCCCCCAATCCACAATAATAATGCTAATCATTATGCCTACCTTCTCCTTGCTTTCATATGTAACAACGCCACTCTCTTCCCCTTGGTAAGTGTTACTCCAAACTTGTGTTTTGAGAATCTGCTCATGTTTTGCTCCTTCAGTTTTATCTTGGCTCTTCGTCTCCACCCATGTGTTAAATCATTTGATACATTTTTTCTCTTCCTCAATATTTCACTGAGCATAATATGCTCTAGCGCCATCCATGATGTAGTAAATGCTAGGATTTGTTTTCTTCAGATGGCTGAGTAATATTCCTTTCTGTATATGTACCACATCTTCTATAGCCATTAATCTATTGATGTCCAATTAGCTCGGTTTCTTTGAATAGTAGTCTGATTATCATAGGGATATATATTTCTTTATTAGCTGGGCAGATTCATTGGTTTTATTGGATTCTTTAATTAGTTTATTCTTTATTTACTTATTATTAATCTATAAGTAAAAGTATAACATGAGATTTTCTAGACTCCACCTGTCTCGAAATTCTTCCCAATGCCCCATTGCAGTCACTTCCATCAACAGAGCAATGTACTCTAGATTCACAGCCTGTCTTCACTGTTTGGTTAAGCAGTCACTACGCACCCTCAAAAACATAACATGTGCTAATTATTATGCATCCTTTCCCTTCCCAATGTTGTCCCTCCATTCTCCCATGTCCACCCTAGTCGTTTTTCCTTTGGTAACTGGTAGGTCATTCTTGGGCTCTGTGTGTCTGCCACTATTTTGCTCCTTCAGTACTTTCTGGCTTCTCTATCTGCACAGATTGGTCATATCGTTTGATACTTGCCCTCCTATCTCATTTCATTGAACATAAAACCCCGTTCTTTCATCTATGTTGTCACAAATGGGAAGATTTGTTTTCTTCTTATGGGTAAAAGGCAATTAATTGTTTATGTATACCACTTCTGCTGTATCCATTCAACTTCTGATGGAGACGGACCCGCTACTGTGAATAGTGCTACGATAAACAATTGGGTGCACATACCTTTTTTAAATTTGGCTACTGCATTATATCTACTTATCTATACTACTTACTTTTACTCTATGTATCTATCATCTATCATCTGACAATCTACCTTCTTGCTATCTCTCATCTATCATAGTCATCATTTATCTCTATCATCTATCATCTTTCTGCAACTATGATCTTTAATACGTTCTGTGTATCTATCTTTTATTTCTCATGAATACACAATTACATGAGTAATATTGTTTACTACAACTTCCATCAACATTATATCCCCAGATATCCCATTGCGTTCACTATTCTCCAGTGCAGTAAAATAATGTAGAATCACTAGTCTTCTCTGTGACGTGCAGTCCTCCACGTTCCCCAGCCCAACACTATGTACACTTATTCTAAATCACCATTTCTAAACCCCAGTCCTTCTTATCCCTCCTCTATAATACAACCGGCCCAGTCTCTTTCCTTTGGTAAACATTAGTCCATTCTTCTCTTCAGCGTGGCTTCTACAGTTTTGGTTTCTTCATTTTAGTTCTCTTTTTTAATACTCTGCTTGTGAGTGAAATCACTTGCCAATTTTCCCACTCTCCACCGCTTATTTCACTGAGCATAATCCTCTGTATCTCCATCCATGTTGTTGTAAATGGCAGGGTTTGTTTTAGTCATATATCTGAATAATATCCCACTCTTCATTTGCTGAAGGATACTTAGCTTCACTATTGTTATCATTGTGGTAAATAACATAGGTGTGCACACGTCTCCTTTAACCTGGCTGCTGCTTTCTCTGTTACTCTGCATTTATTTTATGCATTCGTTCATTTAATTATATTTCATTAGTCTACAAGTACATGAAAAAAATTATGTGTGCTAGGACCGGTCCATCACAAAGAACTCCAGGATTCTCATTTGCAGTCACACTCTGTGAGCATAGTAAGATACTGTAGAATCACTACTTGTCTTCCGTGTTTTGTACAGCCATCCCCACAATGCCCATCTGCAGTATTCATGGAAATCATATAGCACTATTTCTTTACCCTACTTCCACCATCCATTCTCTCTTGTCCATCACAGATCCTTTCCCTTTGGAATCTCTTAGACCAATTTTCATTTCTGTGAATCGGATGATGTTTTGCTCCTTCAGTTTTTCTTTTTCCTACATCTCCACAGATGGCTCAAGTCACTTGACACTTGTCTTTCTCCACCTCTTATGTCATGAGTATAGTGCCCTCCTGCAATTCCGAGTTTTTACAAATGTTAAAATTTATTGTCATCTTATGGCTGAGTAATATTCAACTGTGAATATGTACCACAAATTCTTTACTCATTAATCTACTGATGGAAAGTTACCTGGGCTACTGTGCTTACTGCTGATAAACCCGTGGATGTATGTGCCTTTTTAACTTGTCTGCTCCAATGGATTTATGGATATGTGTTTATTATTGAATTGTTTGTTCACCGTTAATGTGCAATTGTATGGGTAACGTATTTCCTGGACCCCCATTTCCTCGTTTCACCCAAAACGCCCGTGCAGTCACTTTCATCACCATAACAATGTACTGAAGTATTGCTAGTTGTCTTCTCTGTTGGACTCCACGTGCATCCATTCCCACATTATATATGCTAACTGAAATGCTCCATTTCTTCCACACATCCTTTCCCATGCATTTCCAACCATCCTTCTCTGTCTCTTTCCCTTTGGTTACTGTGAATCTATTCTTATGTTCTGTGACACCGCTGTTTTTCTCCTTCAGCTTTTTCTTTTTTCTTATATTCCAATGATGAGTGACATCATTTTACTTATATATGTAGGCTAGAACAAGTTACGTTTCTAAGATGTGGCAGCTCCACACGGCTGAGGTCTGCCCAACATGTGCTAGTGGAGTTTGCAGGAACAGACTTGTTGCCTGGAGATTCCATGATGTCACAGTGCACCTCTTTCATAGAGACGGGATATGTTAGCTCAGATTAGCTGGTTCTCACTTCACAGCATGCTACCCAGCACGGAGTTGGACTTTGGTAAGATGGGCGCTGACCACCTTGACAGGTTCAGAGGAAAAGGAAAAGAGATCCAAGATACTGCTTGTTTCTTTTGATTTTGGCATCAATACAACACAGTTACCTTAGCGCAATTATGGTAATTAGACAAACCCAATTTTCTAATCCACACGTTATACAGCATAAGTTTCACTGTCCACGAGACCCTTAATGCACTGTAGTAGCTCTACTGTTCTTTGCTGTTGTACTGCCTTCCTCGTGCCCACACCCTCTGCACATATGTGTGCTACATGTAATGCCCCATTTTACCTCTCATTCCTCCCTTTCAAGAGATTCCCCTCTTTCACTTTCCCCTTGGTAACCATTAGTCCACTCTTCAGTTCATTGAACCTGCCACTGTCTTGTTCCTTCACTATTTCTCTTTTTTTCTAACTCTCCACAGTAGAGTGACATCAATTGCCACTTGACTTTCTCTTCGTGGCTTATTTCACTGAGAACAATACCCACAAGTTCCATCCATGTTTTTGTAAATGGTAAGATTTGCTTTCTTCGTATGGCTGAATAATATTCTACGTCCCTTTTACTGATGGACATTTAGCTTGGCTATTGTCAATACTTCAGTGAGAAACATATGGGTGCAATTTTCGTTTTTAACATGGGCTGCTGCATTCTGTTTATATATTTATAGATTTGTTTTTTATATTTATTCATATATTCCTTTATTAATTCTTTAATAATTAATCTAAAATTACATGAGAATCATTAATTTTACAAGACCCACAGTATAACCAAGATCAACCCAGTTACGTCCCTGAAGTCACTGTCCATGAGCATAGTAAGATACTGTAGATTCCATCTCCCCCAATCCACAATAATAATGCTAATCATTATGCCTACCTTCTCCTTGCTTTCATATGTAACAACGCCACTCTCTTCCCCTTGGTAAGTGTTACTCCAAACTTGTGTTTTGAGAATCTGCTCATGTTTTGCTCCTTCAGTTTTATCTTGGCTCTTCGTCTCCACCCATGTGTTAAATCATTTGATACATTTTTTCTCTTCCTCAATATTTCACTGAGCATAATATGCTCTAGCGCCATCCATGATGTAGTAAATGCTAGGATTTGTTTTCTTCAGATGGCTGAGTAATATTCCTTTCTGTATATGTACCACATCTTCTATAGCCATTAATCTATTGATGTCCAATTAGCTCGGTTTCTTTGAATAGTAGTCTGATTATCATAGGGATATATATTTCTTTATTAGCTGGGCAGATTCATTGGTTTTATTGGATTCTTTAATTAGTTTATTCTTTATTTACTTATTATTAATCTATAAGTAAAAGTATAACATGAGATTTTCTAGACTCCACCTGTCTCGAAATTCTTCCCAATGCCCCATTGCAGTCACTTCCATCAACAGAGCAATGTACTCTAGATTCACAGCCTGTCTTCACTGTTTGGTTAAGCAGTCACTACGCACCCTCAAAAACATAACATGTGCTAATTATTATGCATCCTTTCCCTTCCCAATGTTGTCCCTCCATTCTCCCATGTCCACCCTAGTCGTTTTTCCTTTGGTAACTGGTAGGTCATTCTTGGGCTCTGTGTGTCTGCCACTATTTTGCTCCTTCAGTACTTTCTGGCTTCTCTATCTGCACAGATTGGTCATATCGTTTGATACTTGCCCTCCTATCTCATTTCATTGAACATAAAACCCCGTTCTTTCATCTATGTTGTCACAAATGGGAAGATTTGTTTTCTTCTTATGGGTAAAAGGCAATTAATTGTTTATGTATACCACTTCTGCTGTATCCATTCAACTTCTGATGGAGACGGACCCGCTACTGTGAATAGTGCTACGATAAACAATTGGGTGCACATACCTTTTTTAAATTTGGCTACTGCATTATATCTACTTATCTATACTACTTACTTTTACTCTATGTATCTATCATCTATCATCTGACAATCTACCTTCTTGCTATCTCTCATCTATCATAGTCATCATTTATCTCTATCATCTATCATCTTTCTGCAACTATGATCTTTAATACGTTCTGTGTATCTATCTTTTATTTCTCATGAATACACAATTACATGAGTAATATTGTTTACTACAACTTCCATCAACATTATATCCCCAGATATCCCATTGCGTTCACTATTCTCCAGTGCAGTAAAATAATGTAGAATCACTAGTCTTCTCTGTGACGTGCAGTCCTCCACGTTCCCCAGCCCAACACTATGTACACTTATTCTAAATCACCATTTCTAAACCCCAGTCCTTCTTATCCCTCCTCTATAATACAACCGGCCCAGTCTCTTTCCTTTGGTAAACATTAGTCCATTCTTCTCTTCAGCGTGGCTTCTACAGTTTTGGTTTCTTCATTTTAGTTCTCTTTTTTAATACTCTGCTTGTGAGTGAAATCACTTGCCAATTTTCCCACTCTCCACCGCTTATTTCACTGAGCATAATCCTCTGTATCTCCATCCATGTTGTTGTAAATGGCAGGGTTTGTTTTAGTCATATATCTGAATAATATCCCACTCTTCATTTGCTGAAGGATACTTAGCTTCACTATTGTTATCATTGTGGTAAATAACATAGGTGTGCACACGTCTCCTTTAACCTGGCTGCTGCTTTCTCTGTTACTCTGCATTTATTTTATGCATTCGTTCATTTAATTATATTTCATTAGTCTACAAGTACATGAAAAAAATTATGTGTGCTAGGACCGGTCCATCACAAAGAACTCCAGGATTCTCATTTGCAGTCACACTCTGTGAGCATAGTAAGATACTGTAGAATCACTACTTGTCTTCCGTGTTTTGTACAGCCATCCCCACAATGCCCATCTGCAGTATTCATGGAAATCATATAGCACTATTTCTTTACCCTACTTCCACCATCCATTCTCTCCTGTCCATCACAGATCCTTTCCCTTTGGAATCTCTTAGACCAATTTTCATTTCTGTGAATCGGATGATGTTTTGCTCCTTCAGTTTTTCTTTTTCCTACATCTCCACAGATGGCTCAAGTCACTTGACACTTGTCTTTCTCCACCTCTTATGTCATGAGTATAGTGCCCTCCTGCAATTCCTAGTTTTTACAAATGTTAAAATTTATTGTCATCTTATGGCTGAGTAATATTCAACTGTGAATATGTACCACAAATTCTTTACTCATTAATCTACTGATGGAAAGTTACCTGGGCTACTGTGCTTACTGCTGATAAACCCGTGGATGTATGTGCCTTTTTAACTTGTCTGCTCCAATGGATTTATGGATATGTGTTTATTATTGAATTGTTTGTTCACCGTTAATGTGCAATTGTATGGGTAACGTATTTCCTGGACCCCCATTTCCTCGTTTCACCCAAAACGCCCGTGCAGTCACTTTCATCACCATAACAATGTACTGAAGTATTGCTAGTTGTCTTCTCTGTTGGACTCCACGTGCATCCATTCCCACATTATATATGCTAACTGAAATGCTCCATTTCTTCCACACATCCTTTCCCATGCATTTCCAACCATCCTTCTCTGTCTCTTTCCCTTTGGTTACTGTGAATCTATTCTTATGTTCTGTGACACCGCTGTTTTTCTCCTTCAGCTTTTTCTTTTTTCTTATATTCCAATGATGAGTGACATCATTTTACTTATATATGTAGGCTAGAACAAGTTACGTTTCTAAGATGTGGCAGCTCCACACGGCTGAGGTCTGCCCAACATGTGCTAGTGGAGTTTGCAGGAACAGACTTGTTGCCTGGAGATTCCATGATGTCACAGTGCACCTCTTTCATAGAGACGGGATATGTTAGCTCAGATTAGCTGGTTCTCACTTCACAGCATGCTACCCAGCACGGAGTTGGACTTTGGTAAGATGGGCGCTGACCACCTTGACAGGTTCAGAGGAAAAGGAAAAGAGATCCAAGATACTGCTTGTTTCTTTTGATTTTGGCATCAATACAACACAGTTACCTTAGCGCAATTATGGTAATTAGACAAACCCAATTTTCTAATCCACACGTTATACAGCATAAGTTTCACTGTCCACGAGACCCTTAATGCACTGTAGTAGCTCTACTGTTCTTTGCTGTTGTACTGCCTTCCTCGTGCCCACACCCTCTGCACATATGTGTGCTACATGTAATGCCCCATTTTACCTCTCATTCCTCCCTTTCAAGAGATTCCCCTCTTTCACTTTCCCCTTGGTAACCATTAGTCCACTCTTCAGTTCATTGAACCTGCCACTGTCTTGTTCCTTCACTATTTCTCTTTTTTTCTAACTCTCCACAGTAGAGTGACATCAATTGCCACTTGACTTTCTCTTCGTGGCTTATTTCACTGAGAACAATACCCACAAGTTCCATCCATGTTTTTGTAAATGGTAAGATTTGCTTTCTTCGTATGGCTGAATAATATTCTACGTCCCTTTTACTGATGGACATTTAGCTTGGCTATTGTCAATACTTCAGTGAGAAACATATGGGTGCAATTTTCGTTTTTAACATGGGCTGCTGCATTCTGTTTATATATTTATAGATTTGTTTTTTATATTTATTCATATATTCCTTTATTAATTCTTTAATAATTAATCTAAAATTACATGAGAATCATTAATTTTACAAGACCCACAGTATAACCAAGATCAACCCAGTTACGTCCCTGAAGTCACTGTCCATGAGCATAGTAAGATACTGTAGATTCCATCTCCCCCAATCCACAATAATAATGCTAATCATTATGCCTACCTTCTCCTTGCTTTCATATGTAACAACGCCACTCTCTTCCCCTTGGTAAGTGTTACTCCAAACTTGTGTTTTGAGAATCTGCTCATGTTTTGCTCCTTCAGTTTTATCTTGGCTCTTCGTCTCCACCCATGTGTTAAATCATTTGATACATTTTTTCTCTTCCTCAATATTTCACTGAGCATAATATGCTCTAGCGCCATCCATGATGTAGTAAATGCTAGGATTTGTTTTCGTCAGATGGCTGAGTAATATTCCTTTCTGTATATGTACCACATCTTCTATAGCCATTAATCTATTGATGTCCAATTAGCTCGGTTTCTTTGAATAGTAGTCTGATTATCATAGGGATATATATTTCTTTATTAGCTGGGCAGATTCATTGGTTTTATTGGATTCTTTAATTAGTTTATTCTTTATTTACTTATTATTAATCTATAAGTAAAAGTATAACATGAGATTTTCTAGACTCCACTTGTCTCGAAATTCTTCCCAATGCCCCATTGCAGTCACTTTCATCAACAGAGCAATGTACTCTAGATTCACAGCCTGTCTTCACTGTTTGGTTAAGCAGTCACTACGCACCCTCAAAAACATAACATGTGCTAATTATTATGCATCCTTTCCCTTCCCAATGTTGTCCCTCCATTCTCCCCCAATTCCACCCTAGTCGTTTTTCCTTTGGTAACTGGTAGGTCATTCTTGGGCTCTGTGTGTCTGCCACTATTTTGCTCCTTCAGAACTTTCTGGCTTCTCTATCTGCACAGATTGGTCATATCGTTTGATACTTGCCCTCCTATCTCATTTCATTGAACATAAAACCCCGTTCTTTCATCTATGTTGTCACAAATGGGAAGATTTGTTTTCTTCTTATGGGTAAAAGGCCATTAATTGTTTATGTATACCACTTCTGCTGTATCCATTCAACTTCTGATGGAGACGGACCCGCTACTGTGAATAGTGCTACGATAAACAATTGGGTGCACATACCTTTTTTAAATTTGGCTACTGCATTATATCTACTTATCTATACTACTTACTTTTACTCTATGTATCTATCATCTATCATCTGACAATCTACCTTCTTGCTATCTCTCATCTATCATAGTCATCATTTATCTCTATCATCTATCATCTTTCTGCAACTATGATCTTTAATACGTTCTGTGTATCTATCTTTTATTTCTCATGAATACACAATTACATGAGTAATATTGTTTACTACAACTTCCATCAACATTATATCCCCAGATATCCCATTGCGTTCACTATTCTCCAGTGCAGTAAAATAATGTAGAATCACTAGTCTTCTCTGTGACGTGCAGTCCTCCACGTTCCCCAGCCCAACACTATGTACACTTATTCTAAATCACCATTTCTAAACCCCAGTCCTTCTTATCCCTCCTCTATAATACAACCGGCCCAGTCTCTTTCCTTTGGTAAACATTAGTCCATTCTTCTCTTCAGCGTGGCTTCTACAGTTTTGGTTTCTTCATTTTAGTTCTCTTTTTTAATTCTCTGCTTGTGAGTGAAATCACTTGCCAATTTTCCCACTCTCCACCGCTTATTTCACTGAGCGTAATCCTCTGTATCTCCATCCATGTTGTTGTAAATGGCAGGGTTTGTTTTAGTCATATATCTGAATAATATTCCACTCTTCATTTGCTGAAGAATACTTAGCTTCACTATTGTTATCATTGTGGTAAATAACATAGGTGTGCACACGTCTCCTTTAACCTGGCTGCTGCTTTCTCTGTTACTCTGCATTTATTTTATGCATTCGTTCATTTAATTATATTTCATTAGTCTACAAGTACATGAAAAAAATTATGTGTGCTAGGACCTGCCCATCACAAAGAACTCCAGGATTCTCATTTGCAGTCACACTCTGTGAGCATAGTAAGATACTGTAGAATCACTACTTGTCTTCCGTGTTTTGTACAGCCATCCCCACAATGCCCATCTGCAGTATTCATGGAAATCATATAGCACTATTTCTTTACCCTACTTCCACCATCCATTCTCTCCTGTCCATCACAGATCCTTTCCCTTTGGAATCTCTTAGACCAATTTTCATTTCTGTGAATCGGATGATGTTTTGCTCCTTCAGTTTTTCTTTTTCCTACATCTCCACAGATGGCTCAAGTCACTTGACACTTGTCTTTCTCCAATTCTTATGTCATGAGTATAGTGCCCTCCTGCAATTCCGAGTTTTTACAAATGTTAAAATTCATTGTCATCTTATGGCTGAGTAATATTCAACTGTGAATATGTACCACAAATTCTTTACTCATTAATCTACTGATGGAAAGTTACCTGGGCTACTGTGCTTACTGCTGATAAACCCGTGGATGTATGTGCCTTTTTAACTTGTCTGCTCCAATGGATTTATGGATATGTGTTTATTATTGAATTGTTTGTTCACCGTTAATGTGCAATTGTATGGGTAACGTATTTCCTGGACCCCCATTTCCTCGTTTCACCCAAAACGCCCGTGCAGTCACTTTCATCACCATAACAATGTACTGAAGTATTGCTAGTTGTCTTCTCTGTTGGACTCCACGTGCATCCATTCCCACATTATATATGCTAACTGAAATGCTCCATTTCTTCCACACATCCTTTCCCATGCATTTCCAACCATCCTTCTCTGTCTCTTTCCCTTTGGTAACTGTGAATCTATTCTTATGTTCTGTGACACCGCTGTTTTTCTCCTTCAGCTTTTTCTTTTTTCTTATATTCCAATGATGAGTGACATCATTTTACTTATATATGTAGGCTAGAACAAGTTACGTTTCTAAGATGTGGCAGCTCCACACGGCTGAGGTCTGCCCAACATGTGCTAGTGGAGTTTGCAGGAACAGACTTGTTGCCTGGAGATTCCATGATGTCACAGTGCACCTCTTTCATAGAGACGGGATATGTTAGCTCAGATTAGCTGGTTCTCACTTCACAGCATGCTACCCAGCACGGAGTTGGACTTTGGTAAGATGGGCGCTGACCACCTTGACAGGTTCAGAGGAAAAGGAAAAGAGATCCAAGATACTGCTTGTTTCTTTTGATTTTGGCATCAATACCACACAGTTACCTTAGCGCAATTATGGTAATTAGACAAACCCAATTTTCTAATCCACACGTTATACAGCATAAGTTTCACTGTCCACGAGACCCTTAATGCACTGTAGTAGCTCTACTGTTCTTTGCTGTTGTACTGCCTTCCTCGTGCCCACACCCTCTGCACATATGTGTGCTACATGTAATGCCCCATTTTACCTCTCATTCCTCCCTTTCAAGAGATTCCCCTCTTTCACTTTCCCCTTGGTAACCATTAGTCCACTCTTCAGTTCATTGAACCTGCCACTGTCTTGTTCCTTCACTATTTCTCTTTTTTTCTAACTCTCCACAGTAGAGTGACATCAATTGCCACTTGACTTTCTCTTCGTGGCTTATTTCACTGAGAACAATACCCACAAGTTCCATCCATGTTTTTGTAAACGGTAAGATTTGCTTTCTTCGTATGGCTGAATAATATTCTACGTCCCTTTTACTGATGGACATTTAGCTTGGCTATTCTCAATACTTCAGTGAGAAACATATGGGTGCAATTTTCGTTTTTAACATGTGCTGCTGCATTCTGTTTATATATTTATAGATTTGTTTTTTTATATTTATTCATATATTCCTTTATTAATTCTTTAATAATTAATCTAAAATTACATGAGAATCATTAATTTTACAAGACCCACAGTATAACCAAGATCAACCCAGTTACGTCCCTGAAGTCACTGTCCATGAGCATAGTAAGATACTGTAGATTCCATCTCCCCCAATCCACAATAATAATGCTAATCATTATGCCTACCTTCTCCTTGCTTTCATATGTAACAACGCCACTTTCTTCCCCTTGGTAAGTGTTACTCCAAACTTGTGTTTTGAGAATCTGCTCATGTTTTGCTCCTTCAGTTTTATCTTGGCTCTTCGTCTCCACCCATGTGTTAAATCATTTGATACATTTTTTCTCTTCCTCAATATTTCACTGAGCATAATATGCTCTAGCGCCATCCATGATGTAGTAAATGCTAGGATTTGTTTTCTTCAGATGGCTGAGTAATGTTCCTTTCTGTATATGTACCACATCTTCTATAGCCATTAATCTATTGATGTCCAATTAGCTCGGTTTCTTTGAATAGTAGTCTGATTATAATAGGGATATATATGTCTTTATTAGCTGGGCAGATTCATTGGTTTTATTGGATTCTTTAATTAGTTTATTCTTTATTTACTTATTATTAATCTATAAGTAAAAGTATAACATGAGATTTTCTAGACTCCACCTGTCTCGAAATTCTTCCCAATGCCCCATTGCAGTCACTTCCATCAACAGAGCAATGTACTCTAGATTCACAGCCTGTCTTCACTGTTTGGTTAAGCAGTCACTACGCACCCTCAAAAACATAACATGTGCTAATTATTATGCATCCTTTCCCTTCCCAATGTTGTCCCTCCATTCTCCCATGTCCACCCTAGTCGTTTTTCCTTTGGTAACTGGTAGGTCATTCTTGGGCTCTGTGTGTCTGCCACTATTTTGCTCCTTCAGTACTTTCTGGCTTCTCTATCTGCACAGATTGGTCATATCGTTTGATACTTGCCCTCCTATCTCATTTCATTGAACATAAAACGCCGTTCTTTCATCTATGTTGTCACAAATGGGAAGATTTGTTTTCTTCTTATGGGTGAAAGGCAATTAATTGTTTATGTATACCACTTCTGCTGTATCCATTCAACTTCTGATGGAGACGGACCCGCTACCTTGAATAGTGCTACGATAAACAAGGGGGTGCACATACCTATTTAAATTTGGCTACTGCATTATATCTACTTATCTATACTACTTACTTTTACTCTATGTATCTATCATCTATCATCTGACAATCTACCTTCTTGCTATCTCTCATCTATCATAGTCATCATTTATCTCTATCATCTATCATCTTTCTGCAACTATGATCTTTAATACGTTCTATGTGTATCTATCTTTTATTTCTCATGAATACACAATTACATGAGTAATATTGTTTACTACAACTTCCATCAACATTATATCCCCAGATATCCCATTGCGTTCACTATTCTCCAGTGCAGTAAAATAATGTAGAATCACTAGTCTTCTCTGTGACGTGCAGTCCTCCACGTTCCCCAGCCCAACACTATGTACACTTATTCTAAATCACCATTTCTAAACCCCAGTCCTTCTTATCCCTCCTCTATAATACAACCGGCCCAGTCTCTTTCCTTTGGTAAACATTAGTCCATTCTTCTCTTCAGCGTGGCTTCTACAGTTTTGGTTTCTTCATTTTAGTTCTCTTTTTTAATACTCTGCTTGTGAGTGAAATCACTTACCAATTTTCCCACTCTCCACCGCTTATTTCACTGAGCATAATCCTCTGTATCTCCATCCATGTTGTTGTAAATGGCAGGGTTTGTTTTAGTCATATATCTGAATAATATCCCACTCTTCATTTGCTGAAGGATACTTAGCTTCACTATTGTTATCATTGTGGTAAATAACATAGGTGTGCACACGTCTCCTTAAACCTGGCTGCTGCTTTCTCTGTTACTCTGCATTTATTTTATGCATTCGTTCATTTAATTATATTTCATTAGTCTACAAGTACATGAAAAAAATTATGTGTGCTAGGACCGGCCCATCACAAAGAACTCCAGGATTCTCATTTGCAGTCACACTCTGTGAGCATAGTAAGATACTGTAGAATCACTACTTGTCTTCCGTGTTTTGTACAGCCATCCCCACAATGCCCATCTGCAGTATTCATGGAAATCATATAGCACTATTTCTTTACCCTACTTCCACCATCCGTTCTCTCCTGTCCATCACAGATCCTTTCCCTTTGGAATCTCTTAGACCAATTTTCATTTCTGTGAATCGGATGATGTTTTGCTCCTTCAGTTTTTCTTTTTCCTACATCTCCACAGATGGCTCAAGTCACTTGACACTTGTCTTTCTCCACCTCTTATGTCATGAGTATAGTGCCCTCCTGCAATTCCTAGTTTTTACAAATGTTAAAATTTATTGTCATCTTATGGCTGAGTAATATTCAACTGTGAATATGTACCACAAATTCTTTACTCATTAATCTACTGATGGAAAGTTACCTGGGCTACTGTGCTTACTGCTGATAAACCCGTGGATGTATGTGCCTTTTTAACTTGTCTGCTCCAATGGATTTATGGATATGTGTTTATTATTGAATTGTTTGTTCACCGTTAATGTGCAATTGTATGGGTAACGTATTTCTTGGACCCCCATTTCCTCGTTTCACCCAAAACGCCCGTGCAGTCACTTTCATCACCATAACAATGTACTGAAGTATTGCTAGTTGTCTTCTCTGTTGGACTCCACGTGCATCCATTCCCACATTATATATGCTAACTGAAATGCTCCATTTCTTCCACACATCCTTTCCCATGCATTTCCAACCATCCTTCTCTGTCTCTTTCCCTTTGGTTACTGTGAATCTATTCTTATGTTCTGTGACACCGCTGTTTTTCTCCTTCAGCTTTTTCTTTTTTCTTATATTCCAATGATGAGTGACATCATTTTACTTATATATGTAGGCTAGAACAAGTTACGTTTCTAAGATGTGGCAGCTCCACACGGCTGAGGTCTGCCCAACATGTGCTAGTGGAGTTTGCAGGAACAGACTTGTTGCCTGGAGATTCCATGATGTCACAGTGCACCTCTTTCATAGAGACGGGATATGTTAGCTCAGATTAGCTGGTTCTCACTTCACAGCATGCTACCCAGCACGGAGTTGGACTTTGGTAAGATGGGCGCTGACCACCTTGACAGGTTCAGAGGAAAAGGAAAAGAGATCCAAGATACTGCTTGTTTCTTTTGATTTTGGCATCAATACCACACAGTTACCTTAGCGCAATTATGGTAATTAGACAAACCCAATTTTCTAATCCACACGTTATACAGCATAAGTTTCACTGTCCACGAGACCCTTAATGCACTGTAGTAGCTCTACTGTTCTTTGCTGTTGTACTGCCTTCCTCGTGCCCACACCCTCTGCACATATGTGTGCTACATGTAATGCCCCATTTTACCTCTCATTCCTCCCTTTCAAGAGATTCCCCTCTTTCACTTTCCCCTTGGTAACCATTAGTCCACTCTTCAGTTCATTGAACCTGCCACTGTCTTGTTCCTTCACTATTTCTCTTTTTTTCTAACTCTCCACAGTAGAGTGACATCAATTGCCACTTGACTTTCTCTTCGTGGCTTATTTCACTGAGAACAATACCCACAAGTTCCATCCATGTTTTTGTAAATGGTAAGATTTGCTTTCTTCGTATGGCTGAATAATATTCTACGTCCCTTTTACTGATGGACATTTAGCTTGGCTATTGTCAATACTTCAGTGAGAAACATATCGGTGCAATTTTCGTTTTTCACATGGGCTGCTGCATTCTGTTTATATATTTATAGATTTGTTTTTTTATATTTATTCATATATTCCTTTATTAATTCTTTAATAATTAATCTAAAATTACATGAGAATCATTAATTTTACAAGACCCACAGTATAACCAAGATCAACCCAGTTACGTCCCTGAAGTCACTGTCCATGAGCATAGTAAGATACTGTAGATTCCATCTCCCCCAATCCACAATAATAATGCTAATCATTATGCCTACCTTCTCCTTGCTTTCATATGTAACAACGCCACTCTCTTCCCCTTGGTAAGTGTTACTCCAAACTTGTGTTTTGAGAATCTGCTCATGTTTTGCTCCTTCAGTTTTATCTTGGCTCTTCGTCTCCACCCATGTGTTAAATCATTTGATACATTTTTTCTCTTCCTCAATATTTCACTGAGCATAATATGCTCTAGCGCCATCCATGATGTAGTAAATGCTAGGATTTGTTTTCTTCAGATGGCTGAGTAATGTTCCTTTCTGTATATGTACCACATCTTCTATAGCCATTAATCTATTGATGTCCAATTAGCTCGGTTTCTTTGAATAGTAGTCTGATTATCATAGGGATATATATGTCTTTATCAGCGTTGCAGATTCATTGTTTTTATTGGATTCTTTAATTAGTTTATTCTTTATTTACTTATTATTAATCTATAAGTAAAGGTATAACATGAGATTTTGTAGACTCCACCTGTCTCGAAATTCTTCCCAATGCCCCATTGCAGTCACTTCCATCAACAGAGCAATGTACTCTAGATTCACAGCCTGTCTTCACTGTTTGGTTAAGCAGTCACTACGCACCCTCAAAAACATAACATGTGCTAATTATTATGCATCCTTTCCCTTCCCAATGTTGTCCCTCCATTCTCCCATGTCCACCCTAGTCGTTTTTCCTTTGGTAACTGGTAGGTCATTCTTGGGCTCTGTGTGTCTGCCACTATTTTGCTCCTTCAGTACTTTCTGGCTTCTCTATCTGCACAGATTGGTCATATCGTTTGATACTTGCCCTCCTATCTCATTTCATTGAACATAAAACGCCGTTCTTTCATCTATGTTGTCACAAATGGGAAGATTTGTTTTCTTCTTATGGGTGAAAGGCAATTAATTGTTTATGTATACCACTTCTGCTGTATCCATTCAACTTCTGATGGAGACGGACCCGCTACTGTGAATAGTGCTACGATAAACAAGGGGGTGCACATACCTTTTTTAAATTTGGCTACTGCATTATATCTACTTATCTATACTACTTACTTTTACTCTATGTATCTATCATCTATCATCTGACAATCTACCTTCTTGCTATCTCTCATCTATCATAGTCAACATTTATCTCTATCATCTATCATCTTTCTGCAACTATGATCTTTAATACGTTCTATGTGTACCTATCTTTTATTTCTCATGAATACACAATTACATGAGTAATATTGTTTACTACAACTTCCATCAACATTATATCCCCAGATATCCCATTGCGTTCACTATTCTCCAGTGCAGTAAAATAATGTAGAATCACTAGTCTTCTCTGTGACGTGCAGTCCTCCACGTTCCCCAGCCCAACACTATGTACACTTATTCTAAATCACCATTTCTAAACCCCAGTCCTTCTTATCCCTCCTCTATAATACAACCGGCCCAGTCTCTTTCCTTTGGTAAACATTAGTCCATTCTTCTCTTCAGCGTGGCTTCTACAGTTTCGGTTTCTTCATTTTAGTTCTCTTTTTTAATACTCTGCTTGTGAGTGAAATCACTTGCCAATTTTCCCACTCTCCACCGCTTATTTCACTGAGCATAATCCTCTGTATCTCCATCCATGTTGTTGTAAATGGCAGGGTTTGTTTTAGTCATATATCTGAATAATATCCCACTCTTCATTTGCTGAAGGATACTTAGCTTCACTATTGTTATCATTGTGGTAAATAACATAGGTGTGCACACGTCTCCTTTAACCTGGCTGCTGCTTTCTCTGTTACTCTGCATTTATTTTATGCATTCGTTCATTTAATTATATTTCATTAGTCTACAAGTACATGAAAAAAATTATGTGTGCTAGGACCGGCCCATCACAAAGAACTCCAGGATTCTCATTTGCAGTCACACTCTGTGAGCATAGTAAGATACTGTAGAATCACTACTTGTCTTCCGTGTTTTGTACAGCCATTACCACAATGCCCATCTGCAGTATTCATGGAAATCATATAGCACTATTTCTTTACCCTACTTCCACAATCCATTCTCTCCTATCCATCACAGATCCTTTCCCTTTGGAATCTCTTAGACCAATTTTCATTTCTGTGAATCGGATGATGTTTTGCTCCTTCAGTTATTCTTTTTCCTACATCTCCACAGATGGCTCAAGTCACTTGACACTTGTCTTTCTCCACCTCTTATGTCATGAGTATATTGCCCTCCTGCAATTCCGAGTTTTTACAAATGTTAAAATTTATTGTCATCTTATGGCTGAGTAATATTCAACTGTGAATATGTACCACAAATTCTTTACTCATTAATCTACTGATGGAAAGTTACCTGGGCTACTGTGCTTACTGCTGATAAACCCGTGGATGTATGTGCCTTTTTAACTTGTCTGCTCCAATGTATTTATGGATATGTGTTTATTATTGAATTGTTTGTTCACCGTTAATGTGCAATTGTATGGGTAACGTATTTCCTGGACCCCCATTTCCTCGTTTCACCCAAAACGCCCGTGCAGTCACTTTCATCACCATAACAATGTACTGAAGTATTGCTAGTTGTCTTCTCTGTTGGACTCCACGTGCATCCATTCCCACATTATATATGCTAACTGAAATGCTCCATTTCTTCCACACATCCTTTCCCATGCATTTCCAACCATCCTTCTCTGTCTCTTTCCCTTTGGTAACTGTGAATCTATTCTTATGTTCTGTGACACCGCTGTTTTTCTCCTTCAGCTTTTTCTTTTTTCTTATATTCCAATGATGAGTGACATCATTTTACTTATATATGTAGGCTAGAACAAGTTACGTTTCTAAGATGTGGCAGCTCCACACGGCTGAGGTCTGCCCAACATGTGCTAGTGGAGTTTGCAGGAACAGCCTTGTTGCCTGGAGATTCCATGATGTCACAGTGCACCTCTTTCATAGAGACGGGATATGTTAGCTCAGATTAGCTGGTTCTCACTTCACAGCATGCTACCCAGCACGGAGTTGGACTTTGGTAAGATGGGCGCTGACCACCTTGACAGGTTCAGAGGAAAAGGAAAAGAGATCCAAGATACTGCTTGTTTCTTTTGATTTTGGCATCAATACCACACAGACACCTTAGTGCAATTATGGTAATTAGACAAACCCCATTTTCAAATCCACACGTTATACAGCATAAGTTTCACTGTCCACGAGACCCTTAATGCACTGTAGTAGCTCTACTGTTCTTTGCTGTTGTACTGCCTTCCTCGTGCCCACACCTTCTGCACATATGTGTGCTACATGTAATGCCCCATTTTACCTCTCATTCCTCCCTTTCAAGAGATTCCCCTCTTTCACTTTCCCCTTGGTAACCATTAGTCCACTCTTCAGTTCATTGAACCTGCCACTGTCTTGTTCCTTCACTATTTCTCTTTTTTTCTAACTCTCCACAGTAGAGTGACATCAATTGCCACTTGACTTTCTCTTCGTGGCTTATTTCACTGAGAACAATACCCACAAGTTCCATCCATGTTTTTGTAAATGGTAAGAATTGCTTTCTTCGTATGGCTGAATAATATTCTACGTCCCTTTTACTGATGGACATTTAGCTTGGCTATTGTCAATACTTCAGTGAGAAACATATGGGTGCAATTTTCGTTTTTAACATGGGCTGCTGCATTCTGTTTATATATTTATAGATTTGTTTTTTTATATTTATTCATATATTCCTTTATTAATTCTTTAATAATTAATCTAAAATTACATGAGAATCATTAATTTTTCAAGACCCACTCTATAACCAAGATCAACCCAGTTACGTCCCTGAAGTCACTGTCCATGAGCATAGTAAGATACTGTAGATTCCATCTCCCCCAATCCACAATAATAATGCTAATCATTATGCCTACCTTCTCCTTGCTTTCATATGTAACAACGCCACTCTCTTCCCCTTGGTAACTGTTACTCAAAACTTGTGTTTTGTGAATCTTCTGATGTTTTGCTCCTTCAGTTTTATCTTGGCTCTTCGTCTCCACGCATGTGATAAATCATATGATACATTTCTTCTCTTCCTCACTTATTTCACAGAGCATAATATGCTCTAGCGCCATCCATGATGTAGTAAATGCTAGGATTTGTTTTCTTCAGATGGCTGAGTAATGTTCCTTTCTGTATATGTACCACATCTTCTATAGCCATTAATCTATTGATGTCCAATTAGCTCGGTTTCTTTGAATAGTAGTCTGATTATCATAGGGATATATATGTCTTTATTAGCTGTGCAGATTCATTGGTTTTATTGGATTCTTTAATTAGTTTATTCTTTATTTACTTATTATTAATCTATAAGTAAAAGTATAACATGAGATTTTCTAGACTCCACCTGTCTCGAAATTCTTCCGAATGCCCCTTTGCAGTCACTTCCATCAACAGAGCAATGTACTCTAGATTCACAGCCTGTCTTCACTGTTTGGTTAAGCAGTCACTACGCACCCTCAAAAACATAACATGTGCTAATTATTATGCATCCTTTCCCTTCCCAATGTTGTCCCTACATTCTCCCATGTCCACCCTAGTCGTTTTTCCTTTGGTAACTGGTAGTTCTTTCTTGGGCTCTGTGTGTCTGCCACTATTTTGCTCCTTCAGTACTTTCTGGCTTCTCTATCTGCACAGATTGGTCATATCGTTTGATACTTGCCCTCCTATCTCATTTCATTGAACATAAAACGCCGTTCTTTCATCTATGTTGTCACAAATGGGAAGATTTGTTTTCTTCTTATGGGTGAAAGGCAATTAATTGTTTATGTATACCACTTCTGCTGTATCCATTCAACTTCTGATGGATACAGACCCGCTACTGTGAATAGTGCTGCGATAAACAAAGGGGTGCACATACCTTTTTTAAATTTGGCTACTGCATTATATCTACTTATCTATACTACTTACTTTTACTCTATGTATCTATCATCTGTCATCTGACAATCTACCTTCTTGCTATCTCTCATGTATCATAGTCATCATTTATCTCTATCATCTATCATCTTTCTGCAACTATGATCTTTAATACGTTCTATGTGTATCTATCTTTTATTTCTCATGAATACACAATTACATGAGTAATATTGTTTACTACAACTTCCATCAACATTATATCCGCAGATATCCCATTGCGTTCACTATTCTCCAGTGGAGTAAAATAATGTAGAATCACTAGTCTTCTCTGTGACGTGCAGTCCTCCACGTTCCCCAGCCCAACACTATGTACACTTATTCTAAATCTCCATTTCTAAACCCCAGTCCTTCTTATCCCTCCTCTATAATACAACAGGCCCAGTCTCTTTCCCTTGGTAAACATTAGTCCATTCATCTCTTCAGCGTGGCTTCTACAGTTTTGGTATCTTCATTTTAGTTCTCTTTTTTAATACTCTGCTTGTGAGTGAAATCATTTGCCAATTTTCCCACTCTCCACCGCTTATTTCACTGAGCATAATCCTCTGTATCTCCATCCATGCTGTTGGAAATGGCAGGGTTTGTTTTAGTCATATATCTGAATAATATAACACTCTTCATTTGCTGAAGGATACTTAGCTTCACTATTGTTATCATTGTGGTAAATAACATAGGTGTGCACACGTCTCCTTTAACCTGGCTGCTGCTTTCTCTGTTACTCTGCATTTATTTTATGCATTCGTTCATTTAATTATATTTTATTAGTCTACAGGTACATGAAAAAATTATGTGTGCTAGGACCGGCCCATCACAAAGAACTCCAGGATTCTCATTTGCAGTCACACTCTGTGAGCATAGTAAGATACTGTAGAATCACTACTTGTCTTCCATGTTTTGTACAGCCATCCCCACAATGCCCATCTGCAGTATTCATGGAAATCATATAGCACTCTTTCTTTACCCTACTTCCACCATCCATTCTCTCCTATCCATTACAGATCCTTTCCCTTTGGAATTTCTTAGACCAATTTTCATTTCTGTGAATCGGATGATGTTTTGCTCCTTCAGTTTTTCTTTTTCCTACATCTCCACAGATGGCTCAAGTCACTTGACACTTGTCTTTCTCCACCTCTTATGTCATGAGTATAGTGACTTCCTGCAATTCCGAGTTTTTACAAATGTTAAAATTTATTGTCATCTTATGGCTGAGTAATATTCATCTGTGAATATGTACCACAAATTCTTCACTCATTAATCTACTGATGGAAAGTTACCTGGGCTACTGTGCTTACTGCTGATAAACTCGTGGATGTATGTGCCTTTTTAACTTGTCTGCTCCAATGGATTTATGGATATGTGTTTATTATTGAATTGTTTGTTCACCGTTAATGTGCAATTGTATGGGTAACGTATTTCCTGGACCCCCATTTCCTCGTTTCACCCAAAACGCCCGTGCAGTCACTTTCATCACCATAACAATGTACTGAAGTATTGCTAGTTGTCTTCTCTGTTGGACAGCACTCCACGTGCATCAATTCCCACATTATATATGCTAACTGAAATGCTCCATTTCTTCCACACATCCTTTCCCATGCATTTCCAACCATCCTTCTCTGTCTCTTTCCCTTTGGTAACTGTGAATCTATTCTTATGTTCTGTGACACCGCTGTTTTTCTCCTTCAGCTTTTTCTTTTTTCTTATGTTCCAATGATGAGTGACATCATTTAACTTATATATGTAGGCTAGAACAAGTTACGTTTCTAAGATGTGGCAGCTGAACACGGCTGAGGTCTGCCCAACATGTGCTAGTGGAGTTTGCAGGAACAGACTTGTTGCCTGGAGATTCCATGATGTCACAGTGCACCTCTTTCATAGAGACGGGATATGTTAGCTCAGATTAGCTGGTTCTCACTTCACAGCATGCTACCCAGCACGGAGTTGGACTTTGGTAAGATGGGCGCTGACCACCTTGACAGGTTCAGAGGAAATGGAAAAGAGATCCAAGATACTGCTTGTTTCTTTTGATTTTGGCATCAATACCACACAGTTACCTTAGCGCAATTAAGGTAATTAGGCAAACCCAATTTTCTAATCCACACGTTATACAGCATAAGTTTCACTGTCCACGAGACCCTTAATGCACTGTAGTAGCTCTACTGTTCTTTGCTGTTGTACTGCCTTCCTCGTGCCCACACCCTCTGCACATATGTGTGCTACATGTAATGCCCCATTTTACCTCTCATTCCTCCCTTTCAAGAGATTCCCCTCTTTCACTTTCCCCTTGGTAACCATTAGTCCACTCTTCAGTTCATTGAACCTGCCACTGTCTTGTTCCTTCACTATTTCTCTTTTTTTCTAACTCTCCACAGTAGAGTGACATCAATTGCCACTTGACTTTCTCTTCGTGGCTTATTTCGCTGAGAACAATACCCACAAGTTCCATCCATGTTTTTGTAAATGGTAAGATTTCCTTTCTTCGTATGGCTGAATAATATTCTACGTCCCTTTTACTGATGGACATTTAGCTTGGCTATTGTCAATACTTCAGTGAGAAACATATGGGTGCAATTTTCGTTTTTAACATGGGCTGCTGCATTCTGTTTATATATTTATAGATTTGTTTTTTTATATTTATTCATATATTCCTTTATTAATTCTTTAATAATTAATCTAAAATTACATGAGAATCATTAATTTTACAAGACCCACAGTATAACCAAGATCAACCCAGTTACGTCCCTGAAGTCACTGTCCATGAGCATAGTAAGATACTGTAGATTCCATCTCCCCCAATCCACAATAATAATGCTAATCATTATGCCTACCTTCTCCTTGCTTTCATATGTAACAACGCCACTCTCTTCCCCTTGGTAACTGTTACTCCAAACTTCTGTTTTGAGAATCTGCTGATGTTTTGCTACTTCAGTTTTATCTTGGCTCTTCGTCTCCACGCATGTGTTAAATCATTTGATACATTTTTTCTCTTCCTCAATATTTCACTGAGCATAATATGCTCTAGCGCCATCCATGATGTAGTAAATGCTAGGATTTGTTTTCTTCAGATGGCTGAGTAATGTTCCTTTCTGTACATGTACCACATCTTCTATAGCCATTAATCTATTGATGTCCAATTAGCTCGGTTTCTTTGAATAGTAGTCTGATTATCATAGGGATATATATGTCTTTATTAGCTGGGCAGATTCATTGATTTTATTGGATTCTTTAATTAGTTTATTCTTTATTTACTTATTATTAATCTATAAGTAAAAGTATAACATGAGATTTTCTAGACTCCACCTGTCTCGAAATTCTTCCCAATGCCCCATTGCAGTCACTTCCATCAACAGAGCAATGTACTCTAGATTCACAGCCTGTCTTCACTGTTTGGTTAAGCAGTCACTACGCACCCTCAAAAACATAACATGTGCTAATTATTATGCATCCTTTCCCTTCCCAATGTTGTCCCTCCATTCTCCCATGTCCACCCTAGTCGTTTTTCCTTTGGTAACTGGTAGTTCATTTTTGGGCTCTGTGTGTCTGCCACTATTTTGCTCCTTCAGTACTTTCTGGCTTCTCTATCTGCACAAATTGGTCATATCGTTTGATACTTGCCCTCCTATCTCATTTCATTGAACATAAAACCCCGTTCTTTCATCTATGTTGTCACAAATGGGAAGATTTGTTTTCTTCTTATGGGTGAAAGGCAATTAATTGTTTATATATACCACTTCTGCTGTATCCATTCAACTTTTGATGGAGACGGATCCGCTACTGTGAATAGTGCTGCGATAAACAAAGGGGTGCACATACCTTTTTTAAATTGGGCAACTGCATTATATCTACTTATCTATACAACTTACTTTTCCTCTATGTATCTATCATCTATCATCTGACAATCTACATTCTTGCTATCTCTCATCTATCATAGTCATCATTTATCTCTATCATCTATCATCTTTCTGCAACTATGATCTTTAATACGTTCTATGTGTATCTATCTTTTATTTCTCATGAATACACAATTACATGAGTAATATTTTTTACTACAACTTCCATCAACATTATATCCCCAGATATCCCATTGCGTTCACTATCCTCCAGTGCAGTAAAATAATGTAGATTCACTAGTCTTCTCTGTGACGTGCAGTCCTCCACGTTCCCCAGCCCAACACTATGTACACTTATTCTAATTCACCATTTCTAACCCCCAGTCCTTCTTATCCCTCCACTATAACACAACCGGCCCAGTCTCATTCCTTTGGTAAACATTAGTCCATTCTTCTCTTCAGCGTGGCTTCTACAGTTTTGGTTTCTTCATTTTAGTTCTCTTTTTTAATACTCTGCTTGTGAGTGAAATCATTTGCCAATTTTCCCACTCTCCACCGCTTATTTCACTGAGCATAATCCTCTGTATCTCCATCCATGTTGTTGCAAATGGCAGGGTTTGTTTTAGTCATATATCTGAATAATATCCCACTCTTCATTTGCTGATGGATACTTAGCTTCACTATTGTTATCATTGTGGTAAATAACATAGGTCTGCATACGTCTCCTTTAACCTGGCTGCTGCTTTCTCTGTTACACTGTATTTATTTTATGCATTCGTTCATTTCATTATATCTCATTAGGCTACAAGTACATGAATAAAATTATGTGTGCTAGGACCGGCCCATCACAAAGAAATCCAGGATTCTCATTTGCACTCACACTCCGTGAGCATAGTAAGATACTGTAGAATCACTACTTGTCTTCCGTGTTTTGTACAGCCATCCCCACTATGCCCATCTGCAGTATTCATGGAAATCATATAGCACTCTTTCTTTACCCTACTTCCACCATCCATTCTCTCCTATCCATCACAGATCCTTTCCCTTTGGAATCTCTTAGACCAATTTTCATTTCTGTGAATCGGATGATGTTTTGCTCCTTCAGTTTTTCTTTTTCCTACATCTCCACAGATGGCTCAAGTCACTTGACACTTGTCTTTCTCCACCTCTTATGTCATGAGTATAGTGCCCTCCTGCAATTCCGAGTTTTTACAAATGTTAAAATTTACTGTCATCTTATGGCTGAGTAATATTCAACTGTGAATATGTACCACAAATTCTTTACTCATTAATCTACTGATGGAAAGTTACGTGGGCTACTGTGCTTACTGCTGATAAACCCGTGGATGTATGTGCCTTTTTAACTTGTCTGCTCCAATGGATTTATGGATATGTGTTTATTATTGAATTGTTTGTTCACCGTTAATGTGCAATTGTATGGGTAACGTATTTCCTGGACCCCCATTTCCTCGTTTCACCCAAAACGCTCGTGCAGTCACTTCCATCACCGTAAAAATGTACTGTAGTATTGCTAGTTGTCTTCTCTGTTGGACAGCACTCCACGTGCATCCGTTCCCACATTATATATGTTAACTGAAATGCTCCCTTTCTTCCACACATCCTTTCCCCTCCATTTCCAACGATCCTTCTCTGTCTCTTTCCCTTTGGTAACTGTGAATCTATTCTTATGTTCTGTGACACCGCTGTTTTTCTCCTTCAGCCTTTTCTTTTTTCTTATATTCCAATGATGAGTGACATCATTTTACTTATATATGTAAGCCAGAAGAAGTTATGTTTCTAAGATGTTGCAGCTCCACACGGCTGAGCTCTGCCCAACATGTGCTAGTGGAGTTTGCAGGAACAGCCTTGTTGCCTGGAGATTCCATGATGTCACAGTGCGCCTCTTTCATAGAGACAGGATATGTAAGCTCAGATTAGCTGGTTCTCACTTCAGAGCATGCTACCCTGCACGGATTTGGACTTTGGTAAGATGGGCGCTGTCCACCTTGACAGGTTCAGAGGAAAAGAAAAGAGATCCAAGATACTGCTTGTTTCTTTTGATTTTGGCATCAATACCACACAGTTACCTTAGCGCAATTATGGTAATTAGACAAACCCATTTTCAAATCCACACTTTATACAGCATAAGTGTCACTGTCCACGAGCCCCTTAATGCACTGCAGTAGCTCTACTGTTCTTTGCTGTTGTACTGCCTTCCTCGTGCCCGTACCCTCTCCACATATGTGTGCTACGTGTAATGCCCCATTTTACCTCTCATTCCTCCCTTTCAAGCCATTCCCCTCTTTCACTTTCTCCTTGGTAACCATTAGTCCACTCTTCAGTTCATTGAACCTGCCACTGTCTTGTTCCTTCACTATTTCTCTTTATTTCTAACTCTCCACAGTAGAGTAACATCAATTGCCACTTGACTTTCTCTTCGTGGCTTATTTCACTGAGAACAATACCCACAAGTTCCATCCATGTTTTTGTAAATGGTAAGATTTGCTTTCTTCGTATGGCTGAATAATATTCTACGTCCCATTTACTGATGGATATTTAGCTTGCCTATTGTCAATATTTCAGTGAGAAACATATGGGAGCAATTTTCGTTTTTAACATAGGCTGTTGCATTCTGTTTATATATTTATAGATTTGTTTTCTTATATTTATTCATATATTCCTTTATTAATTCTTTTTTTTTTTTAATAGTTATTTTTTATTGAAGGGTAGTTGACACAAAGTATTACATTACATGAGTTTCAAGTGTACAACACAGTGGTAGAACATTTATATACATAATTCTAGGTTCCAGCTATCACCCTACCAGGCTGTTACAATATCTTGTCTATATTCCTTATGCTATACATTACATCCCGGTTACTAATTTATTTTACCATTGGAAGTCTGTCCTTTTTTTTTTTTGTGAGGGCATCTCTCATATTTATTGATCAAATGGTTGTTAACGACAATAAAATTCTGTATAGGGGAGTCAATGCTCAATGCACAATCATTATTCCACCCCAAGCCTAACTTTTGTCAGTCTCCAATCTTCTGAGGCATAACAAACAAGTTTTTACATGTAGAACAAATTCTTACATAATGAATAAGTTACATAGTGAACAGTAAAAGGGCAGTCATCACAGAAACTTTCGGTTTTGCTCATGCATTATGGACTATAAACAGTCAGTTCAAATATGAATACTGATTTGGTTTTTATACTTGATTTATATGTGGATACCACATTTCTCTCTTTATTATTATTATTTTTAATAAAATGCTGAAGTGGTAGGTAGATACAAGATAAAGGTAGAAAACATAGTTTAGTGTTGTATGAGAGCACATGTAGATGATCAGGTGTGTGCCTGTAGACTATGTGTTAAACCAAGCTAGACCAGGGCAATAAAACATCCACGTATGCAGAAGATTTCTCTCAGAACGGGGGGGTGAGGTTCTAAGCCTCACCTCTGTTGATCCCCAATTTCTCACCTGACGGCCCCCCTGCGACTGTGCCTGTCTTAGGTTGTTCCTCCCTTGAGGAATCTTACCCGTCTCTGGCTAACCAGTCATCTTCCCGGGCCATACAGGGAAATGTGAAGTTGGTAAGTGAGAGAGAAGCCTTATTGTTTGAAAAAGTTAGCTTTTTACTTCTTTGCATATTTATGCCCTGTGACTTCTATGCCCAGCATTTGTCTTGAGGTATCTTTACCACTTGGAAAAATTATGATACTTGGTAAATTTGATATGAGGCACAAATTCTATTTAAGGGTTGTAATTAGGAAGGAAGAAGAAAAGCTATAGAAGTAGCAGGCGGAAGAAAACATGGGAAGATTGATTATTTCTTTGATATATCTTCTTGTAGAGTAACTTCAGCATGTATAGGTTTTAAGCTACTACTTAAATTGCACACACACATTAACATAATAGGAGTATAGTTACATAACCAAAGCATATCTGTAATTACCAGCCCTCTGCAGTGAAACCAAGAAAACCAGTTAGGCACCTTAGGCATTTGTGAAAACTTATCTATGATATGGTGGATATTGTCCAAATGAACTTGAACAGTCTGAGAGAAATCAGACAAATTAAAACAACCCATTCCTGGGGACTGTTCACATGCCATATGTTCTTTTAACAATAAATAGTTTGTAGTTGTAAGACTTTGGAGCGCTACAATATGTACTTCTCCAAATTCTTGGTTGAGTTCCAACAGTATAGATCCAGTCCAATTTTGTTGTTTTACTGTATGCACAGGCCAGCTTAGATATCTCCTTCTTCATTCCCATGGCAGGTCCAGGAACTGGTGGGATGAGTGCATCTACAGCTGTAGCAGTGCGTGGATCTTTGTTGGGGTTTTTTGATGATCATCTTCTGGCATGAGTCTTCCAGAGGGTGCAGATGTTGGAAGTTCTTTTTCATATCGTATCTTAGTTCATTTTCGGGGTAGCCCAATTAGGCTTTGATCCTCTGTATAAACACAAACAGACCCTTTGCCTACACTTTTATATGCCCTTTATATCATTGTATAGAACTCGTTGGAGGTTACCACACAGGAACTGCCTTTTTTTTTTTTTTTTTTGCTATCACTAATCTACACTTACATGACGAATATTATGTTTACTAGGCTCTCCCCTATACCAGGTCTCCCCTATAAACCCCTTTACAGTCACTGTCCTTCAGCATAGCAAAATGTTGTAGAATCACTACTTGCCTTCTCTGTGTTGTACAGCCCTCCCTTTTCTCCTACCCCCCCATGCATGTTAATCTTAATACCCCCCTACTTCTCCCCCCTTTATCCCTCCCTACCCACCCATCCTCCCCAGACCCTTTCCCTTTGGTACCTGTTAGTCCATTCTTGAGTTCTGTGATTCTGCTGCTGTTTTGTTCCTTCAGTTTTTCCTTTGTTCTTATATTCCACAGATAAGTGAAATCATTTGGTATTTCTCTTTCTCCGCTTGGCTTGTTTCACTGAGCATAATACCCTCCAGCTCCATCCATGTTGCTGCAAATGCTTGGATTTGCCCTTTTCTTATAGGTGAGTAGTATTCCATTGTGTATATGTACCACATCTTCTTTATCCATTCATCTATTGATGGACATTTAGGTTGCTTCCAATTCTTGGCTATTGTAAATAGTGCTGCAATAAACATAGGGGTGCATCTGTCTTTCTCAAACTTGATTGCTGCATTCTTAGGGTAAATTCCTAGGAGTGGAATTCCTGGGTCAAATGGTAAGTCTGTTTTGAGCATTTTGATGTACCTCCATACTGCTTTCGACAATGGTTGATCTAACTTACATTCCCACCAGCAGTGTAGGAGGGTTCCCCTTTCCCCAAAGCCTCGCCAACATTTGTTGTTGTTTGTCTTTTGGATGGAAGCCATCCTTACTGGTGTGAGGTGATACCTCATTGTAGTTTTAATTTGCATTTCTCTGATAATTAGCGATGTGGAGCATCTTTTCATGTGTCTGTTGGCCATCTGTATTTCTGTTTTGGAGAACTGTCTGTTCAGTTCCTCTGCCCATTTTTTAATTGGGTTATTTGTTTTTTGTTTGTTGAGGCGTGAGAGCTCCTTATATATTCTGGACGTCAAGCCTTTATCGGATGTGTCATTTTCAAATATATTCTCCCATACTGTAGGAATCCTTCTTGTTCTATTGATGGTGTCTTTTGCTGTACAGAAGCTTTTCAGCTTAATATAGTCCCACTTACTCATTTTTGCTGTTGTTTTCCTTGCCCGGGGAGATATGTTCAAGAAGAGGTCACTCATGTTTATGTCTAAGAGGTTTTCGCCTATGTTTTCTTCCAGGAGTTTAATGGTTTCATGGCTTACATTCAGGTCTTTGATCCATTTTGAGTTTACTTTTGTATATGGGGTTAGACAATGGTCCAGTTTCATTCTCCTACATGTAGCTGTCCAGTTTTGCCAGCACCACCTGTTGAAGAGACTGTCATTTCGCCATTGTATGTCCATGGCTCATTTATCAAATATTAATTGACCATATATGTCTGGGTTAATGTCTGGATTCTCTAGTCTGTTCCATTGGTCTGTGGCTCTGCTCTTGTGCCAGTACCAAATTGTCTTGATTACTATGGCTTTATAGTAGAGCTTGAAGTTGGGGAGTGAGATCCCCCCTACTTTATTCTTCTTTCTCAGGATTGCTTTGGCTATTCGGGGTCTTTGGTGTTTCCATATGAATTTTTGAATTATTTGTTCCAGTTCATTGAAGAATGTTGCTGGTAGTTTCATAGGGATTGCATTAAATCTGTATATTGCTTTGGGCAGGATGGCCATTTTAACGATATTAATTCTTCCTAGCCACGAGCATGGGATGAGTTTCCATCTGTTAGTGTCCCCTTTAATTTCTCTTAAGAGTGACTTGTAGTTTTCAGAGTATAAGTCTTTCACTTCTTTGGTTAGGTTTATTCCTAGGTATTTTATTTTTTTTGATGCAATTGTGAATGAAGTTGTTTTCCTGATTTCTCTCTCTGTTGGTTCATTGTTAGTATATAGGAAAGCCACAGATTTCTGTGTGTTGATTTGGTATCCTGCAACTTTGCTGTATTCCGATATCAGTTCTAGTAGTTTTGGGGTGGAGTCTTTAGGGTTTTTTATGTACAGTATCATGTCATCTGCAAATAGTGACAGTTTAACTTCTTCTTTACCAATCTGGATTCCTTGTATTTCTTTATTTTGTCTGATTGCCGTGGCTAGGACCTCCAGTACTATGTTAAATAACAGTGGAGAGAGTGGGCATCCCTGTCTAGTTCCCGATCTCAGAGGAAATGCTTTCAGCTTCTCGCTGTTCAATATAATGTTGGCTGTGGGTTTATCATAGAGGGCCTTTATTATGTTGAGGTACTTGCCCTCTATTCCCATTTTGCTGAGAGTTTTTAACATGAATGGATGTTGAACTTTGTCAAATGCTTTTTCAGCATCTATGGAGATGATCATGTGGTTTTTGTCTTTCTTTTTGTTGATGTGGTGGATGATGTTGATGGACTTTCGAATGTTGTACCATCCTTGCATCCCTGGGATGAATCCCACTTGGTCATGGTGTATGATCCTTTTGATGTATTTTTGAATTCGGTTTGCTAATATTTTGTTGAGTATTTTTGCATCTACGTTCATCAGGGATATTGGTCTGTAGTTTTCTTTTTTGGTGGGGTCTTTGCCTGGTTTTGGTATTAGGGTGATATTAGCTTCATAGAATGAGTTTGGGAGTATCCCCTCCTCCTCTATTTTTTGGAAAACTTTAAGGAGAATGGCTATTATGTCTTCCCTGTATGTCTGATAAAATTCCGAGGTAAATCCATCTGGCCCGGGGGTTTTGTTCTTTGGTAGTTTTTTGATTACCTCTTCAATTTCGTTGCTGGTAATTGGTCTGTTTAGATTTTCTGTTTCTTCCTGGGTCAATCTTGGAAGGTTATATTTTTCTAGGAAGTTGTCCATTTCTCCTAGGTTTCCCAGCTTGTTTGCATATAGGTTTTCATAGTATTCTCCAATAATTCTTTGCATTTCCGTGGGGTCCGTCGTGATTTTTCCTTTCTCGTTTCTGATACTGTTGATTTGTGTTGACTCTCTTTTCTTCTTAATAAGTCTGGCTAGAGGCTTATCTATTTTGTTTATTTTCTCGAAGAACCAGCTCTTGGTTTCATTGATTTTTGCTATTGTTTTATTCTTCTCAATTTTATTTAATTCTTCTCTGATCTTTATTATGTCCCTCCTTCTGCTGACCTTAGGCCTCATCTGTTCTTCTTTTTCCAATTTCGATAATTGTGACATTAGACCATTCATTTGGGATTGCTCTTCCTTTTTTAAATATGCTTGGATTGCTATATACTTTCCTCTTAAGACTGCTTTTGCTGCGACCCACAGAAGGTGGGGCTTAGTGTTGTTGTTGTCATTTGTTTCCATATATTGCTGGATCTCCATTTTGATTTGGTCATTGATCCATTGATTATTTATTAGCGTGTTGTTAAGCCTCCATGTGTTCGTGAGCCTCTTTGCTTTCTTTGTACAGTTTATTTCTAGTTTTATGCCTTTGTGGTCTGAGAAGTTGGTTGGTAGGATTTCAATGTTTTGGAATTTTCTGAGGCTCTTTTTGTGGCCTAGTATGTGGTCTATTCTGGAGAATGTTCCATGTGCACTTGAGAAGAATGTATATCCCGGTGCTTTTGGATGTAGAGTTCTATAGATGTCTATTAGGTCCATCTGCTCTACTGTGTTGTTCAGTGCTTCCGTGTCCTTACTTATTTTCTGCCCAGTGGATCTATCCTTTGGGGTGAGTGGTGTGTTGAAGTCTCCTAGAATGAATGCATTGCAGTCTATATCCCCCTTTAGTTCTGTTAGTATTTGTTTCACATATGCTGGTGCTCCTGTGTTGGGTGCATATATATTTAGAATGGTTATATCCTCTTGTTTGACTGAGCCCTTTATCATTATGTAGTGTCCTTCTTTATCTCTTGTTACTTTCTTTGTTTTGAAGTCTATTTTGTCTGATATTAGTACTGCAACCCCTGCTTTCTTCTCACTGTTGTTTGCTTGAAATATGTTTTTCCATCCCTTGACTTTTAGTCTGTACATGTCTTTGGGTTTGAGGTGAGTTTCTTGTAAGCAGCATATAGATGGGTCTTGCTTTTTTATCCATTCTGTTACTCTGTGTCTTTTGATTGGTGCATTCAACCCATTAACATTTAGGGTGACTATTGAAAGATATGTACTTATTGCCATTGCAGGCTTTAAATTCGTGGTTACCAAAGGTTCAAGGTTAGCCTCTTTAGTATCTTACTGCCTAACTTAGCTCGCTTATTGAGCTGTTATATACACTGTCTGGAGATTCTTTTCTTCTCTCCCTTCTTGTTCCTCCTCCTCGATTCTTCATATGTTGGGTGTTTTGTGCTGTGCTCTTTCTAGGAGTGCTCCCATCTAGAGCAGTCCCTGTAAGATGTTCTGTAGAGGTGGTTTGTGGAAAGCAAATTCCCTCAGCTTTTGTTTGTCTGGGAATTGTTTATTCCCACCGTCATATTTGAATGATAGTCGTGCTGGATACAGTATCCTTGGTTCAAGGCCCTTCTGTTTCATTGTATTAAATATATCATGCCATTCTCTTCTGGCCTGTAGGGTTTCTGTTGAGAAATCTGACGTTAGCCTGATGGGTTTCCCTTTATAGGTGACCTTTTTCTCTCTAGCTGCCTTTAACACTCTTTCCTTGTCCTTGATCTTTGCCATTTTAATTATTATGTGTCTTGGTGTTGCCCTTCTTGGATCCTTTCTGTTTGGGGTTCTGTGTATTTCCGTGGTCTGTTTGATTACTTCCTCCCCCAGTGTGGGGAAGTTTTCAGCAATTATTTATTCTAAGATACTTTCCATCGCTTTGCCTCTCTCTTCTTCTTCTGGGACCCCTATAATACGGATATTGCTCCTTTTAGATTGGTCACACAGTTCTCTTAATATTGCTTCATTCCTGGAGATCCTTTTGTCTCTCTCTATGTCAGCTTCCATGCGTTCCTGTTCTCTGATTTCAATTCCATCAATGGCCTCTTGCATTCTATCCATTCTGCTTATAAACCCTTCCAGAGTTTGTTTCATTTCTGCGATCTCCTTTCTGGCATCTGTGATCTCTTTCCGGACTTCATCCCATTTTTCTTGCGTATTTCTCTGCATCTCTGTCAGCATGTTTATGATTCTTTTTTTGAATTCTTTGTCAGGAAGACTGGTTAGGTCTGTCTCCTTCTCTGGTGTTGTCTCTGTGATCTTTGTCTGCCTGTAGCTTTGCCTTTTCATGGTGATAGGAATAGTCTGCAGAACTGGGACGAGTGACGGCTGGAAGGACTTCCTTTCTTGTTGGTTTGTGGCCCTCCTCTCCTTTGAGAACAGCGGCCTCTAGTGGCTTGTGCTGCGCAGCTGCGCGCAGACAGGGTTTCTGCTTCCTGCCCGGCTGCTATGGAGTTAATCTCCGCTGTTGCTGTGGGCGTGGCCTGGCTCGGGAAGCTACTCCAAAATGGTGGAGTCGCGTTGGAGCAGGAGCTGCTGGGAGGCTATTTATCTCCGTAAGGGGCCTCCCTGCTCCCTGCAGCCCAGGGGTTAGGGTGCCCAGAAATCCGGGATTCCCTACCTCTGGATTAAGTGGCCCGCCCTGCCCCTTTAAGACTTCCAAAAAGCACCGCCAAAACAAAACAACGACCACAAAAAAAACAAGAAAAAAAAATTTTTTCAATTAAAAAAAAAAAATTTTTAATTAAAAAAAAAAAAAGGTGGTCGTTCGTTTTTCTTTATTCTCCGGTGCCAGCCTCAGGCCTCTGCTCACCGGTCTTTCTGCCCTGTTTCCCTAATATTGGGGTCCCTGTCCCTTTAAGACTTCCAAAAAGCGCTCGCCATAACAAAGCAGCAAAAATGCAAAAAAAAAAAAATATGGTCGCGCTCTTTTCTTATGTCCTCTGTCGCCCAGCCTCCAGTGCCTGCTCACTGTTCTTGCTGCCCTGTTTTCCCAGTATCGAGGGCCCTGCACACTGGCCCGGATGGCTGGGGCTGGGTGTTCGGCAGCCCTGGGCTCGGTCTCCCTCCCGCTCTGCCTGCTCTTCTCCCGCCGGGAGCTGGGGGGAGGGGCGCTCGGCTCCCGCGGTGCCGGGGCTTGTATCTTACACCCTTCGCGAGGCGCTGGGTTCTCTCAGGTGTGGATGTGGTCTGGATATTGTCCTCTGTCCTCTGATCTTTATTCTAGGAAGGGTTGTCTTTGTTATATTTTCATAGATATATGTTGTTTTGGGAGGAGATTTCCGCTGCTCTACTCACGCCGCCATATTCCGCCCCTCTCTATTAATTCTTTAATAATTAATCTAAAATTACATGAGAATCATTAATTTTACAAGACCCACACTATAACCAAGATCAACCCAGTTACGTCCCTGAAGTCACTGTCCATGGGCATAGTAAGATACTGTAGATTCCATCTCCCCCAATCCACATTAATAATGCTAATCATTATGCCTACCTTCTCCTTGCTTTCATATGTAACAACGCCACTCTCTTACCCTTGGTAACTGTTACTCAAAACTTGTGTTTTGTTAATCTGCTGATGTTTTGCTCCTTCAGTTTTACCTTGGCACTTCGTCTCCACGCATGTGTTAAATCATATGATACATTTCTTCTCTTCCTCACTTATTTCACTGAGCATAATATGCTCTAGCGCCATCCATGACGTAGCAAATGCTAAGATTTGTTTTCTTCTGATGGCTGAGTAATGTTCCTTTCTGTATGTGTACCACATCTTCTATGTACATTAATCTATTGATGTCCAATTAGCTCGGTTTCTTTGAATAGTAGCCTGATTATCATAGGGATATATATGTCTATTAGCTTGGCAGTTTCATTGGTTTTATTGGATTCTTTAATTAGTTTATTCTTTATTTACTTATTATTAATCTATAAGTAAAAGTATAACATGAGATTTTCTAGACTCCACCTGTCTCGAAATTCTTCCCAATGCCCCACTGCACTGACATCCATCAACAGAGCAATGTACTCTAGATTCACAGCCTGTCTTCACTGTTTGGTTAAGCAGTCACTACGCACCCTCAAAAACATTACATGTGCTAATTATTATGGATCCTTTCCCTTCCCAATGTTGTCCCTCCATTCTCCCATGTCCACCCTAGTCGTTTTTCCTTTGGTAACTGGTAGTTCATTCTTGGGCTCGGTGTGTCTGCCACTATTTTGCTCCTTCATTTCTTTCCGGCTTCTCTATCTGCACAGATTGGTCATATCGTTTGATACTTGCCCTCCTATCTCATTTCATTGAAGAAAAAACCCCGTTCTTTCATCTATGTTGTCACAAATGGGAAGATTTGTTTTCTTCTTATGGGTGGAAGGCAATTAATTGTTTATATATACCACTTCTGCTGTATCCATTCAACTTCTGATGAAGACGGACCCGCTACTGTGAATAGTGCTGCGATAAACAAGGGAGTGCACATACCTTTTTTAAATTGGGCTTCTCCATTATATCTACTTATCTATACTACTTACTTTTACTCTATGTATCTATCATCTATCATCTGACAATCTACCTTCTTGCTATCTCTCATCTATCATAGTCATCATTTATCTCTATCATCTATCATCTTTCTGCAACTATGATCTTTAATACGTTCTAAGTGTATCTATCTTTTATTTCTCATGAATACACAATTACATGAGTAATATTGTTTACTACAACTTCCATCAACAATATATCCCCAGATATCCAATTGCGTTCACTATCCTCCAGTGCAGTAAAATAATGTAGAATCACTAGTCTTCTCTGTGACGTGCAGTCCTCCACGTTCCCCAGCCCAACACTATGTACACTTATTCTAAATCACCATTTCTAACACCCAGTCCTTCTTATCCCTCCTCTGTAATACAACCGGCCAGTCTCTTTCCTTTTTTAAACATTAGTCCATTCTTCTCTTCATCGTGGCTTCTGCAGTTTTGGTTTCTTCATTTTATTTCTTTTTTTAATTCTCTGCTTGTGAGTGAAATCACTTGCCAATTTTCCCACTCTCCACCGCTTATTTCACTGAGCATAATCCTCTGTATCTCCATCCATGTTGTTGTAAATGGCAGGGTTTGTTTTAGTCATATATCTGAAAAATATCCCACTCTTCATTTGCTGAAGGATACTTAGCTTCACTATTGTTATCATTGTGGTAAATAACATAGGTGTGCAAACGTCTCCTTTAAACTGGCTGCTGCTTTCTCTGTTACTCTGCATTTATTTTATGCATTCGTTCATTTAATTATATCTCATTAGTCTACAAGAACATGAATAAAATTATGTGTGCTAGGACCGGCCCATCACAAAGAACTCCAGGATTCTCATTTGCAGTCACACTCTGTGAGCATAGTTAGATACTGTAGAATCACTACTTGTCTTCCGTGTTTTGTACAGCCATCCCCACAATGCCCATCTGCAGTATTCATGGAAATCATATAGCACTCTTTCTTTACCCTACTTCCACCATCCATTCTCTCCTATCCATCACAGATCCTTTCCCTTTGGAATCTCTTAGACCAATTTTCATTTCTGTGAATCGGATGATGTTTTGCTCCTTCCGTTTTTCTTTTTCCTACATCACCCCAGATGGCTCAAGTCACTTGACACTTGTCTTTCTCCACCTCTTATGTCATGAGTATAGTGCCCTCGTGCAATTCCGAGTTTTTACAAATGTTAAAATTTATTGTCATCTTATGGCTGAGTAATATTCAACTGTGAATATGTACCACAAATTCTTTACTCATTAATCTACTGATGGAAAGTTACCTGGGCTACTGTGCTTACTGCTGATAAACCCGTGGATGTATGTGCCTTTTTTAACTTGTCTGCTGCAATGGATTTATTGATATGTGTTTATTATTGAGTTGTTTGTTCACCGTTAATGTGCAATTGTATGGGTAACGTATTTCCTGGACCCCCATTTCCTCGTTTCACCCAAAACGCCCGTGCAGTCACTTCCATCACCATAACAATGTACTGAAGTATTGCTACTTGTCTTCTCGGTTGGACAGCACTCCAAGTGCATCCATTCCCACATTATATATGCTAACTGAAATGCTCCATTTCTTCCACACATCCTTTCCCATCCATTTACAAAAATCCTTCTCTCTTTCCCTTTGGTAACTGTGAATCTATTCTTATGTTCTGTGACACCGCTGTTTTTCTCCTTCAGCTTTTTCTTTTTTCTTATATTCCAATGATGAGTGACATCATTTAACTTATATATGTATGCTAGAACAAGTTACGTTTCTAAGATGTGGCAGCTCCACAAGGCTGAGGTCTGCCCAACATGTGCTAGTGGAGTTTGCAGGAACAGACTTGTTGCCTGGAGATTCCATGATGTCACAGTGTGCCTCTTTCATAGAGACAGGATATGTTAGCACAGATTAGCTGGTTCTCACTTCACAGCATGCTACCCTGCACGGAGTTGGACTTTGGTAAGATGGGCGCTGACCACCTTGACAGGTTCAGAGGAAAAGGAAAAGAGATCCAAGATACTGCTTGTTTTTTTGATTTTGGCATCAATACCACACAGATACGTTAGCACAATTATGGTAATTAGACAAACCCCATTTTCATCTCCACACGTTATACAGCATTAGTGTCACTGTCCACGAGCCCCTTAATGCACTGTAGTAGCTCTACTGTTCTTTGCTGTTGTACTGCCTTCCTCTTGCCCACACCCTCTCCACATATGTGTGCTACGTGTAATGCCCCATTTTTCCTCTCATTCCTCCCTTTCAAGCCATTCCCCTCTTTCACTTTCCCCTTGGTAACCATTAGTCCACTCTTCAGTTCATTGAACCTGCCACTGTCTTGTTCCTTCACTATTTCTCTTTTTTTCTAACTCTCCACAGTAGAGTAACATCAATTGTCACTTGACTTTCTCTTCGTGGCTTATTTCACTGAGAACAATACCCACAAGTTCCATCCATGTTTTTGTAAATGGTAAGAATTGCTTTCTTCGTATATCTGAATAATATTCTACGTCCCATTTACTGATGGACATTTAGCTTGGCTATTGTCAATACTTCAGTGAGAAACATATGGGTGCAATTTTGGTTTTTAACATTGGCTGCTGCATTCTGTTTATATATTTATAGATTTGTTTTTTTATATTTATTCATATATTCCTTTATTAATTCTTTAATAATTAATCTAAAATTACATGAGAATCATTAATTTTACAAGACCCACAGTATAACCAAGAACAAAGCAGTTACGTCCCTGAAGTCACTGTCCATGAGCATAGTAAGATACTGTAGATTCCATCTCCCCCAATCCACAATAATAATGCTAATCATTATGCCTACCTTCTCCTTGCTTTCATATGTAACAACGCCACTCTCTTCCCCTTGGTAACTGTTACTCCAAACTTGTGTTTTGTGAATCTGCTGATGTTTTGCTCCGTCAGTTTTATCTTGGCACTTCGTCTCCACGCATGTGATAAATCGTATGATACATTTCTTCTCTTCCTCACTTATTTCACTGAGCATAATATGCTATAGCGCCCTCCATGATGTAGCAAATGCTAGGATTTGTTTTCTTCTGATGGCTGAGTAATGTTCCTTTCTGTATATGTATCACATCTTCTATAGCCATTAATCTATTGATGTCCAATTAGCCCGGTTTCTTTGAATAGTAGTCTGATTATCATAGGGATATATATGTCTTTATTAGCTGGGCAGATTCATTGGTTTTTTTAGATTCTTTAATTAGTTTAGTCTATATTTACTTACTATTAATCTATAAGGAAAAGTATAACATGAGATTTTCTAGACTCCACCTGTCTCGAAATTCTTCCCAATGCCCCACTGCAGTCACTTCCATCAACAGAGCAATGTACTCTATATTCACTTCCTGTCTTCACTGTTTGGTTGAGCCCTCACTACGCACCCACAGAAACACTACATGTGCTAATTATAATGCATCCTTTCCCTTCCCACTGTTATCCCTCCATTCTACCATGTCCAACCTAGTCGTTTTTCCTTTGGTAACTGGTAGTTCATTCTTGGGCTCTGTGTGTCTGCCACTATTTTGCTCCTTCAGTTCTTTACGGCTTCTCTATCTGCACAGATTCGTCATATCGTTTGATACTTGTCCTCCTATCTTATTTCATTGAACATAAAACCCCGTTCTTTCATCTATGTTGTCACAAATGGGAGGATTTGTTTTCTTCCTATGGGTGAAATGCAATTAATTCTTTATATATACCACTTCTTCTGTATCCATTCAACTTCTGATGGAGACGGACCCGCTACTGTGAATAGTGCTGCGATAAACAAGGGGGTGCACATACCTTTTTAAAATTGGTCTACTGCATTATATCTACTTATCTATACTACTTACTTTTACTCTATGTATCTATCATCTATCATCTGACAATCTACCTTCTTGCTATCTCTCATCTATCATAGTCATCATTTATCTCTATCATCTATCATCTTTCTGCAACTATGATCTTTAATACGTTCTATGTGTATCTATCTTTTATTTCTCATGAATACACAATTACATGAGTAATATTGTTTACCACAACTTCCATCAACATTATATCCCCAGATATCCCATTGCGTTCACTATCGACCAGTGCTGTAAAATAATGTAGAATCACTAGTCTTCTCTGTGACGTGCAGTCCTAAACGTTCCCCAGCCCAACACTATGTACACTTATTCTAAATCACCATTTCTAACCCCCAGTCCTTCTTATACCTCCACTATAATACAACCGGACCATTCTCTTTCCTTTGGTAAACATTAGTCCATTCTTCCCTTCAGCGTGGCTTCTACAGTTTTGGTTTCTTCATTTTATTTCTTTTTTAATTCTCGGCTTGTGAGTGAAATCATTTGCCAATTTTCCCACTCTCAACCGCTTATTTCACTTAGCATAATCCTCTGTATGTCAATCCATGTTGTTGTAAATCGCAGGGTTTGTTTTAGTCATATATCTGAATAATATCCCACTCTTCATTTGCTGATGGATACTTAGCTTCACTATTGTTATCATTGTGGTAAATAACATAGGTCTGCAAACGTCTCCTTTAAACTGGCTGCTGCTTTCTCTGTTACTCTGCATTTATTTTATGCATTCGTTCATTTCATTATATATCATTAGTCTACAAGTACATGAATGAAATTAGTGTGCTAGGATCGGCCCATCACAAAGAACTCCAGGATTCTCCTTTGCAGTCACACTCCGTGAGCATAGTAAGATACTGTAGAATCACTACTTGTCTTCCGTGTTTTGTACAGCCATCCCCACAATGCCCATCTGCAGTATTCATGGAAATCATATAGCACGCTTTCTTTACCCCTACTTCCACCATCCATTCTCTCCTATCCATCACATATCCTTTCCCTTTGGAATCTCTTATTCCAGTTTTCATTTCTGTGAATCGGATGATGTTTTGCTCCTTCAGTTTTTCTTTTTCCTACATCTCTACAGGTGGCTCAAGTCACTTGACACTTGTCTTTCTCCACCTCTTATGTCATGAGTATAGTGCCCTGCTGCACCTTCCGAGTTTTTACAAATGTTAGGATTTATTGTCATCTTAAGGCTGAGTAATATTCAACTGTGAATATGTACCACAAATTCTTTACTCATTAATCTACTGATGGAAAGTTACCTGGGATATTGTGCTTACTGCTGATAAACCCGTGGATGTATTTGCCTTTTTTAACTTGTCTGCTAGAATGGATTTATTGACATGTTTTTATTATTAATTTGTTTGTTCACCGTTAATCTGCAATTGTATGTGTAACGTATTTCCTAGACCCCCATTTCCTCGATTCATCCAAAACGCCCGTGCAGTCACTTCCATCACCATAACAATGTACTGTAGTATTGCTAGTTGTCTTCTCTGTTGGACAGCACTCCACGTGCATCCGTTCCAACATTATATATGTTAACTGAAATGCTCCCTTTCTTCCACACATCCTTTAACCTCCATTTCCAACCATCCTTCTCTGTTTCTTTCCATTAGGTAACTGTGAATCTATTCTTATGTTCTGTGACACCGCTCTTTTTCTCCTTCAGCTTTTTCTTTTTTCTTATATTCCAATGATGAGTGACATCATTTTACTTATATATGTAGGCCAGAACAAGTTATGTTTCTAAGATGTTGTAGCTCCACACGGCTGAGCTCTCCCCAACATGTGCTAGTGGAGTTTGCAGGAACAGCCTTGTTGCCTGGAGATTCCATGATGTCACAGTGCGCCTCTTTCATAGTGACAGGATATGTAAGCTCAGATTAGCTAGATCTCACTTCACAGCATGCTACCCTGCACGGAGTTGTACTTTGGTATGATGGGCGCTGACTACCTTGACAGGTTCAGAGGAAAAGGAAAAGAGATCCAAGATACTGCTTGTTTCTTTTGATTTTGGCATCAATAGCACACAGTTACCTTAGCGCAATTATGGTAATTAGACAAACCCCATTTTAAAATCCACACGTTATACAGCATGAGTGTCACTGTCCACGAGCCCTTTAATGCACTGTAGTAGCTCTACTTTTCTTTGCTGTTGTACTGCCTTCCTCGTGCCCACACCCTCTGCACATATGTGTGCTACACGTAATGCCCCATTTTACCTCTCATTCCTCCCTATCAAGCCATTCCCCTCTTTCACTTTCCCCTTGGTAACCATTAGTCCACTCTTCAGTTCATTGAACCTGCCACTGTCTTGTTCCTTCACTATTTCTCTTTTTTTCTAACTCTCCACAGTAGAGTGACATCAATTGCCACTTGACTTTCTCTTCGTGGCTTATTTCACTGAGAACAATACCCACAAGTTCCATCCATGTTTTTGTAAATGGTAATATTTGCTTTCTTCATATGGCTGAATAATAGTCTACGTCCCATTTACTGATGGACATTTAGCTTGGCTATTGTCAATACTTCAGTGAGAAATATATGGGTGCAATTTTCGTTTTTAACATGGGCTGCTGCATTCGGTTTATATATTTATAGATTTGTTTTTTTATATTTATTCATATATTCCTTTATTAATTCTTTAATAATTAATCTAAGATTACATGAGAATCATTAATTTTACAAGACCCACACTATAACCAAGATCAAATCAGTTACGTCCCTGAAGTCACTGTTCATGAGCATAGTAAGATACTGTAGATTCCATCTCCCCCAATCCACATTCATAATGCTAATCATTATGCCTACCTTCTCCTTGCTTTCATACGTAACAACGCCACTCTCTTACACTTGGTAACTGTTACTCCAAACTTGTGTTTTGTGAATCTGCTGATGTTTTGCTCCTTCAGTTTTACCTTGGCTCTTCGTCTCCACGCATGTGTTAAATCATTTGATACATTTCTTCTATTCCTCACTTATTTCACTGAGCATAATATGCTCTAGCGCCATCCATGATGTAGCAAATGCTAAGATTTGTTTTCTTCTCATGGCTGAGTAATGTTCCTTTCTGTATATGTACCACATCTTCTATAGCCATTAATCTATTGATGTCCAATTAGCTCGGTTTCTTTGAATAGTAGTCTAATTATCATAGGGATATATATGTCTTTATTAGCTGGGAAGGTTCATTGGTTTTATTGGATTCTTTAATTAGTTTATTCTTTATTTACTTATTATTAATCTATAAGTAAAAGTATAACATGAGATTTTCTAGACTCCACCTGTCTCGAAATTCTTCCCAATGCCCCACTGCAGTCACTTCCATCAACAGAGCAGTGTACTCTAGATTCATTGCCTGTCTTCACTCTTTGGTTAAGCAGTCACCACGCACCCACAAAAACATTACATGTGCTAATTATAATTCATCCTTTCCCTTCCCAGTGTTGTCCCTCCATTCTCCCATGTCCACCCTAGTCGTTTTTTCTTTGGTAACTGGTAGTTCATTCTTGGGCTCTGTGTGTCTGCCACTATTGTGCTCCTTCAGTTCTTTCCGGCTCCTCTATCTGCGCAGATTGTTCATATCGTTTGATACTTTTCCTCCTATCTTATTTCATTGAATATAAAACCCCGTTCTTTCATCTATGTTGTCACAAATGGAAGGATTTGTTTTCTTCTTATGGGTGAAAGGCAATTAATTGTTTATATATACCACTTCTTCTGTATCCATTCAACTTCTGATGGAGACGGACCCGCTACTGTGAATAGTGCTGCGATAAACAAGGGGGTGCACATACCATTTTTATATTGGGCTACTGCATTATATCTACTTATCTATACTACTTACTTTTCCTCTATGTATCTATCATCTATCATCTGACAATCTACCTTCTTGCTATCTCTCATCTATCATAGTCATCATTTATCTCTATCATCTATCATCTTTCTGCAACTATGATCTTTAATACGTTCTATGTGTATCTATCTTTTATTTCTCGTGAATACACAATTACATGAGTAATATTGTTTACTACAACTTCCATCAACAATATATCCCCAGATATCCCATTGCGTTCACTATAATCCAGTGCAGTAAAATGATGTAGAATCACTAGTCTTCTCTGTGACGTGCAGTCCTCCTCGTTCCCCAGCCCAACACTATGTACACTAATTCTAATTCACCATTTCTAACCCCCAGTCCTTCTTATCAATCCACTATAACACAACCTGCCTAGTCTCTTTCCTTTGGTAAACATTAGTCCATTCTTCTCTTCAGCGTGGCTTCTACAGTTTTGGTTTCTTCATTTTATTTCTTTTTTTAATACTCTTCTTGTGAGTGAAATCATTTGCCAATTTTCTCTCTCCACCGCTTATTTCACTGAGCATAATCCTCTGTATCTCCATCCATGTTGTTGTAAATGGCAGCGTTTGTTTTAGTCATATATCTGAATAATATCCCACTCTTCATTTGCTGATGGATACTTATCTTCACTATTGTTATCATTGTGGTAATAACATAGGTGTGCACACGTCTCCTTTAAACTGGCTGCTGCTTTCTCTGTTACTCTGCATTTATTTTATGCATTCGTTCATTTAATTATATCTCATTAGTCTACAAGTACATGAATAAAATTATGTGTGCTAAGACAGGACCATCACAAAGAACTCCAGGATTCTCATTTGCAGTCACACTCCGTGAGCATAGTAAGATACTGTAGAATCACTACTTGTCTTCCGTAATTTGTTCAGCCATCCCCACAATGCCCATCTGCAGTATACATGGAAGTCATATCGCACGCTTTCTTTACCGATACTTCCACCATCCATTCGCTCCTATCCATCACAGATCCTTCCCTTTGGAATCTCTTAGTCCAATTTTCATTTCTGTGAATCGGATGATGTTTTGCTCCTTCAGTTTTTCTTTCTCCTACATCTCCACAGGTGGCTCAAGTCACTTGACACTTGTCTTTCTCCACCTCTTATGTCATGAGTATAGTGACCACCTTCACCTTCCGAGTTTTTACAAATGTTAGGATTTATTGTCATCTTATGGCTGAGTAATATTAAACAGTGAATATGTACCACAAATTCTTTACTGATTAATCTACTGATGGAAAGTTACCTGGGCTACTGTGCTTACTGCTGATAAACCCGTGGATGTATTTACCTTTTTTAAATTGTCTGCTCAATTGGATTTATTGATATGTTTTTATTATTGATTTGTTTGTTTACCGTTAATCTGCAATTGTATGTGTAACGTATTTCCTAGACCCCCATTTCCTCGTTTGACCCAAAACGCCCGTGGTCACTTCCATCACTATAACAATGTACTGTAGTATTGCTAGTTGTCTTCTCTGTTGGACAGCACTCCACCTGCATCCGTTCCACATTATATATGTTAACTGAAATGCTCCCTTTCTTCCACACATCCTTTCCCCTCCATTTCCAACCATCCTTCTCTGTCTCTTTCCCTTTGGTAACTGTGAATCTATTCTTATGTTCTGTGACACCGCTGTTTTTCTCCTTCAGCCTTTTCTTTTTTCTTATATTCCAATGATGAGTGACATTTTACTTATATATGTAGGCCAGAACAAGTTATGTTTCTAAGATGTTGCAGCTCCACACGGCTGAGCTCTGCCCAACATGTGCTAGTGGAGTTTGCAGGAACAGCCTTGTTGCCTGGAGATTCCATGATGTCACAGTGCGCCTCTTTCATAGAGACAGGATATGTAAGCTCAGATTAGCTGGTTCGCACTTCAGAGCATGCTACCCTGCACGGAGTTGGACTTTGGTAAGATGGGCGCTGACCACCTTGACAGGTTCAGAGGAAACGGAAAAGAGATCCAAGATAATGCTTGTTTCTTTTGATTTTGGCATCAATACCACACAGTTACCTTAGCGCAATTATGGTAATTAGACAAACCCCATTTTCAAATCCACACGTTATACAGCATGAGTGTCACTGCCCACGAGCCCCTTAATGCACTGTAGAAGCTCTACTGCTCTTTGCTGTTGTAATGCCTTCCTCGTGCCCACACCCTCCCAACATATGTGTGCTACACGTAATGCCTCATTTTACCTCTCATTCCTCCCTATCAAGCCATTCCCCTCTTTCACTTTCCCCTTGGTAACCATTAGTCCACTCTTCAGTTCATTGAACCTGCTACTGTCTTGTTCCTTGACTATTTCTCTTTTTTTCTAACTCTCCACAGTAGAGTGACATCAATTGCCACTTGACTTTCTCTTCGTGGCTTATTTCACGGAGAACAATACCCACAAGTTCCATCCATGTTTTTGTAAATGGTAAGATTTGCTTTCTTCATATGGCTGAATAATATTCTACGTCCCATTTACTGATGGACATTAAGCTTGGCTATTGTCAATACTTCAGTGAGAAACATATGGGTGCAATTTTCGTTTTTAACATGGGCTGCTGCATTCTGTTTATATATTTATAGATTTGTTTTGTTATATTTATTCATATATTCCTTTATTAATTCTTTAATAATTAATCTAAAATTACATGAGAATCATTAATTTTACAAGACCCACACTATAACCAAGATCAACCCAGTTACGTCGCTGAAATCACCGTCCATGAACATAGTAAGATACTGTAGATTCCATCTCCCCCAATCCACATTAATAATGCTAACCATTTTGCCTAACTTCTCCTTGCTTTCATATGTAACAACGCCACTCTCTTACCCTTGGTAACTGTTACTCCAAACTTGTGTTTTGTGAATCTGCTGATGTTTTGCTCCTTCAGTTTTACCTTGGCTCTTCGTCTCCACGCATGTGTGAAATCATTTGATACATTTCTTCTCTTCCTCACTTATTTCACTGAGCATAATATGCTCTAGCGCCATCCATGATGTAGCAAATGCTAGGATTTGTTTTCTTCTGTTGGCTGAGTAATGTTCCTTTCTGTATATGTACGATATCTTCTATAACCATTAATCTATTGATTTCCAATTAGATCGGTTTCTTTGAATAGTAGTCTGATTATCATAGGGATATATATGTCTTTATTAGCTGGGCAGATTCATTGGTTTTATTGGATTCTTTAATTAGTTTATTCTTTATTTACTTATTATTAATCTATAAGTAAAAGTATAACATGAGATTTCCTAGACTCCAACTGTCTCGAAATTCTTCCCAATGCCCCACTGCAGTCACTTCCATCAACAGAGCAATGTACTCTAGATTCACTGCCTGTCTTCACTGTTTGGTTAAGCCCTCACCACGCACCCACAAAAACATTACATGTGCTAATTATAATGCATCCTTTCCCTTCCCACTGTTATCCCTCCATTCTCCCATGTCCACCCTAGTCGTTTTTCCTTTGGTAACTGGTAGTTCACTCTTGGGCTCTGTGTGTCTGCCCCTCTTTTGCTCCTTCAGTTCTTTCCGGCTTCTCTATCTGCACAGATTGGCCATATCGTTTGATACTTGCCCTCCTATCTCATTTCATTGAACATAAAACCCCGTTCTTTCATCTATGTTGTCACAAATGGGAGGATTTGTTTTCGTCTTATGGGTGAAAGGCAATTAATTGTTTATATATACAACTTCTTCTGTATCCATTCAACTTCTGATGGAGACTGACCCGCTAATGTGAATAGTGCTGCGATAAACAAGGGGGTGCACATATCATTTTTAAATTGGGCTATTGCATTATATCTATTTATCTATACTACTTACTTTTCCTCTATGTATCTATCATCTATCATCTGACATCTACCTTCTTGCTGTCTCTCATCTATCATAGTCATCATTTATATCTATCATCTATCATCTTTCTGCAACTATGATCTTTAATACATTCTATGTGTATCTATCTTTTATTTCTCGTGAATACACAATTACATGAGTAATATTGTTTACTACAACTTCCATCAACAATATATCCCCAGATATCCCATTGCGTTCACTATAATCCAGTGCAGTAAAATAATGTAGAATCACTAGTCTTCTCTGTGACGTGAAGTCCTCCACGTTCCCCAGCCCAACACTATGTACACTTATTCTAATTCACCATTTCTAACCCCCAGTCCTTCTTATCCCTCCACCATAACACAACCGGCCAAGTCTCTTTCCTTTGGTAAACGTTAGTCCATTCTTCTCTTCAGCGTGACTTTTACAGTTTTGGTTTCTTCATTTTATTTCTTTTTTTAATACTCTGCTTGTGAGTGAAATCATTTGCCAATTTTCTCTCTCCACCGCTTATTTCACTGAGCATAATCCTCTGTATCTCCATCCATGTTGTTGTAAATGGCAGTGTTTGTTTTAGTCATATATCTAAATAATAATCCCACTCTTCATTTGCTGATGGATACTTAGCTTCACTATTGTTATCATTGTGGTAAATAACATAGGTGTGCACGAGTCTCCTTTAAACTGGCTGCTGCTTTCTCTGTTACTCGGCATTTATTTTATGCATTCGTTCATTTAATTATATCTCATTAGTCTACAAGTACATGAATAAAATTATGTGTGCTAGGACCGGCCCATCACAAAGAACTCCAGGATTCTCATTTGCAGTCACACTCCGTGAGCATAGTAAGATACTGTAGAATCACTACTTGTCTTCCGTGTTTTGTACAGCCATCCCCACAATGCCCATCTGCAGTATTCATGGAAATCATAAAGCACGCTTTCTTTACCCCTACTTCAACCATCCATTAGCTCCTATCCATCACAGATCCTTCCCTTTGGAATCTCTTAGTCCAACTTTCATTTCTGTGAATCGGATGATGTTTTGCTCCTTCAGTTTTTCTTTCTCCTACATCTCCACAGGTGGCTCAAGTCACTTGACACTTGTCTTTCTCCACCTCTTATGTCATGAGTATAGTGACCACCTTCACCTTCCGAGTTTTTACAAATGTTAGGATTTATTGTCATCTTATGGCTGAGTATTATTCAACTATGAATATGTAAAACAAATTCTTTACTCATTAATCTACTGATGGAAAGTTACCTGGGCTACTGTGCTTACTGCTGATAAACCCGTGGAAGTATTTGCCTTTTTTAACTTGTCTGCTCCAATGGATTTATTGATATGTTTTTATTATTGATTTGTTTGTTTACCGTTAATCTGCAATTGTATGTGTAATGTATTTCCTAGACCCCCATTCCTCGTTTCATCCAAAACGCCCGTGAAGACAATTCCATCACCATAACAATGTACTGTAGTATTGCTAGTTGTCTTCTCTGTTGGACAGCAATCCACGTGCATCCGTTCCACATTATATATGTTAACTGAAATGCTCCCTTTCTTCCACACATCCTTTCCCCTCCATTTCCAACCATCCTTCTCTGTCTCCTTCCCTTTGGTAACTGTGAATCTATTCTTAGGTTCTATGACACCGCTCTTTTTCCCCTTCAGCTTTTTCTTTTTTCTTATATTCCAATGATGAGTGACATCATTTTACTTATATATGTAGGCCAGAACAAGTTATGTTTCTAAGATGTTGCAGCTCCACACGGCTGAGCTCTGCCCAACATGTGCTAGTGGAGTTTGCAGGAACAGCCTTGTTACCTGGAGATTCCATGATGTCACAGTGCGCCTCTTTCATAGAGACAGGATATGTAAGCTCAGATTAGCTGGTTCGCACTTCAGAGCATGCTACCCTGCACGGAGTTGGACTTTGGTAAGATGGGCGCTGTCCACCTTGACAAGTTCAGAGGAAAAGGAAAAGAGATCCAAGATACTGCTTGTTTCTTTTGATTTTGGCATCAATACCACACAGTTACCTTAGCGAAATTATGGTAATTAGACAAACACCATTTTCAAATCCACACGTTATACAGCATGAGTGTCACTGTCCACGAGCCCCTTAATGCACTGTAGTAGCTCTACTGTTCTTTGCTGTTGTACTGCCTTCGTCGTGCCCACACCCTCTCCACATATGTGTGCTACACGTAATGCCCCATTTTACCTCTCATTCCTCCCTTTCAAGCCATTCCCCTCTTTCATTTTCCCCTTGGTAACCATTAGTCCACTCTTCAGTTCATTGAACCTGCCACTGTCTTGTTCCTTCACTATTTCTCTTTTTTTCTAACTCTCCACAGTAGAGTGACATCAATTGCCACTTGACTTTCTCTTCGTGGCTTATTTCACTGAGAACTATACCCACAAGTTCCATCCATGTTTTTGTAAATGGTAATATTTGCTTTCTTCATATGGCTGAATAATAGTCTACGTCCCATTTACTGATGGACATTTAGCTTGGCTATTGTCAATACTTCAGTGAGAAACATATGGGTGCAATTTTCGTTTTTAACATGGGCTGCTGCATTCGGTTTATATATTTATAGATTTGTTTTTTTATATTTATTCATATATTCCTTTATTAATTCTTTAATAATTAATCTAAAATTACATGAGAATCATTAATTTTACAAGACCCACACTATAACCAAGATCAAATCAGTTACGTCCCTGAAGTCACTGTTCATGAGCATAGTAAGATACTGTAGATTCCATCTCCCCGAATCCACATTCATAATGCTAATCATTATGCCTACCTTCTCCTTGCTTTCATACGTAACAACGCCACTCTCTTACACTTGGTAACTGTTACTCCAAACTTGTGTTTTGTGAATCTGCTGATGTTTTGCTCCTTCAGTTTTACATTGGCTCTTCGTCTCCACGCATGTGTTAAATCATTTGATACATTTCTTCTCTTCCTCACTTATTTCACTGAGCATAATATGCTCTAGCGCCATCCATGATGTAGCAAATGCTAAGATTTGTTTTCTTCTCATTTCTGAGTAATGTTCCTTTCTGTATATGTACCACATCTTCTATAGCCATTAATCTATTGATGTCCAATTAGCTCGGTTTCTTTGAATAGTAGTCTGATTATCATAGGGATATATATGTCTTTATTAGCTGGGAAGGTTCATTGGTTTTATTGGATTCTTTAATTAATTTATTCTTTATTTACTTATTATTAATCTATAAGTAAAAGTATAACATGAGATTTTCTAGACTCCACCTGTCTCGAAATTCTTCCCAATGCCCCACTGCAGTCACTTCCATCAACAGAGCAGTGTACTCTAGATTCATTGCCTGTCTTCACTGTTTGGTTAAGCCGTCACCACGCACCCACAAAAACATTACATGTGCTAATTATAATGCATCCTTTCCCTTCCCAGTGTTGTCCCTCCATTCTCCCATGTCCACCCTAGTCGTTTTTTCTTTGGTAACTGGTAGTTCATTCTTGGGCTCTGTGTGTCTGCCACTATTGTGCTCCTTCAGTTCTTTCCGGCTCCTCTATCTGCACAGATTGTTCATATCGTTTGATACTTTTCCTCCTATCTTATTTCATTGAATATAAAACCCCGTTCTTTCATCTATGTTGTCACAAATGGGAGGATTTGTTTTCTTCTTATGGGTGAAAGGCAATTAATTGTTTATATATACCACTTCTTCTGTATCCATTCAACTTCTGATGGAGACGGACCCGCTACTGTGAATAGTGCTGCGATAAACAAGGGGGTGCACATACCATTTTTATATTGGGCTACTGCATTATATCTACTTATCTATACTACTTACTTTTCCTCTATGTATCTATCATCTATCATCTGACAATCTACCTTCTTGCTATCTCTCATCTATCATAGTCATCATTTATCTCTATCATCTATCATCTTTCTGCAACTATGATCTTTAATACGTTCTATGTGTATCTATCTTTTATTTCTCGTGAATACACAATTACATGAGTAATATTGTTTACTACAACTTCCATCAACAATATATCCCCAGATATCCCATTGCGTTCACTATAATCCAGTGCAGTAAAATGATGTAGAATCACTAGTCTTCTCTGTGACGTGCAGTCCTCCTCGTTCCCCAGCCCAACACTATGTACACTAATTCTAATTCACCATTTCTAACCCCCAGTCCTTCTTATCAATCCACTATAACACAACCTGCCTAGTCTCTTTCCTTTGGTAAATATTAGTCCATTCTTCTCTTCAGCGTGGCTTCTACAGTTTTGGTTTCTTCATTTTATTTCTTTTTTTAATACTCTTCTTGTGAGTGAAATCATTTGCCAATTTTCTCTCTCCACCGCTTATTTCACTGAGCATAATTCTCTGTATCTCCATCCATGTTGTTGTAAATGGCAGGGTTTGTTTTAGTCATATATCTGAATAATATCCCACTCTTCATTTGCTGATGGATACTTATCTTCACTATTGTTATCATTGTGGTAATAACATAGGTGTGCACACGTCTCCTTTAAACTGGCTGCTGCTTTCTCTGTTACTCTGCATTTATTTTATGCATTCGTCCATTTAATTATATCTCATTAGTCTACAAGTACATGAATAAAATTATGTGTGCTAAGACAGGACCATCACAAAGAACTCCAGGATTCTCATTTGCAGTCACACTCCGTGAGCATAGTAAGATACTGTAGAATCACTACTTGTCTTCCGTAATTTGTTCAGCCATCCCCACAATGCCCATCTGCAGTATACATGGAAGTCATATCGCACGCTTTCTTTACCCCTACTTCCACCATCCATTCGCTCCTATCCATCACAGATCCTTCCCTTTGGAATCTCTTAGTCCAATTTTCATTTCTGTGAATCGGATGATGTTTTGCTCCTTCAGTTTTTCTTTCTCCTACATCTCCACAGGTGGCTCAAGTCACTTGACACTTGTCTTTCTCCACCTCTTATGTCATGAGTATAGTGACCACCTTCACCTTCCGAGTTTTTACAAATGTTAGGATTTATTGTCATCTTATGGCTGAGTAATATTCAACTGTGAATATGTACCACAAATTCTTTACTCATTAATCTACTGATGGAAAGTTACCTGGGCTACTGTGCTTAGTGCTGATAAACCCGTGGATGTATTTACCTTTTTTAAATTGTCTGCTCAAATGGATTTATTGATATGTTTTTATTATTGATTTGTTTGTTTACCGTTAATCTGCAATTGTATGTGTAACGTATTTCCTAGACCCCCATTTCCTCGTTTGACCCAAAACACCCGTGGTCACTTCCATCACTATAACAATGTACTGTAGTATTGCTAGTTGTCTTCTCTGTTGGACAGCACTCCACCTGCATCCGTTCCACATTATATATGTTAACTGAAATGCTCCCTTTCTTCCACACATCCTTTCCCCTCCATTTCCAACCATCCTTCTCTGTCTCTTTCCCTTTGGTAACTGTGAATCTATTCTTATGTTCTGTGACACCGCTGTTTTTCTCCTTCAGCCTTTTCTTTTTTCTTATATTCCAATGATGAGTGACAACATTTTACTTATATATGTAGGCCAGAACAAGTTATGTTTCTAAGATGTTGCAGCTCCACACGGCTGAGCTCTGCCCAACATATGCTAGTGGAGTTTGCAGGAACAGCCTTGTTGCCTGGAGATTCCATGATGTCACAGTGCGCCTCTTTCATAGAGACAGGATATGTAAGCTCAGATTAGCTGGTTCGCACTTCAGAGCATGCTACCCTGCACGGAGTTGGACTTTGGTAAGATGGGCGCTGACCACCTTGACAGGTTCAGAGGAAACGGAAAAGAGATCCAAGATACTGCTTGTTTCTTTTGATTTTGGCATCAATACCACACAGTTACCTTAGCGCAATTATGGTAATTAGACAAACCCCATTTTCAAATCCACACGTTATACAGCATGAGTGTCACTGCCCACGAGCCCCTTAATGCACTGTAGTAGCTCTACTGCTCTTTGCTGTTGTACTGCCTTCCTCGTGCCCACACCCTCCCAACATATGTGTGCTACACGTAATGCCCCATTTTACCTCTCATTCCTCCCTTTCCAGCCATTCCCCTCTTTCACTTTCCCCTTGGTAACCATTAGTCCACTCTTCAGTTCATTGAACCTGCCACTGTCTTGTTCCTTGACTATTTCTCTTTTTTTCTAACTCTCCACAGTAGAGTGACATCAATTGCCACTTGACTTTCTCTTCGTGGCTTATTTCACGGAGAACAATACCCACAAGTTCCATCCATGTTTTTGTAAATGGTAAGATTTGCTTTCTTCATATGGCTGAATAATATTCTACGTCCCATTTACTGATGGACATTAAGCTTGGCTATTGTCAATACTTCAGTGAGAAACATATGGGTGCAATTTTCGTTTTTAACATGGGCTGCTGCATTCTGTTTATATATTTATAGATTTGTTTTTTTATATTTATTCATATATTCCTTTATTAATTCTTTAATAATTAATCTAAAATTACATGAGAATCATTAATTTTACAAGACCCACACTATAACCAAGATCAACCCAGTTACGTCCCTGAAATCACCGTCCATGAACATAGTAAGATACTGTAGATTCCATCTCCCCCAATCCACATTAATAATGCTAACCATTTTGCCTAACTTCTCCTTGCTTTCATATGTAACAACGCCACTCTCTTACCCTTGGTAACTGTTACTCCAAACTTGTGTTTTGTGAATCTGCTGATGTTTTGCTCCTTCAGTTTTACCTTGGCTCTTCGTCTCCACGCATGTGTGAAATCATTTGATACATTTCTTCTCTTCCTCACTTATTTCACTGAGCATAATATGCTCTAGCGCCATCCATGATGTAGCAAATGCTAGGATTTGTTTTCTTCTGTTGGCTGAGTAATGTTCCTTTCTGTATATGTACGATATCTTCTATAACCATTAATCTATTGATTTCCAATTAGATCGGTTTCTTTGAATAGTAGTCTGATTATCATAGGGATATATATGTCTTTATTAGCTGGGCAGATTCATTGGTTTTATTGGATTCTTTAATTAGTTTATTCTTTATTTACTTATTATTAATCTATAAGTAAAAGTATAACATGAGATTTCCTAGACTCAACCTGTCTCGAAATTCTTCCCAATGCCCCACTGCAGTCACTTCCATCAACAGAGCAATGTACTCTAGATTCACTGCCTGTCTTCACTGTTTGGTTAAGCCCTCACCACGCACCCACAAAAACATTACATGTGCTAATTGTAATGCATCCTTTCCCTTCCCACTGTTATCCCTCCATTCTCCCATGTCCACCCTAGTCGTTTTTCCTTTGGTAACTGGTAGTTCACTCTTGGGCTCTGTGTGTCTGCCCCTCTTTTGCTCCTTCAGTTCTTTCCGGCTTCTCTATCTGCACAGATTGGCCATATCGTTTGATACTTGCCCTCCTATCTCATTTCATTGAACATAAAACCCCGTTCTTTCATCTATGTTGTCACAAATGGGAGGATTTGTTTTCGTCTTATGGGTGAAAGGCAATTAATTGTTTATATATACAACTTCTTCTGTATCCATACAACTTCTGATGGAGACTGACCCGCTAATGTGAATAGTGCTGCGATAAACAAGGGGGTGCACATATCATTTTTAAATTGGGCTACTGCATTATATCTATTTATCTATACTACTTACTTTTCCTCTATGTATCTATCATCTATCATCTGACATCTACCTTCTTGCTGTCTCTCATCTATCATAGTCATCATTTATATCTATCATCTATCATCTTTCTGCAACTATGATCTTTAATACATTCTATGTGTATCTATCTTTTATTTCTCGTGAATACACAATTACATGAGTAATATTGTTTACTACAACTTCCATCAACAATATATCCCCAGATATCCCATTGCGTTCACTATAATCCAGTGCAGTAAAATAATGTAGAATCACTAGTCTTCTCTGTGACGTGAAGTCCTCCACGTTCCCCAGCCCAACACTATGTACACTTATTCTAATTCACCATTTCTAACCCCCAGTCCTTCTTATCCCTCCACCATAACACAACCGGCCCAGTCTCTTTCCTTTGGTAAACGTTAGTCCATTCTTCTCTTCAGCGTGGCTTCTACAGTTTTGGTTTCTTCATTTTATTTCTTTTTTTAATACTCTGCTTGTGAGTGAAATCATTTGCCAATTTTCTCTCTCCACCGCTTATTTCACTGAGCATAATCCTCTGTATCTCCATCCATGTTGTTGTAAATGGCAGGGTTTGTTTTAGTCATATATCTGAATAATATCCCACTCTTCGTTTGCTGATGGATACTTAGCTTCACTATTGTTATCATTGTGGTAAATAACATAGGTGTGCACGAGTCTCCTTTAAACTGGCTGCTGCTTTCTCTGTTACTCGGCATTTGTTTTATGCATTCGTTCATTTAATTATATCTCATTAGTCTACAAGTACATGAATAAAATTATGTGTGCTAGGACCGGCCCATCACAAAGAACTCCAGAATTCTCATTTGCAGTCACACTCCGTGAGCATAGTAAGATACTGTAGAATCACTACTTGTCTTCCGTGTTTTGTACAGCCATCCCCACAATGCCCATCTGCAGTATTCATGGAAATCATAAAGCACGCTTTCTTTACCCCTACTTCAACCATCCATTAGCTCCTATCCATCACAGATCCTTCCCTTTGGAATCTCTTAGTCCAACTTTCATTTCTGTGAATCGGATGATGTTTTGCTCCTTCAGTTTTTCGTTCTCCTACATCTCCACAGGTGGCTCAAGTCACTTGACACTTGTCTTTCTCCACCTCTTATGTCATGAGTATAGTGACCACCTTCACCTTCCGAGTTTTTACAAATGTTAGGATTTATTGTCATCTTATGGCTGAGTATTATTCAACTATGAATATGTACCACAAATTCTTTACTCATTAATCTACTGATGGAAAGTTACCTGGGCTACTGTGCTTACTGCTGATAAACCCGTGGAAGTATTTGCCTTTTTTAACTTGTCTGCTCCAATGGATTTATTGATATGTTTTTATTATTGATTTGTTTGTTTACCGTTAATCTGCAATTGTATGTGTAATGTATTTCCTAGACCCCCATTCCTCGTTTCATCCAAAACGCCCGTGAAGACAATTCCATCACCATAACAATGTACTGTAGTATTGCTAGTTGTCTTCTCTGTTGGACAGCAATCCACGTGCATCCGTTCCACATTATATATGTTAACTGAAATGCTCCCTTTCTTCCACACATCCTTTCCCCTCCATTTCCAACCATCCTTCTCTGTCTCCTTCCCTTTGGTAACTGTGAATCTATTCTTAGGTTCTATGACACCGCTCTTTTTCCCCTTCAGCTTTTTCTTTTTTCTTATATTCCAATGATGAGTGACATCATTTTACTTATATATGTAGGCCAGAACAAGTTATGTTTCTAAGATGTTGCAGCTCCACACGGCTGAGCTCTGCCCAACATGTGCTAGTGGAGTTTGCAGGAACAGCCTTGTTACCTGGAGATTCCATGATGTCACAGTGCACCTCTTTCATAGAGACAGGATATGTAAGCTCAGATTAGCTGGTTCGCACTTCAGAGCATGCTACCCTGCACGGAGTTGGACTTTGGTAAGATGGGCGCTGTCCACCTTGACAAGTTCAGAGGAAAAGGAAAAGAGATCCAAGATACTGCTTGTTTCTTTTGATTTTGGCATCAATACCACACAGTTACCTTAGCGAAATTATGGTAATTAGACAAACACCATTTTCAAATCCACACGTTATACAGCATGAGTGTCACTGTCCACGAGCCCCTTAATGCACTGTAGTAGCTCTACTGTTCTTTGCTGTTGTACTGCCTTCGTCGTGCCCACACCCTCTCCACATATGTGTGCTACACGTAATGCCCCATTTTACCTCTCATTCCTCCCTTTCAAGCCATTCCCCTCTTTCATTTTCCCCTTGGTAACCATTAGTCCACTCTTCAGTTCATTGAACCTGCCACTGTCTTGTTCCTTCACTATTTCTCTTTTTTTCTAACTCTCCACAGTAGAGTGACATCAATTGCCACTTGACTTTCTCTTCGTGGCTTATTTCACTGAGAACTATACCCACAAGTTCCATCCATGTTTTTGTAAATGGTAATATTTGCTTTCTTCATATGGCTGAATAATAGTCTACGTCCCATTTACTGATGGACATTTAGCTTGGCTATTGTCAATACTTCAGTGAGAAACATATGGGTGCAATTTTCGTTTTTAACATGGGCTGCTGCATTCGGTTTATATATTTATAGATTTGTTTTTTTATATTTATTCATATATTCCTTTATTAATTCTTTAATAATTAATCTAAAATTACATGAGAATCATTAATTTTACAAGACCCACACTATAACCAAGATCAAATCAGTTACGTCCCTGAAGTCACTGTTCATGAGCATAGTAAGATACTGTAGATTCCATCTCCCCGAATCCACATTCATAATGCTAATCATTATGCCTACCTTCTCCTTGCTTTCATACGTAACAACGCCACTCTCTTACACTTGGTAACTGTTACTCCAAACTTGTGTTTTGTGAATCTGCTGATGTTTTGCTCCTTCAGTTTTACATTGGCTCTTCGTCTCCACGCATGTGTTAAATCATTTGATACATTTCTTCTCTTCCTCACTTATTTCACTGAGCATAATATGCTCTAGCGCCATCCATGATGTAGCAAATGCTAAGATTTGTTTTCTTCTCATTTCTGAGTAATGTTCCTTTCTGTATATGTACCACATCTTCTATAGCCATTAATCTATTGATGTCCAATTAGCTCGGTTTCTTTGAATAGTAGTCTGATTATCATAGGGATATATATGTCTTTATTAGCTGGGAAGGTTCATTGGTTTTATTGGATTCTTTAATTAATTTATTCTTTATTTACTTATTATTAATCTATAAGTAAAAGTATAACATGAGATTTTCTAGACTCCACCTGTCTCGAAATTCTTCCCAATGCCCCACTGCAGTCACTTCCATCAACAGAGCAGTGTACTCTAGATTCATTGCCTGTCTTCACTGTTTGGTTAAGCCGTCACCACGCACCCACAAAAACATTACATGTGCTAATTATAATGCATCCTTTCCCTTCCCAGTGTTGTCCCTCCATTCTCCCATGTCCACCCTAGTCGTTTTTTCTTTGGTAACTGGTAGTTCATTCTTGGGCTCTGTGTGTCTGCCACTATTGTGCTCCTTCAGTTCTTTCCGGCTCCTCTATCTGCACAGATTGTTCATATCGTTTGATACTTTTCCTCCTATCTTATTTCATTGAATATAAAACCCCGTTCTTTCATCTATGTTGTCACAAATGGGAGGATTTGTTTTCTTCTTATGGGTGAAAGGCAATTAATTGTTTATATATACCACTTCTTCTGTATCCATTCAACTTCTGATGGAGACGGACCCGCTACTGTGAATAGTGCTGCGATAAACAAGGGGGTGCACATACCATTTTTATATTGGGCTACTGCATTATATCTACTTATCTATACTACTTACTTTTCCTCTATGTATCTATCATCTATCATCTGACAATCTACCTTCTTGCTATCTCTCATCTATCATAGTCATCATTTATCTCTATCATCTATCATCTTTCTGCAACTATGATCTTTAATACGTTCTATGTGTATCTATCTTTTATTTCTCGTGAATACACAATTACATGAGTAATATTGTTTACTACAACTTCCATCAACAATATATCCCCAGATATCCCATTGCGTTCACTATAATCCAGTGCAGTAAAATGATGTAGAATCACTAGTCTTCTCTGTGACGTGCAGTCCTCCTCGTTCCCCAGCCCAACACTATGTACACTAATTCTAATTCACCATTTCTAACCCCCAGTCCTTCTTATCAATCCACTATAACACAACCTGCCTAGTCTCTTTCCTTTGGTAAATATTAGTCCATTCTTCTCTTCAGCGTGGCTTCTACAGTTTTGGTTTCTTCATTTTATTTCTTTTTTTAATACTCTTCTTGTGAGTGAAATCATTTGCCAATTTTCTCTCTCCACCGCTTATTTCACTGAGCATAATTCTCTGTATCTCCATCCATGTTGTTGTAAATGGCAGGGTTTGTTTTAGTCATATATCTGAATAATATCCCACTCTTCATTTGCTGATGGATACTTATCTTCACTATTGTTATCATTGTGGTAATAACATAGGTGTGCACACGTCTCCTTTAAACTGGCTGCTGCTTTCTCTGTTACTCTGCATTTATTTTATGCATTCGTCCATTTAATTATATCTCATTAGTCTACAAGTACATGAATAAAATTATGTGTGCTAAGACAGGACCATCACAAAGAACTCCAGGATTCTCATTTGCAGTCACACTCCGTGAGCATAGTAAGATACTGTAGAATCACTACTTGTCTTCCGTAATTTGTTCAGCCATCCCCACAATGCCCATCTGCAGTATACATGGAAGTCATATCGCACGCTTTCTTTACCCCTACTTCCACCATCCATTCGCTCCTATCCATCACAGATCCTTCCCTTTGGAATCTCTTAGTCCAATTTTCATTTCTGTGAATCGGATGATGTTTTGCTCCTTCAGTTTTTCTTTCTCCTACATCTCCACAGGTGGCTCAAGTCACTTGACACTTGTCTTTCTCCACCTCTTATGTCATGAGTATAGTGCCCACCTTCACCTTCCGAGTTTTTACAAATGTTAGGATTTATTGTCATCTTATGGCTGAGTAATATTCAACTGTGAATATGTACCACAAATTCTTTACTCATTAATCTACTGATGGAAAGTTACCTGGGCTACTGTGCTTAGTGCTGATAAACCCGTGGATGTATTTACCTTTTTTAAATTGTCTGCTCAAATGGATTTATTGATATGTTTTTATTATTGATTTGTTTGTTTACCGTTAATCTGCAATTGTATGTGTAACGTATTTCCTAGACCCCCATTTCCTCGTTTGACCCAAAACGCCCGTGGTCACTTCCATCACTATAACAATGTACTGTAGTATTGCTAGTTGTCTTCTCTGTTGGACAGCACTCCACCTGCATCCGTTCCACATTATATATGTTAACTGAAATGCTCCCTTTCTTCCACACATCCTTTCCCCTCCATTTCCAACCATCCTTCTCTGTCTCTTTCCCTTTGGTAACTGTGAATCTATTCTTATGTTCTGTGACACCGCTGTTTTTCTCCTTCAGCCTTTTCTTTTTTCTTATATTCCAATGATGAGTGACAACATTTTACTTATATATGTAGGCCAGAACAAGTTATGTTTCTAAGATGTTGCAGCTCCACACGGCTGAGCTCTGCCCAACATATGCTAGTGGAGTTTGCAGGAACAGCCTTGTTGCCTGGAGATTCCATGATGTCACAGTGCGCCTCTTTCATAGAGACAGGATATGTAAGCTCAGATTAGCTGGTTCGCACTTCAGAGCATGCTACCCTGCACGGAGTTGGACTTTGGTAAGATGGGCGCTGACCACCTTGACAGGTTCAGAGGAAACGGAAAAGAGATCCAAGATACTGCTTGTTTCTTTTGATTTTGGCATCAATACCACACAGTTACCTTAGCGCAATTATGGTAATTAGACAAACCCCATTTTCAAATCCACACGTTATACAGCATGAGTGTCACTGCCCACGAGCCCCTTAATGCACTGTAGTAGCTCTACTGCTCTTTGCTGTTGTACTGCCTTCCTCGTGCCCACACCCTCCCAACATATGTGTGCTACACGTAATGCCCCATTTTACCTCTCATTCCTCCCTATCAAGCCATTCCCCTCTTTCACTTTCCCCTTGGTAACCATTAGTCCACTCTTCAGTTCATTGAACCTGCTACTGTCTTGTTCCTTGACTATTTCTCTTTTTTTCTAACTCTCCACAGTAGAGTGACATCAATTGCCACTTGACTTTCTCTTCGTGGCTTATTTCACGGAGAACAATACCCACAAGTTCCATCCATGTTTTTGTAAATGGTAAGATTTGCTTTCTTCATATGGCTGAATAATATTCTACGTCCCATTTACTGATGGACATTTAGCTTGGCTATTGTCAATACTTCAGTGAGAAACATATGGGTGCAATTTTCGTTTTTAACATGGGCTGCTGCATTCTGTTTATATATTTATAGATTTGTTTTTTTATATTTATTCATATATTCCTTTATTAATTCTTTAATAATTAATCTAAAATTACATGAGAATCATTAATTTTACAAGACCCACACTATAACCAAGATCAACCCAGTTACGTCCCTGAAATCACCGTCCATGAACATAGTAAGATACTGTAGATTCCATCTCCCCCAATCCACATTAATAATGCTAACCATTTTGCCTAACTTCTCCTTGCTTTCATATGTAACAACGCCACTCTCTTACCCTTGGTAACTGTTACTCCAAACTTGTGTTTTGTGAATCTGCTGATGTTTTGCTCCTTCAGTTTTACCTTGGCTCTTCGTCTCCACGCATGTGTGAAATCATTTGATACATTTCTTCTCTTCCTCACTTATTTCACTGAGCATAATATGCTCTAGCGCCATCCATGATGTAGCAAATGCTAGGATTTGTTTTCTTCTGTTGGCTGAGTAATGTTCCTTTCTGTATATGTACCATATCTTCTATAACCATTAATCTATTGATTTCCAATTAGATCGGTTTCTTTGAATAGTAGTCTGATTATCATAGGGATATATATGTCTTTATTAGCTGGGCAGATTCATTGGTTTTATTGGATTCTTTAATTAGTTTATTCTTTATTTACTTATTATTAATCTATAAGTAAAAGTATAACATGAGATTTCCTAGACTCAACCTGTCTCGAAATTCTTCCCAATGCCCCACTGCAGTCACTTCCATCAACAGAGCAATGTACTCTAGATTCACTGCCTGTCTTCACTGTTTGGTTAAGCCCTCACCACGCACCCACAAAAACATTACATGTGCTAATTGTAATGCATCCTTTCCCTTCCCACTGTTATCCCTCCATTCTCCCATGTCCACCCTAGTCGTTTTTCCTTTTTTTAACTGGTAGTTCATTCTTGGGCTCTGTGTGTCTGCCCCTCTTTTGCTCCTTCAGTTCTTTCCGGCTTCTCTATCTGCACAGATTGGCCATATCGTTTGATACTTGCCCTCCTATCTCATTTCATTGAACATAAAACCCCGTTCTTTCATCTATGTTGTCACAAATGGGAGGATTTGTTTTCGTCTTATTGGTGAAAGGCAATTAATTGTTTATATATACAACTTCTTCTGTATCCATACAACTTCTGATGGAGACTGACCCGCTAATGTGAATAGTGCTGCGATAAACAAGGGGGTGCACATATCATTTTTAAATTGGGCTACTGCATTATATCTATTTATCTATACTACTTACTTTTCCTCTATGTATCTATCATCTATCATCTGACATCTACCTTCTTGCTGTCTCTCATCTATCATAGTCATCATTTATATCTATCATCTATCATCTTTCTGCAACTATGATCTTTAATACATTCTATGTGTATCTATCTTTTATTTCTCGTGAATACACAATTACATGAGTAATATTGTTTACTACAACTTCCATCAACAATATATCCCCAGATATCCCATTGCGTTCACTATAATCCAGTGCAGTAAAATAATGTAGAATCACTAGTCTTCTCTGTGACGTGAAGTCCTCCACGTTCCCCAGCCCAACACTATGTACACTTATTCTAATTCACCATTTCTAACCCCCAGTCCTTCTTATCCCTCCACCATAACACAACCGGCCCAGTCTCTTTCCTTTGGTAAACGTTAGTCCATTCTTCTCTTCAGCGTGGCTTCTACAGTTTTGGTTTCTTCATTTTATTTCTTTTTTTAATACTCTGCTTGTGAGTGAAATCATTTGCCAATTTTCTCTCTCCACCGCTTATTTCACTGAGCATAATCCTCTGTATCTCCTTCCATGTTGTTGTAAATGGCAGGGTTTGTTTTAGTCATATATCTGAATAATATCCCACTCTTCGTTTGCTGATGGATACTTAGCTTCACTATTGTTATCATTGTGGTAAATAACATAGGTGTGCACGAGTCTCTTTTAAACTGGCTGCTGCTTTCTCTGTTACTCGGCATTTGTTTTATGCATTCGTTCATTTAATTATATCTCATTAGTCTACAAGTACATGAATAAAATTATGTGTGCTAGGACCGGCCCATCACAAAGAACTCCAGGATTCTCATTTGCAGTCACACTCCGTGAGCATAGAAAGATACTGTAGAATCACTACTTGTCTTCCGTGTTTTGTACAGCCATCCCCACAATGCCCATCTGCAGTATTCATGGAAATCATAAAGCACGCTTTCTTTACCCCTACTTCAACCATCCATTAGCTCCTATCCATCACAGATCCTTCCCTTTGGAATCTCTTAGTCCAACTTTCATTTCTGTGAATCGGATGATGTTTTGCTCCTTCAGTTTTTCGTTCTCCTACATCTCCACAGGTGGCTCAAGTCACTTGACACTTGTCTTTCTCCACCTCTTATGTCATGAGTATAGTGACCACCTTCACCTTCCGAGTTTTTACAAATGTTAGGATTTATTGTCATCTTATGGCTGAGTATTATTCAACTATGAATATGTACCACAAATTCTTTACTCATTAATCTACTGATGGAAAGTTACCTGGGCTACTGTGCGTACTGCTGATAAACCCGTGGAAGTATTTGCCTTTTTTAACTTGTCTGCTCCAATGGTTTAATTGATATGTTTTTATTATTGATTTGTTTGTTTACCGTTAATCTGCAATTGTATGTGTAATGTATTTCCTAGACCCCCATTCCTCGTTTCATCCAAAACGCCCGTGGTCACTTCCATCACCATAACAATGTACTGTAGTATTGCTAGCTGTCTTCTCTGTTGGACAGCACTCCACGTGCATCCGTTCCACATTATATATGTTAACTGAAATGCTCCCTTTCTTCCACACATCCTTTCCCCTCCATTTCCAACCATCCTTCTCTGTCTCCTTCCCTTTGGTAACTGTGAATCTATTCTTAGGTTCTGTGACACCGCTCTTTTTCCCCTACAGCTTTTTCTTTTTTCTTATATTCCAATGATGAGTGACATCATTTTACTTATATATGTAGGCCAGAACAAGTTATGTTTCTAAGATGTTGCAGCTCCACACGGCTGAGCTCTGCCCAACATGTGCTAGTGGAGTTTGCAGTAACAGCCTTGTTGCCTTGAGATTCCATGATGTCACAGTGCGCCTCTTTCATAGAGACAGGATATGTAAGCTCAGATTAGCTGGTTCGCACTTCAGAGCATGCTACCCTGCACGGAGTTGGACTTTGGTAAGACGGGCGCTGTCCACCTTGACAAGTTCAGAGGAAAAGGAAAAGAGATCCAAGATACTGCTTGTTTCTTTTGATTTTGGCATCAATACCACACAGTTACCTTAGCGAAATTATGGTAATTAGACAAACACCATTTTCAAATCCACACGTTATACAGCATGAGTGTCACTGTCCACGAGCCCCTTAATGCACTGTAGTAGCTCTACTGTTCTTTGCTGTTGTACTGCCTTCGTCGTGCCCACACCCTCTCCACATATGTGTGCTACACGTAATGCCCCATTTTACCTCTCATTCCTCCCTTTCAAGCCATTCCCCTCTTTCATTTTCCCCTCGGTAACCATTAGTCCACTCTTCAGTTCATTGAACCTGCCACTGTCTTGTTCCTTCACTATTTCTCTTTTTTTCTAACTCTCCACAGTAGAGTGACATCAATTGCCACTTGACTTTCTCTTCGTGGCTTATTTCACTGAGAACAATACCCACAAGTTCCATCCATGTTTTTGTAAATGGTAATATTTGCTTTCTTCCTATGGCTGAATAATAGTCTACGTCCCATTTACTGATGGACATTTAGCTTGGCTATTGTCAATACTTAAGTGAGAAACATATGGGTGCAATTTTCGTTTTTAACATGGGCTGCTGCATTCGGTTTATATATTTATAGATTTGTTTTTTTATATTTATTCATATATTCCTTTATTAATTCTTTAATAATTAATCTAAAATTACATGAGAATCATTAATTTTACAAGACCCACACTATAACCAAGATCAAATCAGTTACGTCCCTGAAGTCACTGTTCATGAGCATAGTAAGATACTGTAGATTCCATCTCCCCCAATCCACATTCATAATGCTAATCATTATGCCTACCTTCTCCTTGCTTTCATACGTAACAACGCCACTCTCTAACACTTGGTAACTGTTACTCCAAACTTGTGTTTTGTGAATCTGCTAATGTTTTGCTCCTTCAGTTTTACATTGGCTCTTCGTCTCCACGCATGTGTTAAATCATTTGATACATTTCTTCTCTTCCTCACTTATTTCACTGAGCATAATATGCTCTAGGGCCATCCATGATGTAGCAAATGCTAAGATTTGTTTTCTTCTCATGGCTGAGTAATGTTCCTTTGTGTATATGTACCACATCTTCTATAGCCATTAATCTATTGATGTCCAATTACCTCGGTTTCTTTGAATAGTAGTCTCATTATCATAGGGATATATATGTCTTTATTAGCTGGGAAGGTTCATTGGTTTTATTGGATTCTTTAATTAGTTTATTCTTTATTTACTTATTATTAATCTATAAGTAAAAGTATAACATGAGATTTTCTAGACTCCACCTGTCTCGAAATTCTTCCCAATGCCCCACTGCAGTCACTTCCATCAACAGAGCAGTGTACTCTAGATTCATTGCCTGTCTTCACTGTTTGGTTAAGCCGTCACCACGCACCCACAAAAACATTACATGTGCTAATTATAATTCATCCTTTCCCTTCCCACTGTTATCCCTCCATTCTCCCATGTCCACCCTAGTCGTTTTTCCTTTGGTAACTGGTAGTTCATTCTTGGGCTCTGTGTGTCTGCCCCTCTTTTGCTCCTTCAGTTCTTTCCGGCTTCTCTATCTGCACAGATTGGCCATATCGTTTGATACTTGCCCTCCTATCTCATTTCATTGAACATAAAACCCCGTTCTTTCATCTATGTTGTCACAAATGGGAGGATTTGTTTTCGTCTTATGGGTGAAAGGCAATTAATTGTTTATATATACAACTTCTTCTGTATCCTTTCAACTTCTGATGGAGACTGACCCGCTAATGTGAATAGTGCTGCGATAAACAAGGGGGTGCACATATCATTTTTAAATTGGGCTACTGCATTATATCTATTTATCTATACTACTTACTTTTCCTCTATGTATCTATCATCTATCATCTGACAATCTACCTTCTTGCTATCTCTCATCTATCATAGTCATCATTTATCTCTATCATCTATCATCTTTCTGCAACTATGATCTTTAATACGTTCTATGTGTATCTATCTTTTATTTCTCGTGAATACACAATTACATGAGTAATATTGTTTACTACAACGTCCATCAACAATATAACCCCAGATATCCCATTGCGTTCACTATAATCCAGTGCAGTAAAATGATGTAGAATCACTAGTCTTCTCTGTGACGTGCAGTCCTCCTCGTTCCCCAGCCCAACACTATGTACACTAATTCTAATTCACCATTTCTAACCCCCAGTCCTTCTTATCAATCCACTATAACACAACCTGCCTAGTCTCTTTCCTTTGGTAAACATTAGTCCATTCTTCTCTTCAGCGTGGCTTCTACAGTTTTGGTTTCTTCATTTTATTTCTTTTTTTAATACTCTTCTAATGAGTGAAATCATTTGCCAATTTTCTCTCTCCACCGCTTATTTCACTGAGCATAATCCTCTGTATCTCCATCCATGTTGTTGTAAATGGCAGGGTTTGTTTTAGTCATATATCTGAATAATATCCCACTCTTCATTTGCTGATGGATACTTATCTTCACTATTGTTATCATTGTGGTAATAACATAGGTTTGCACACGTCTCCTTTAAACTGGCTGCTGCTTTCTCTGTTACTCTGCATTTATTTTATGCATTCGTTCATTTAATTATATCTCATTAGTCTACAAGTACATGAATAAAATTATGTGTGCTAAGACAGGACCATCACAAAGAACTCCAGGATTCTCATTTGCAGTCACACTCCGTGAGCATAGTAAGATACTGTAGAATCACTACTTGTCTTCCGTAATTTGTTCAGCCATCCCCACAAAGCCCATCTGCAGTATACATGGAAGTCATATCGCACGCTTTCTTTACCCCTACTTCCACCATCCATTCGCTCCTATCCATCACAGATCCTTCCCTTTGGAATCTCTTAGTCCAATTTTCATTTCTGTGAATCGGATGATGTTTTGCTCCTTCAGTTTTTCATTCTCCTACATCTCCACAGGTGGCTCAAGTCACTTGACACTTGTCTTTCTCCACCTCTTATGTCATGAGTATAGTGACCACCTTCACCTTCCGAGTTTTTACAAATGTTAGGATTTATTGTCATCTTATGGCTGAGTAATATTCAACTGTGAATATGTACCACAAATTCTTTACTCATTAATCTACTGATGGAAAGTTACCTGGGCTACTGTGCTTACTGCTGATAAACCCGTGGATGTATTTACCTTTTTTAAATTGTCTGCTCAAATGGATTTATTGATATGTTTTTATTATTGATTTGTTTGTTTACCGTTAATCTGCAATTGTATGTGTAACGTATTTCCTAGACCCCCATTTCCTCGTTTGACCCAAAACGCCCGTGGTCACTTCCATCACTATAACAATGTACTGTAGTATTGCTAGTTGTCTTCTCTGTTGGACAGCACTCCACCTGCATCCGTTCCACATTATATATGTTAACTGAAATGCTCCCTTTCTTCCACACATCCTTTCCCCTCCATTTCCAACCATCCTTCTCTGTCTCTTTCCCTTTGGTAACTGTGAATCTATTCTTATGTTCTGTGACACCGCTGTTTTTCTCCTTCAGCCTTTTCTTTTTTCTTATATTCCAATGATGAGTGACAACATTTTACTTATATATGTAGGCCAGAACAAGTTATGTTTCTAAGATGTTGCAGCTCCACACGGCTGAGCTCTGCCCAACATATGCTAGTGGAGTTTGCAGGAACAGCCTTGTTGCCTGGAGATTCCATGATGTCACAGTGCGCCTCTTTCATAGAGACAGGATATGTAAGCTCAGATTAGCTGGTTCGCACTTCAGAGCATGCTACCCTGCACGGAGTTGGACTTTGGTAAGATGGGCGCTGACCACCTTGACAGGTTCAGAGGAAACGGAAAAGAGATCCAAGATACTGCTTGTTTCTTTTGATTTTGGCATCAATACCACACAGTTACGTTAGCGCAATTATGGTAATTAGACAAACCCCATTTTCAAATCCACACGTTATACAGCATGAGTGTCACTGCCCACGAGCCCCTTAATGCACTGTAGTAGCTCTACTGCTCTTTGCTGTTGTACTGCCTTCCTCGTGCCCACACCCTCCCAACATATGTGTGCTACACGTAATGCCCCATTTTACCTCTCATTCCTCCCTATCAAGCCATTCCCCTCTTTCACTTTCCCCTTGGTAACCATTAGTCCACTCATCAGGTCATTGAACCTGCTACTGTCTTGTTCCTTGACTATTTCTCTTTTTTTCTAACTCTCCACAGTAGAGTGACATCAATTGCCACTTGACTTTCTCTTCGTGGCTTATTTCACGGAGAACAATACCCACAAGTTCCATCCATGTTTTTGTAAATGGTAAGATTTGCTTTCTTCATATGGCTGAATAATATTCTACGTCCCATTTACTGATGGACATTTAGCTTGGCTATTGTCAATACTTCAGTGAGAAACATATGGGTGCAATTTTCGTTTTTAACATGGGCTGCTGCATTCTGTTTATATATTTATAGATTTGTTTTTTTATATTTATTCATATATTCCTTTATTAATTCTTTAATAATTAATCTAAAATTACATGAGAATCATTAATTTTACAAGACCCACACTATAACCAAGATCAACCCAGTTACGTCCCTGAAATCACCGTCCATGAACATAGTAAGATACTGTAGATTCCATCTCCCCCAATCCACATTAATAATGCTAACCATTTTGCCTAACTTCTCCTTGCTTTCATATGTAACAACGCCACTCTCTTACCCTTGGTAACTGTTACTCCAAACTTGTGTTTTGTGAATCTGCTGATGTTTTGCTCCTTCAGTTTTACCTTGGCTCTTCGTCTCCACGCATGTGTGAAATCATTTGATACATTTCTTCTCTTCCTCACTTATTTCACTGAGCATAATATGCTCTAGCGCCATCCATGATGTAGCAAATGCTAGGATTTGTTTTCTTCTGTTGGCTGAGTAATGTTCCTTTCTGTATATGTACCATATCTTCTATAACCATTAATCTATTGATTTCCAATTAGATCGGTTTCTTTGAATAGTAGTCTGATTATCATAGGGATATATATGTCTTTATTAGCTGGGCAGTTTCATTGGTTTTATTGGATTCTTTAATTAGTTTATTCTTTATTTACTTATTATTAATCTATAAGTAAAAGTATAACATGAGATTTCCTAGACTCAACCTTTCTCGAAATTCTTCCCAATGCCCCACTGCAGTCACTTCCATCAACAGAGCATTGTACTCTAGATTCACTGCCTGTCTTCACTGTTTGGTTAAGCCCTCACCACGCACCCACAAAAACATTACATGTGCTAATTATAATTCATCCTTTCCCTTCCCACTGTTATCCCTCCATTCTCCCATGTCCACCCTAGTCGTTTTTCCTTTGGTAACTGGTAGTTCATTCTTGGGCTCTGTGTGTCTGCCCCTCTTTTGCTCCTTCAGTTCTTTCCGGCTTCTCTATCTGCACAGATTGGCCATATCGTTTGATACTTGCCCTCCTATCTCATTTCATTGAACATAAAACCCCGTTCTTTCATCTATGTTGTCACAAATGGGAGGATTTGTTTTCGTCTTATGGGTGAAAGGCAATTAATTGTTTATATATACAACTTCTTCTGTATCCATTCAACTTCTGATGGAGACTGACCCGCTAATGTGAATAGTGCTGCGATAAACAAGGGGGTGCACATATCATTTTTAAATTGGGCTACTGCATTATATCTATTTATCTATACTACTTACTTTTCCTCTATGTATCTATCATCTATCATCTGACATCTACCTTCTTGCTGTCTCTCATCTATCATAGTCATCATTTATATCTATCATCTATCATCTTTCTGCAACTATGATCTTTAATACATTCTATGTGTATCTATCTTTTATTTCTCGTGAATACACAATTACATGAGTAATATTGTTTACTACAACTTCCATCAACAATATATCCCCAGATATCCCATTGCGTTCACTATAATCCAGTGCAGTAAAATAATGTAGAATCACTAGTCTTCTCTGTGACGTGAAGTCCTCCACGTTCCCCAGCCCAACACTATGTACACTTATTCTAATTCACCATTTCTAACCCCCAGTCCTTCTTATCCCTCCACCATAACACAACCGGCCCAGTCTCTTTCCTTTGGTAAACGTTAGTCCATTCTTCTCTTCAGCGTGGCTTCTACAGTTTTGGTTTCTTCATTTTATTTCTTTTTTTAATACTCTGCTTGTGAGTGAAATCATTTGCCAATTTTCTCTCTCCACCGCTTATTTCACTGAGCATAATCCTCTGTATCTCCATCCATGTTGTTGTAAATGGCAGGGTTTGTTTTAGTCATATATCTGAATAATATCCCACTCTTCGTTTGCTGATGGATACTTAGCTTCACTATTGTTATCATTGTGGTAAATAACATAGGTGTGCACGAGTCTCCTTTAAACTGGCTGCTGCTTTCTCTGTTACTCGGCATTTATTTTATGCATTCGTTCATTTAATTATATCTCATTAGTCTACAAGTACATGAATAAAATTATGTGTGCTAGGACCGGCCCATCACAAAGAACTCCAGGATTCTCATTTGCAGTCACACTCCGTGAGCATAGTAAGATACTGTAGAATCACTACTTGTCTTCCGTGTTTTGTACAGCCATCCCCACAATGCCCATCTGCAGTATTCATGGAAATCATAAAGCACGCTTTCTTTACCCCTACTTCAACCATCCATTAGCTCCTATCCATCACAGATCCTTCCCTTTGGAATCTCTTAGTCCAACTTTCATTTCTGTGAATCGGATGATGTTTTGCTCCTTCAGTTTTTCTTTCTCCTACATCTCCACAGGTGGCTCAAGTCACTTGACACTTGTCTTTCTCCACCTCTTATGTCATGAGTATAGTGACCACCTTCACCTTCCGAGTTTTTACAAATGTTAGGATTTATTGTCATCTTATGGCTGAGTATTATTCAACTATGAATATGTACCACAAATTCTTTACTCATTAATCTACTGATGGAAAGTTACCTGGGCTACTGTGCTTACTGCTGATAAACCCGTGGAAGTATTTGCCTTTTTTAACTTGTCTGCTCCAATGGATTTATTGATATGTTTTTATTATTGATTTGTTTGTTTACCGTTAATCTGCAATTGTATGTGTAATGTATTTCCTAGACCCCCATTCCTCGTTTCATCCAAAACGCCCGTGAAGACAATTCCATCACCATAACAATGTACTGTAGTATTGCTAGTTGTCTTCTCTGTTGGACAGCACTCCACGTGCATCCGTTCCACATTATATATGTTAACTGAAATGCTCCCTTTCTTCCACACATCCTTTCCCCTCCATTTCCAACCATCCTTCTCTGTCTCCTTCCCTTTGGTAACTGTGAATCTATTCTTAGGTTCTGTGACACCGCTCTTTTTCCCCTTCAGCTTTTTCTTTTTTCTTATATTCCAATGATGAGTGACATCATTTTACTTATATATGTAGGCCAGAACAAGTTATGTTTCTAAGATGTTGCAGCTCCACACGGCTGAGCTCTGCCCAACATGTGCTAGAGTAGTTTGCAGGAACAGCCTTGTTGCCTGGAGATTCCATGATGTCACAGTGCGCCTCATTCATAGATACAGGATATGTAAGCTCAGATTAGCTGGTTCTCACTTCAGAGCATGCTACCCTGCACGGAGTTGGACTTTGGTAAGACGGGCGCTGTCCACCTTGACAAGTTCAGAGGAAAAGGAAAAGCGATCCAAGATACTGCTTGTTTCTTTTGATTTTGACATCAATACCACACAGTTACCTTAGCGAAATTATGGTAATTAGACAAACCCCATTTTCAAATCCACACGTTATACAGCATGAGTGTCACTGTCCACGAGCCCCTTAATGCACTGTAGTAGCTCTACTGTTCTTTGCTGTTGTACTGCCTTCGTCGTGCCCACACCCTCTCCACATATGTGTGCTACACGTAATGCCCCATTTTACCTCTCATTCCTCCCTTTCAAGCCATTCCCCTCTTTCATTTTCCCCTTGGTAACCATTAGTCCACTCTTCAGTTCATTGAACCTGCCACTGTCTTGTTCCTTCACTATTTCTCTTTTTTTCTAACTCTCCACAGTAGAGTGACATCAATTGCCACTTGACTTTCTCTTCGTGGCTTATTTCACTGAGAACAATACCCACAAGTTCCATCCATGTTTTTGTAAATGGTAATATTTTCTTTCTTCATATGGCTGAATAATAGTCTACGTCCCATTTACTGATGGACATTTAGCTTGGCTATTGTCAATACTTAAGTGAGAAACATATGGGTGCAATTTTCGTTTTTAACATGGGCTGCTGCATTCGGTTTATATATTTATAGATTTGTTTTTTTATATTTATTCATATATTCCTTTATTAATTCTTTAATAATTAATCTAAAATTACATGAGAATCATTAATTTTACAAGACCCACACTATAACCAAGATCAAATCAGTTACGTCCCTGAAGTCACTGTTCATGAGCATAGTAAGATACTGTAGATTCCATCTCCCCCAATCCACATTCATAATGCTAATCATTATGCCTACCTTCTCCTTGCTTTCATACGTAACAACGCCACTCTCTTACACTTGGTAACTGTTACTCCAAACTTGTGTTTTGTGAATCTGCTGATGTTTTGCTCCTTCAGTTTTACATTGGCTCTTCGTCTCCACGCATGTGTTAAATCATTTGATACATTTCTTCTCTTCCTCACTTATTTCAATGAGCATAATATGCTCTAGCGCCATCCATGATGTAGCAAATGCTAAGATTTGTTTTCTTCTCATGGCTGAGTAATGTTCCTTTCTGTATATGTACCACATCTTCTATAGCCATTAATCTATTGATGTCCAATTATCTCGGTTTCTTTGAATAGTAGTCTGATTACCATAGGGATATATATGTCTTTATTAGCTGGGAAGGTTCATTGGTTTTATTGGATTCTTTAATTAGTTTATTCTTTATTTACTTATTATTAATCTATAAGTAAAAGTATAACATGAGATTTTCTAGACTCCACCTGTCTCGAAATTCTTCCCAATGCCCCACTGCAGTCACTTCCATCAACAGACCAGTGTACTCTAGATTCATTGCCTGTCTTCACTGTTTGGTTAAGCTGTCACCACGCACCCACAAAAACATTACATGTGCTAATTATAATGCATCCTTTCCCTTCCCAGTGTTGTCCCTCCATTCTCCCATGTCCACCCTAGTCGTTTTTTCTTTGGTAACTGGTAGTTCATTCTTGGGCTCTGTGTGTCTGCCACTATTGTGCTCCTTCAGTTCTTTCCGGCTCCTCTATCTGCACAGATTGTTCATATCGTTTGATACTTTTCCTCCTATCTTATTTCATTGAATATAAAACCCCGTTCTTTCATCTATGTTGTCACAAATGGGAGGATTTGTTTTCTTCTTATGGGTGAAAGGCAATTAATTGTTTATATATACCACTTCTTCTGTATCCATTCAACTTCTGATGGAGACGGACCCGCTACTGTGAATAGTGCTGCGATAAACAAGGGGGTGCACATACCATTTTTATATTGGGCTACTGCATTATATCTACTTATCTATACTACTTACTTTTCCTCTATGTATCTATCATCTATCATCTGACAATCTACCTTCTTGCTATCTCTCATCTATCATAGTCATCATTTATCTCTATCATCTATCATCTTTCTGCAACTATGATCTTTAATACGTTCTATGTGTATCTATCTTTTATTTCTCGTGAATACACAATTACATGAGTAATATTGTTTACTACAACGTCCATCAACAATATATCCCCAGATATCCCATTGCGTTCACTATAATCCAGTGCAGTAAAATGATGTAGAATCACTATTCTTCTCTGTGACGTGCAGTCCTCCTCGTTCCCCAGCCCAACACTATGTACACTAATTCTAATTCACCATATCTAACCCCCAGTCCTTCTTATCAATCCACTATAACACAACCTGCCTCTTTCCTTTGGTAAACATTAGTCCATTCTTCTCTTCAGCGTGGCTTCTACAGTTTTGGTTTCTTCATTTTATTTCTTTTTTTAATACTCTTCTTGTGAGTGAAATCATTTGCCAATTTTCTCTCTCCACCGCTTATTTCACTGAGCATAATCCTCTGTATCTCCATCCATGTTGTTGTAAATGGCAGCGTTTGTTTTAGTCATATATCTGAATAATATCCCACTCTTCATTTGCTGATGGATACTTATCTTCACTATTGTTATCATTGTGGTAATAACATAGGTGTGCACACGTCTCCTTTAAACTGGCTGCTGCTTTCTCTGTTACTCTGCATTTATTTTATGCATTCGTTCATTTAATTATATCTCATTAGTCTACAAGTACATGAATAAAATTATGTGTGCTAAGACAGGACCATCACAAAGAACTCCAGGATTCTCATTTGCAGTCACACTCCGTGAGCATAGTAAGATACTGTAGAATCACTACTTGTCTTCCGTAATTTGTTCAACCATCCCCACAATGCCCATCTGCAGTATACATGGAAGTCATATCGCACGCTTTCTTTACCCCTACTTCCACCATCCATTCGCTCCTATCCATCACAGATCCTTCCCTTTGGAATCTCTTAGTCCAATTTTCATTTCTGTGAATCGGATGATGTTTTGCTCCTTCAGTTTTTCTTTCTCCTACATCTCCACTGGTGGCTCATGTCACTTGACACTTGTCTTTCTCCACCTCTTATGTCATGAGTATAGTGCCCACCTTCACCTTCCGAGTTTTTACAAATGTTAGGATTTATTGTCATCTTATGGCTGAGTAATATTCAACTGTGAATATGTACCACAAATTCTTTACTCATTAATCTACCGATGGAAAGTTACCTGGGCTACTGTGCTTACTGCTGATAAACCCGTGGATGTATTTACCTTTTTTAAATTGTCTGCTCAAATGGATTTATTGATATGTTTTTATTATTGATTTGTTTGTTTACCGTTAATCTGCAATTGTATGTGTAACGTATTTCCTAGACCCCCATTTCCTCGTTTGACCCAAAACGCCCGTGGTCACTTCCATCACTATAACAATGTACTGTAGTATTGCTAGTTGTCTTCTCTGTTGGACAGCACTCCACCTGCATCCGTTCCACATTATATATGTTAACTGAAATGCTCCCTTTCTTCCACACATCCTTTCCCCTCCATTTCCAACCATCCTTCTCTGTCTCTTTCCCTTTGGTAACTGTGAATCTATTCTTATGTTCTGTGACACCGCTGTTTTTCTCCTTCAGCCTTTTCTTTTTTCTTATATTCCAATGATGAGTGACATCATTTTACTTATATATGTAGGCCAGAACAAGTTATGTTTCTAAGATGTTGCAGCTCCACACGGCTGAGCTCTGCCCAACATGTGCTAGAGTAGTTTGCAGGAACAGCCTTGTTGCCTGGAGATTCCATGATGTCACAGTGCGCCTCATTCATAGATACAGGATATGTAAGCTCAGATTAGCTGGTTCTCACTTCAGAGCATGCTACCCTGCACGGATTTGGACTTTGGTAAGATGGGCGTTGTCCACCTTGACAGGTTCATAGGAAAAGAAAAGAGATCCAAGATACTGCTTGTTTCTTTTGATTTTGGCATCAATACCACACAGTTACCTTAGCGAAATTATGGTAATTAGACAAACCCCATTTTCAAATCCACACGTTATACAGCATGAGTGTCACTGTCCACGAGCCCCTTAATGCACTGTAGTAGCTCTACTGTTCTTTGCTGTTGTACTGCCTTCGTCGTGCCCACACCCTCTCCACATATGTGTGCTACACGTAATGCCCCATTTTACCTCTCATTCCTCCCTTTCAAGCCATTCCCCTCTTTCATTTTCCCCTTGGTAACCATTAGTCCACTCTTCAGTTCATTGAACCTGCCACTGTCTTGTTCCTTCACTATTTCTCTTTTTTTCTAACTCTCCACAGTAGAGTGACATCAATTGCCACTTGACTTTCTCTTCGTGGCTTATTTCACTGAGAACAATACCCACAAGTTCCATCCATGTTTTTGTAAATGGTAATATTTTCTTTCCTCATATGGCTGAATAATAGTCTACGTCCCATTTACTGATGGACATTTAGCTTGGCTATTGTCAATACTTAAGTGAGAAACATATGGGTGCAATTTTCGTTTTTAACATGGGCTGCTGCATTCGGTTTATATATTTATAGATTTGTTTTTTTATATTTATTCATATATTCCTTTATTAATTCTTTAATAATTAATCTAAAATTACATGAGAATCATTAATTTTACAAGACCCACACTATAACCAAGATCAAATCAGTTACGTCCCTGAAGTCACTGTTCATGAGCATAGTAAGATACTGTAGATTCCATCTCCCCCAATCCACATTCATAATGCTAATCATTATGCCTACCTTCTCCTTGCTTTCATACGTAACAACGCCACTCTCTTACACTTGGTAACTGTTACTCCAAACTTGTGTTTTGTGAATCTGCTGATGTTTTGCTCCTTCAGTTTTACATTGGCTCTTCGTCTCCACGCATGTGTTAAATCATTTGATACATTTCTTCTCTTCCTCACTTATTTCAATGAGCATAATATGCTCTAGCGCCATCCATGATGTAGCAAATGCTAAGATTTGTTTTCTTCTCATGGCTGAGTAATGTTCCTTTCTGTATATGTACCACATCTTCTATAGCCATTAATCTATTGATGTCCAATTATCTCGGTTTCTTTGAATAGTAGTCTGATTACCATAGGGATATATATGTCTTTATTAGCTGGGAAGGTTCATTGGTTTTATTGGATTCTTTAATTAGTTTATTCTTTATTTACTTATTATTAATCTATAAGTAAAAGTATAACATGAGATTTTCTAGACTCCACCTGTCTCGAAATTCTTCCCAATGCCCCACTGCAGTCACTTCCATCAACAGAGCAGTGTACTCTAGATTCATTGCCTGTCTTCACTGTTTGGTTAAGCTGTCACCACGCACCCACAAAAACATTACATGTGCTAATTATAATGCATCCTTTCCCTTCCCAGTGTTGTCCCTCCATTCTCCCATGTCCACCCTAGTCGTTTTTTCTTTGGTAACTGGTAGTTCATTCTTGGGCTCTGTGTGTCTGCCACTATTGTGCTCCTTCAGTTCTTTCCGGCTCCTCTATCTGCACAGATTGTTCATATCGTTTGATACTTTTCCTCCTATCTTATTTCATTGAATATAAAACCCCGTTCTTTCATCTATGTTGTCACAAATGGGAGGATTTGTTTTCTTCTTATGGGTGAAAGGCAATTAATTGTTTATATATACCACTTCTTCTGTATCCATTCAACTTCTGATGGAGACGGACCCGCTACTGTGAATAGTGCTGCGATAAACAAGGGGGTGCACATACCATTTTTATATTGGGCTACTGCATTATATCTACTTATCTATACTACTTACTTTTCCTCTATGTATCTATCATCTATCATCTGACAATCTACCTTCTTGCTATCTCTCATCTATCATAGTCATCATTTATCTCTATCATCTATCATCTTTCTGCAACTATGATCTTTAATACGTTCTATGTGTATCTATCTTTTATTTCTCGTGAATACACAATTACATGAGTAATATTGTTTACTACAACGTCCATCAACAATATATCCCCAGATATCCCATTGCGTTCACTATAATCCAGTGCAGTAAAATGATGTAGAATCACTATTCTTCTCTGTGACGTGCAGTCCTCCTCGATCCCCAGCCCAACACTATGTACACTAATTCTAATTCACCATATCTAACCCCCAGTCCTTCTTATCAATCCACTATAACACAACCTGCCTCTTTCCTTTGGTAAACATTAGTCCATTCTTCTCTTCAGCGTGGCTTCTACAGTTTTGGTTTCTTCATTTTATTTCTTTTTTTAATACTCTTCTTGTGAGTGAAATCATTTGCCAATTTTCTCTCTCCACCGCTTATTTCACTGAGCATAATCCTCTGTATCTCCATCCATGTTGTTGTAAATGGCAGCGTTTGTTTTAGTCATATATCTGAATAATATCCCACTCTTCATTTGCTGATGGATACTTATCTTCACTATTGTTATCATTGTGGTAATAACATAGGTGTGCACACGTCTCCTTTAAACTGGCTGCTGCTTTCTCTGTTACTCTGCATTTATTTTATGCATTCGTTCATTTAATTATATCTCATTAGTCTACAAGTACATGAATAAAATTATGTGTGCTAAGACAGGACCATCACAAAGAACTCCAGGATTCTCATTTGCAGTCACACTCCGTGAGCATAGTAAGATACTGTAGAATCACTACTTGTCTTCCGTAATTTGTTCAACCATCCCCACAATGCCCATCTGCAGTATACATGGAAGTCATATCGCACGCTTTCTTTACCCCTACTTCCACCATCCATTCGCTCCTATCCATCACAGATCCTTCCCTTTGGAATCTCTTAGTCCAATTTTCATTTCTGTGAATCGGATGATGTTTTGCTCCTTCAGTTTTTCTTTCTCCTACATCTCCACTGGTGGCTCATGTCACTTGACACTTGTCTTTCTCCACCTCTTATGTCATGAGTATAGTGCCCACCTTCACCTTCCGAGTTTTTACAAATGTTAGGATTTATTGTCATCTTATGGCTGAGTAATATTCAACTGTGAATATGTACCACAAATTCTTTACTCATTAATCTACCGATGGAAAGTTACCTGGGCTACTGTGCTTACTGCTGATAAACCCGTGGATGTATTTACCTTTTTTAAATTGTCTGCTCAAATGGATTTATTGATATGTTTTTATTATTGATTTGTTTGTTTACCGTTAATCTGCAATTGTATGTGTAACGTATTTCCTAGACCCCCATTTCCTCGTTTGACCCAAAACGCCCGTGGTCACTTCCATCACTATAACAATGTACTGTAGTATTGCTAGTTGTCTTCTCTGTTGGACAGCACTCCACCTGCATCCGTTCCACATTATATATGTTAACTGAAATGCTCCCTTTCTTCCACACATCCTTTCCCCTCCATTTCCAACCATCCTTCTCTGTCTCTTTCCCTTTGGTAACTGTGAATCTATTCTTATGTTCTGTGACACCGCTGTTTTTCTCCTTCAGCCTTTTCTTTTTTCTTATATTCCAATGATGAGTGACAACATTTTACTTATATATGTAGGCCAGAACAAGTTATGTTTCTAAGATGTTGCAGCTCCACACGGCTGAGCTCTGCCCAACATATGCTAGTGGAGTTTGCAGGAACAGCCTTGTTGCTTGGAGATTCCATGATGTCACAGTGCGCCTCTTTCATAGAGACAGGATATGTAAGCTCAGATTAGCTGGTTCGCACTTCAGAGCATGCTACCCTGCACGGAGTTGGACTTTGGTAAGATGGGCGCTGACCACCTTGACAGGTTCAGAGGAAACGGAAAAGAGATCCAAGATACTGCTTGTTTCTTTTGATTTTGGCATCAATACCACACAGTTACCTTAGCGCAATTATGGTAATTAGACAAACCCAATTTTCAAATCCACACGTTATACAGCATGAGTGTCACTGCCCACGAGCCCCTTAATGCACTGTAGTAGCTCTACTGCTCTTTGCTGTTGTACTGCCTTCCTCGTGCCCACACCCTCCCAACATATGTGTGCTACACGTAATGCCCCATTTTACCTCTCATTCCTCCCTATCAAGCCATTCCCCTCTTTCACTTTCCCCTTGGTAACCATTAGTCCACTCTTCAGTTCATTGAACCTGCTACTGTCTTGTTCCTTGACTATTTCTCTTTTTTTCTAACTCTCCACAGTAGAGTGACATCAATTGCCACTTGACTTTCTCTTCGTGGCTTATTTCACGGAGAACAATACCCACAAGTTCCATCCATGTTTTTGTAAATGGTAAGATTTGCTTTCTTCATATGGCTGAATAATATTCTACGTCCCATTTACTGATGGACATTTAGCTTGGCTATTGTCAATACTTCAGTGAGAAACATATGGGTGCAATTTTCCTTTTTAACATGGGCTGCTGCATTCTGTTTATATATTTATAGATTTGTTTTTTTATATTTATTCATATATTCCTTTATTAATTCTTTAATAATTAATCTAAAATTACATGAGAATCATTAATTTTACAAGACCCACACTATAACCAAGATCAACCCAGTTACGTCCCTGAAATCACCGTCCATGAACATAGTAAGATACTGTAGATTCCATCTCCCCCAATCCACATTAATAATGCTAACCATTTTGCCTAACTTCTCCTTGCTTTCATATGTAACAACGCCACTCTCTTACCCTTGGTAACTGTTACTCCAAACTTGTGTTTTGTGAATCTGCTGATGTTTTGCTCCTTCAGTTTTACCTTGGCTCTTCGTCTCCACGCATGTGTGAAATCATTTGATACATTTCTTCTCTTCCTCACTTATTTCACTGAGCATAATATGCTCTAGCGCCATCCATGATGTAGCAAATGCTAGGATTTGTTTTCTTCTGTTGGCTGAGTAATGTTCCTTTCTGTATATGTACCATATCTTCTATAACCATTAATCTATTGATTTCCAATTAGATCGGTTTCTTTGAATAGTAGTCTGATTATCATAGGGATATATATGTCTTTATTAGCTGGGCAGATTCATTGGTTTTATTGGATTCTTTAATTAGTTTATTCTTTATTTACTTATTATTAATCTATAAGTAAAAGTATAACATGAGATTTCCTAGACACAACCTGTCTCGAAATTCTTCCCAATGCCCCACTGCAGTCACTTCCATCAACAGAGCAATGTACTCTAGATTCACTGCCTGTCTTCACTGTTTGGTTAAGCCCTCACCACGCACCCACAAAAACATTACATGTGCTAATTATAATTCATCCTTTCCCTTCCCACTGTTATCCCTCCATTCTCCCATGTCCACCCTAGTCGTTTTTCCTTTGGTAACTGGTAGTTCATTCTTGGGCTCTGTGTGTCTGCCCCTCTTTTGCTCCTTCAGTTCTTTCCGGCTTCTCTATCTGCACAGATTGGCCATATCGTTTGATACTTGCCCTCCTATCTCATTTCATTGAACATAAAACCCCGTTCTTTCATCTATGTTGTCACAAATGGGAGGATTTGTTTTCGTCTTATGGGTGAAAGGCAATTAATTGTTTATATATACAACTTCTTCTGTATCCATTCAACTTCTGATGGAGACTGACCCGCTAATGTGAATAGTGCTGCGATAAACAAGGGGGTGCACATATCATTTTTAAATTGGGCTACTGCATTATATCTATTTATCTATACTACTTACTTTTCCTCTATGTATCTATCATCTATCATCTGACATCTACCTTCTTGCTGTCTCTCATCTATCATAGTCATCATTTATATCTATCATCTATCATCTTTCTGCAACTATGATCTTTAATACATTCTATGTGTATCTATCTTTTATTTCTCGTGAATACACAATTACATGAGTAATATTGTTTACTACAACTTCCATCAACAATATATCCCCAGATATCCCATTGCGTTCACTATAATCCAGTGCAGTAAAATAATGTAGAATCACTAGTCTTCTCTGTGACGTGAAGTCCTCCACGTTCCCCAGCCCAACACTATGTACACTTATTCTAATTCACCATTTCTAACCCCCAGTCCTTCTTATCCCTCCACCATAACACAACCGGCCCAGTCTCTTTCCTTTGGTAAACGTTAGTCCATTCTTCTCTTCAGCGTGGCTTCTACAGTTTTGGTTTCTTCATTTTATTTCTTTTTTTAATACTCTGCTTGTGAGTGAAATCATTTGCCAATTTTCTCTCTCCACCGCTTATTTCACTGAGCATAATCCTCTGTATCTCCATCCATGTTGTTGTAAATGGCAGGGTTTGTTTTAGTCATATATCTGAATAATATCCCACTCTTCGTTTGCTGATGGATACTTATCTTCACTATTGTTATCATTGTGGTAAATAACATAGGTGTGCACGAGTCTCCTTTAAACTGGCTGCTGCTTTCTCTGTTACTCGGCATTTATTTTATGCATTCGTTCATTTAATTATATCTCATTAGTCTACAAGTACATGAATAAAATTATGTGTGCTAGGACCGGCCCATCACAAAGAACTCCAGGATTCTCATTTGCAGTCACACTCCGTGAGCATAGTAAGATACTGTAGAATCACTACTTGTCTTCCGTGTTTTGTACAGCCATCCCCACAATGCCCATCTGCAGTATTCATGGAAATCATAAAGCACGCTTTCTTTACCCCTACTTCAACCATCCATTAGCTCCTATCCATCACAGATCCTTCCCTTTGGAATCTCTTAGTCCAACTTTCATTTCTGTGAATCGGATGATGTTTTGCTCCTTCAGTTTTTCTTTCTCCTACATCTCCACAGGTGGCTCAAGTCACTTGACACTTGTCTTTCTCCACCTCTTATGTCATGAGTATAGTGACCACCTTCACCTTCCGAGTTTTTACAAATGTTAGGATTTATTGTCATCTTATGGCTGAGTATTATTCAACTATGAATATGTACCACAAATTCTTTACTCATTAATCTACTGATGGAAAGTTACCTGGGCTACTGTGCTTACTGCTGATAAACCCGTGGAAGTATTTGCCTTTTTTAACTTGTCTGCTCCAATGGATTTATTGATATGTTTTTATTATTGATTTGTTTGTTTACCGTTAATCTGCAATTGTATGTGTAATGTATTTCCTAGACCCCCATTCCTCGTTTCATCCAAAACGCCCGTGAAGACAATTCCATCACCATAACAATGTACTGTAGTATTGCTAGTTGTCTTCTCTGTTGGACAGCACTCCACGTGCATCCGTTCCACATTATATATGTTAACTGAAATGCTCCCTTTCTTCCACACATCCTTTCCCCTCCATTTCCAACCATCCTTCTCTGTCTCCTTCCCTTTGGTAACTGTGAATCTATTCTTGGGTTCTGTGACACCGCTCTTTTTCCCCTACAGCTTTTTCTTTTTTCTTATATTCCAATGATGAGTGACATCATTTTACTTATATATGTAGGCCAGAACAAGTTATGTTTCTAAGATGTTGCAGCTCCACACGGCTGAGCTCTGCCCAACATGTGCTAGTGGAGTTTGCAGGAACAGCCTTGTTGCCTGGAGATTCCATGATGTCACAGTGCGCCTCTTTCATAGAGACAGGATATGTAAGCTCAGATTAGCTGGTTCGCACTTCAGAGCATGCTACCCTGCACGGAGTTGGACTTTGGTAAGACGGGCGCTGTCCACCTTGACAAGTTCAGAGGAAAAGGAAAAGCGATCCAAGATACTGCTTGTTTCTTTTGATTTTGACATCAATACCACACAGTTACCTTAGCGAAATTATGGTAATTAGACAAACCCCATTTTCAAATCCACACGTTATACAGCATGAGTGTCACTGTCCACGAGCCCCTTAATGCACTGTAGTAGCTCTACTGTTCTTTGCTGTTGTACTGCCTTCGTCGTGCCCAAACCCTCTCCACATATGTGTGCTACACGTAATGCCCCATTTTACCTCTCATTCCTCCCTTTCAAGCCATTCCCCTCTTTCATTTTCCCCTTGGTAACCATTAGTCCACTCTTCAGTTCATTGAACCTGCCACTGTCTTGTTCCTTCACTATTTCTCTTTTTTTCTAACTCTCCACAGTAGAGTGACATCAATTGCCACTTGACTTTCTCTTCGTGGCTTATTTCACTGAGAACAATACCCACAAGTTCCATCCATGTTTTTGTAAATGGTAATATTTGCTTTCTTCATATGGCTGAATAATAGTCTACGTCCCACATACTGATGGACATTTAGCTTGGCTATTGTCAATACTTAAGTGAGAAACATATGGGTGCAATTTTCGTTTTTAACATGGGCTGCTGCATTCGGTTTATATATTTATAGATTTGTTTTTTTATATTTATTCATATATTCCTTTATTAATTCTTTAATAATTAATCTAAAATTACATGAGAATCATTAATTTTACAAGACCCACACTATAACCAAGATCAAATCAGTTACGTCCCTGAAGTCACTGTTCATGAGCATAGTAAGATACTGTAGATTCCATCTCCCCCAATCCACATTCATAATGCTAATCATTATGCCTACCTTCTCCTTGCTTTCATACGTAACAACGCCACTCTCTTACACTTGGTAACTGTTACTCCAAACTTGTGTTTTGTGAATCTGCTGATGTTTTGCTCCTTCAGTTTTACATTGGCTCTTCGTCTCCACGCATGTGTTAAATCATTTGATACATTTCTTCTCTTCCTCACTTATTTCACTGAGCATAATATGCTCTAGCGCCATCCATGATGTAGCAAATGCTAAGATTTGTTTTCTTCTCATGGCTGAGTAATGTTCCTTTCTGTATATGTACCACATCTTCTATAGCCATTAATCTATTGATGTCCAATTAGCTCGGTTTCTTTGAATAGTAGTCTGATTACCATAGGGATATATATGTCTTTATTAGCTGGGAAGGTTCATTGGTTTTATTGGATTCTTTAATTAGTTTATTCTTTATTTACTTATTATTAATCTATAAGTAAAAGTATAACATGAGATTTTCTAGACTCCACCTGTCTCGAAATTCTTCCCAATGCCCCACTGCAGTCACTTCCATCAACAGAGCAGTGTACTCTAGATTCATTGCCTGTCTTCACTGTTTGGTTAAGCTGTCACCACGCACCCACAAAAACATTACATGTGCTAATTATAATGCATCCTTTCCCTTCCCAGTGTTGTCCCTCCATTCTCCCATGTCCACCCTAGTCGTTTTTTCTTTGGTAACTGGTAGTTCATTCTTGGGCTCTGTGTGTCTGCCACTATTGTGCTCCTTCAGTTCTTTCCGGCTCCTCTATCTGCACAGATTGTTCATATCGTTTGATACTTTTCCTCCTATCTTATTTCATTGAATATAAAACCCCGTTCTTTCATCTATGTTGTCACAAATGGGAGGATTTGTTTTCTTCTTATGGGTGAAAGGCAATTAATTGTTTATATATACCACTTCTTCTGTATCCATTCAACTTCTGATGGAGACGGACCCGCTACTGTGAATAGTGCTGCGATAAACAAGCGGGTGCACATACCATTTTTATATTGGGCTACTTCATTATATCTACTTATCTATACTACTTACTTTTCCTCTATGTATCTATCATCTATCATCTGACAATCTACCTTCTTGCTATCTCTCATCTATCATAGTCATCATTTATCTCTATCATCTATCATCTTTCTGCAACTATGATCTTTAATACGTTCTATGTGTATCTATCTCTTATTTCTCGTGAATACACAATTACATGAGTAATATTGTTTACTACAACTTCCATCAACAATATATCCCCAGATATCCCATTGCGTTCACTATAATCCAGTGCAGTAAAATGATGTAGAATCACTATTCTTCTCTGTGACGTGCAGTCCTCCTCGTTTCCCATCCCAACACTATGTACACTAATTCTAATTCACCATTTCTAACCCCCAGTCCTTCTTATCAATCCACTATAACACAACCTGCCTCTTTCCTTTGGTAAACATTAGTCCATTCTTCTCTTCAGCGTGGCTTCTACAGTTTTGGTTTCTTCATTTTATTTCTTTTTTTTTATACTCTTCTTGTGAGTGAAATCATTTGCCAATTTTCTCTCTCCACCGCTTATTTCACTGAGCATAATCCTCTGTATCTCCATCCATGTTGTTGTAAATGGCAGCGTTTGTTTTAGTCATATATCTGAATAATATCCCACTCTTCATTTGCTGATGGATACTTATCTTCACTATTGTTATCATTGTGGTAATAACATAGGTGTGCACACGTCTCCTTTAAACTGGCTGCTGCTTTCTCTGTTACTCTGCATTTATTTTATGCATTCGTTCATTTAATTATATCTCATTAGTCTACAAGTACATGAATAAAATTATGTGTGCTAAGACAGGACCATCACAAAGAACTCCAGGATTCTCATTTGCAGTCACACTCCGTGAGCATAGTAAGATACTGTAGAATCACTACTTGTCTTCCGTAATTTGTTCAACCATCCCCACAATGCCCATCTGCAGTATACATGGAAGTCATATCGCACGCTTTCTTTACCCCTACTTCCACCATCCATTCGCTCCTATCCATCACAGATCCTTCCCTTTGGAATCTCTTAGTCCAATTTTCATTTCTGTGAATCGGATGATGTTTTGCTCCTTCAGTTTTTCTTTCTCCTACATCTCCACTGGTGGCTCATGTCACTTGACACTTGTCTTTCTCCACCTCTTATGTCATGAGTATAGTGCCCACCTTCACCTTCCGAGTTTTTACAAATGTTAGGATTTATTGTCATCTTATGGCTGAGTAATATTCAACTGTGAATATGTACCACAAATTCTTTACTCATTAATCTACCGATGGAAAGTTACCTGGGCTACTGTGCTTACTGCTGATAAACCCGTGGATGTATTTACCTTTTTTAAATTGTCTGCTCAAATGGATTTATTGATATGTTTTTATTATTGATTTGTTTGTTTACCGTTAATCTGCAATTGTATGTGTAACGTATTTCCTAGACCCCCATTTCCTCGTTTGACCCAAAACGCCCGTGGTCACTTCCATCACTATAACAATGTACTGTAGTATTGCTAGTTGTCTTCTCTGTTGGACAGCACTCCACCTGCATCCGTTCCACATTATATATGTTAACTGAAATGCTCCCTTTCTTCCACACATCCTTTCCCCTCCATTTCCAACCATCCTTCTCTGTCTCTTTCCCTTTGGTAACTGTGAATCTATTCTTATGTTCTGTGACACCGCTGTTTTTCTCCTTCAGCCTTTTCTTTTTTCTTATATTCCAATGATGAGTGACAACATTTTACTTATATATGTAGGCCAGAACAAGTTATGTTTCTAAGATGTTGCAGCTCCACACGGCTGAGCTCTGCCCAACATATGCTAGTGGAGTTTGCAGGAACAGCCTTGTTGCTTGGAGATTCCATGATGTCACAGTGCGCCTCTTTCATAGAGACAGGATATGTAAGCTCAGATTAGCTGGTTCGCACTTCAGAGCATGCTACCCTGCACGGAGTTGGACTTTGGTAAGATGGGCGCTGACCACCTTGACAGGTTCAGAGGAAACGGAAAAGAGATCCAAGATATTGCTTGTTTCTTTTGATTTTGGCATCAATACCACACAGTTACCTTAGCGCAATTATGGTAATTAGACAAACCCAATTTTCAAATCCACACGTTATACAGCATGAGTGTCACTGCCCACGAGCCCCTTAATGCACTTTAGTAGCTCTACTGCTCTTTGCTGTTGTACTGCCTTCCTCGTGCCCACACCCTCCCAACATATGTGTGCTACACGTAATGCCCCATTTTACCTCTCATTCCTCCCTATCAAGCCATTCCCCTCTTTCACTTTCCCCTTGGTAACCATTAGTCCACTCTTCAGTTCATTGAACCTGCTACTGTCTTGTTCCTTGACTATTTCTCTTTTTTTCTAACTCTCCACAGTAGAGTGACATCAATTGCCACTTTACTTTCTCTTCGTGGCTTATTTCACGGAGAACAATACCCACAAGTTCCATCCATGTTTTTGTAAATGGTAAGATTTGCTTTCTTCATATGGCTGAATAATATTCTACGTCCCATTTACTGATGGACATTTAGCTTGGCTATTGTCAATACTTCAGTGAGAAACATATGGGTGCAATTTTCCTTTTTAACATGGGCTGCTGCATTCTGTTTATATATTTATAGATTTGTTTTTTTATATTTATTCATATATTCCTTTATTAATTCTTTAATAATTAATCTAAAATTACATGAGAATCATTAATTTTACAAGACCCACACTATAACCAAGATCAACCCATTTACGTCCCTGAAATCACCGTCCATGAACATAGTAAGATACTGTAGATTCCATCTCCCCCAATCCACATTAATAATGCTAACCATTTTGCCTAACTTCTCCTTGCTTTCATATGTAACAACGCCACTCTCTTACCCTTGGTAACTGTTACTCCAAACTTGTGTTTTGTGAATCTGCTGATGTTTTGCTCCTTCAGTTTTACCTTGGCTCTTCGTCTCCACGCATGTGTGAAATCATTTGATACATTTCTTCTCTTCCTCACTTATTTCACTGAGCATAATATGCTCTAGCGCCATCCATGATGTAGCAAATGCTAGGATTTGTTTTCTTCTGTTGGCTGAGTAATGTTCCTTTCTGTATATGTACCATATCTTCTATAACCATTAATCTATTGATTTCCAATTAGATCGGTTTCTTTGAATAGTAGTCTGATTATCATAGGGATATATATGTCTTTATTAGCTGGGCAGATTCATTGGTTTTATTGGATTCTTTAATTAGTTTATTCTTTATTTACTTATTATTAATCTATAAGTAAAAGTATAACATGAGATTTCCTAGACTCAACCTGTCTCGAAATTCTTCCCAATGCCCCACTGCAGTCACTTCCATCAACAGAGCAATGTACTCTAGATTCACTGCCTGTCTTCACTGTTTGGTTAAGCCCTCACCACGCACCCACAAAAACATTACATGTGCTAATTAAAATTCATCATTTCCCTTCCCACTGTTATCCCTCCATTCTCCCATGTCCACCCTAGTCGTTTTTCCTTTGGTAACTGGTAGTTCATTCTTGGGCTCTGTGTGTCTGCCCCTCTTTTGCTCCTTCAGTTCTTTCCGGCTTCTCTATCTGCACAGATTGGCCATATCGTTTGATACTTGCCCTCCTATCTCATTTCATTGAACATAAAACCCCGTTCTTTCATCTATGTTGTCACAAATGGGAGGATTTGTTTTCGTCTTATGGGTGAAAGGCAATTAATTGTTTATATATACAACTTCTTCTGTATCCATTCAACTTCTGATGGAGACTGACCCGCTAATGTGAATAGTGCTGCGATAAACAAGGGGGTGCACATATCATTTTTAAATTGGGCTACTGCATTATATCTATTTATCTATACTACTTACTTTTCCTCTATGTATCTATCATCTATCATCTGACATCTACCTTCTTGCTGTCTCTCATCTATCATAGTCATCATTTATATCTATCATCTATCATCTTTCTGCAACTATGATCTTTAATACATTCTATGTGTATCTATCTTTTATTTCTCGTGAATACACAATTACATGAGTAATATTGTTTACTACAACTTCCATCAACAATATATCCCCAGATATCCCATTGCGTTCACTATAATCCAGTGCAGTAAAATAATGTAGAATCACTAGTCTTCTCTGTGACGTGAAGTCCTCCACGTTCCCCAGCCCAACACTATGTACACTTATTCTAATTCACCATTTCTAACCCCCAGTCCTTCTTATCCCTCCACCATAACACAACCGGCCCAGTCTCTTTCCTTTGGTAAACGTTAGTCCATTCTTCTCTTCAGCGTGGCTTCTACAGTTTTGGTTTCTTCATTTTATTTCTTTTTTTAATACTCTGCTTGTGAGTGAAATCATTTGCCAATTTTCTCTCTCCACCGCTTATTTCACTGAGCATAATCCTCTGTATCTCCATCCATGTTGTTGTAAATGGCAGGGTTTGTTTTAGTCATATATCTGAATAATATCCCACTCTTCGTTTGCTGATGGATACTTAGCTTCACTATTGTTATCATTGTGGTAAATAACATAGGTGTGCACGAGTCTCCTTTAAACTGGCTGCTGCTTTCTCTGTTACTCGGCATTTATTTTATGCATTCGTTCATTTAATTATATCTCATTAGTCTACAAGTACATGAATAAAATTATGTGTGCTAGGACCGGCCCATCACAAAGAACTCCAGGATTCTCATTTGCAGTCACACTCCGTGAGCATAGTAAGATACTGTAGAATCACTACTTGTCTTCCGTGTTTTGTACAGCCATCCCCACAATGCCCATCTGCAGTATTCATGGAAATCATAAAGCACGCTTTCTTTACCCCTACTTCAACCATCCATTAGCTCCTATCCATCACAGATTATTCCCTTTGGAATCTCTTAGTCCAACTTTCATTTCTGTGAATCGGATGATGTTTTGCTCCTTCAGTTTTTCTTTCTCCTACATCTCCACAGGTGGCTCAAGTCACTTGACACTTGTCTTTCTCCACCTCTTATGTCATGAGTATAGTGACCACCTTCACCTTCCGAGTTTTTACAAATGTTAGGATTTATTGTCATCTTATGGCTGAGTATTATTCAACTATGAATATGTACCACAAATTCTTTACTCATTAATCTACTGATGGAAAGTTACCTGGGCTACTGTGCTTACTGCTGATAAACCCGTGGAAGTATTTGCCTTTTTTAACTTGTCTGCTCCAATGGATTTATTGATATGTTTTTTATTATTGATTTGTTTGTTTACCGTTAATCTGCAATTGTATGTGTAATGTATTTCCTAGACCCCCATTCCTCGTTTCATCCAAAACGCCCGTGAAGACAATTCCATCACCATAACAATGTACTGTAGTATTGCTAGTTGTCTTCTCTGTTGGACAGCACTCCACGTGCATCCGTTCCACATTATATATGTTAACTGAAATGCTCCCTTTCTTCCACACATCCTTTCCCCTCCATTTCCAACCATCCTTCTCTGTCTCCTTCCCTTTGGTAACTGTGAATCTATTCTTGGGTTCTGTGACACCGCTCTTTTTCCCCTACAGCTTTTTCTTTTTTCTTATATTCCAATGATGAGTGACATCATTTTACTTATATATGTAGGCCAGAACAAGTTATGTTTCTAAGATGTTGCAGCTCCACACGGCTGAGCTCTGCCCAACATGTGCTAGTGGAGTTTGCAGGAACAGCCTTGTTGCCTGGAGATTCCATGATGTCACAGTGCGCCTCTTTCATAGAGACAGGATATGTAAGCTCAGATTAGCTGGTTCGCACTTCAGAGCATGCTACCCTGCACGGAGTTGGACTTTGGTAAGACGGGCGCTGTCCACCTTGACAAGTTCAGAGGAAAAGGAAAAGCGATCCAAGATACTGCTTGTTTCTTTTGATTTTGACATCAATACCACACAGTTACCTTAGCGAAATTATGGTAATTAGACAAACCCCATTTTCAAATCCACACGTTATACAGCATGAGTGTCACTGTCCACGAGCCCCTTAATGCACTGTAGTAGCTCTACTGTTCTTTGCTGTTGTACTGCCTTCGTCGTGCCCAAACCCTCTCCACATATGTGTGCTACACGTAATGCCCCATTTTACCTCTCATTCCTCCCTTTCAAGCCATTCCCCTCTTTCATTTTCCCCTTGGTAACCATTAGTCCACTCTTCAGTTCATTGAACCTGCCACTGTCTTGTTCCTTCACTATTTCTCTTTTTTTCTAACTCTCCACAGTAGAGTGACATCAATTGCCACTTGACTTTCTCTTCGTGGCTTATTTCACTGAGAACAATACCCACAAGTTCCATCCATGTTTTTGTAAATGGTAATATTTGCTTTCTTCATATGGCTGAATAATAGTCTACGTCCCACATACTGATGGACATTTAGCTTGGCTATTGTCAATACTTAAGTGAGAAACATATGGGTGCAATTTTCGTTTTTAACATGGGCTGCTGCATTCGGTTTATATATTTATAGATTTGTTTTTTTATATTTATTCATATATTCCTTTATTAATTCTTTAATAATTAATCTAAAATTACATGAGAATCATTAATTTTACAAGACCCACACTATAACCAAGATCAAATCAGTTACGTCCCTGAAGTCACTGTTCATGAGCATAGTAAGATACTGTAGATTCCATCTCCCCCAATCCACATTCATAATGCTAATCATTATGCCTACCTTCTCCTTGCTTTCATACGTAACAACGCCACTCTCTTACACTTGGTAACTGTTACTCCAAACTTGTGTTTTGAAAATCTGCTGATGTTTTGCTCCTTCAGTTTTACATTGGCTCTTCGTCTCCACGCATGTGTTAAATCATTTGATACATTTCTTCTCTTCCTCACTTATTTCACTGAGCATAATATGCTCTAGCGCCATCCATGATGTAGCAAATGCTAAGATTTGTTTTCTTCTCATGGCTGAGTAATGTTCCTTTCTGTATATGTACCACATCTTCTATAGCCATTAATCTATTGATGTCCAATTAGCTCGGTTTCTTTGAATAGTAGTCTGATTACCATAGGGATATATATGTCTTTATTAGCTGGGAAGGTTCATTGGTTTTATTGGATTCTTTAATTAGTTTATTCTTTATTTACTTATTATTAATCTATAAGTAAAAGTATAACATGAGATTTTCTAGACTCCACCTGTCTCGAAATTCTTCCCAATGCCCCACTGCAGTCACTTCCATCAACAGACCAGTGTACTCTAGATTCATTGCCTGTCTTCACTGTTTGGTTAAGCTGTCACCACGCACCCACAAAAACATTACATGTGCTAATTATAATGCATCCTTTCCCTTCCCAGTGTTGTCCCTCCATTCTCCCATGTCCACCCTAGTCGTTTTTTCTTTGGTAACTGGTAGTTCATTCTTGGGCTCTGTGTGTCTGCCACTATTGTGCTCCTTCAGTTCTTTCCGGCTCCTCTATCTGCACAGATTGTTCATATCGTTTGATACTTTTCCTCCTATCTTATTTCATTGAATATAAAATCCCGTTCTTTCATCTATGTTGTCACAAATGGGAGGATTTGTTTTCTTCTTATGGGTGAAAGGCAATTAATTGTTTATATATACCACTTCTTCTGTATCCATTCAACTTCTGATGGAGACGGACCCGCTACTGTGAATAGTGCTGCGATAAACAAGCGGGTGCACATACCATTTTTATATTGGGCTACTGCATTATATCTACTTATCTATACTACTTACTTTTCCTCTATGTATCTATCATCTATCATCTGACAATCTACCTTCTTGCTATCTCTCATCTATCATAGTCATCATTTATCTCTATCATCTATCATCTTTCTGCAACTATGATCTTTAATACGTTCTATGTGTATCTATCTTTTATTTCTCGTGAATACACAATTACATGAGTAATATTGTTTACTACAACTTCCATCAACAATATATCCCCAGATATCCCATTGCGTTCACTATAATCCAGTGCAGTAAAATGATGTAGAATCACTATTCTTCTCTGTGACGTGCAGTCCTCCTCGTACCCAGCCCAACACTATGTACACTAATTCTAATTCACCATATCTAACCCCCAGTCCTTCTTATCAATCCACTATAACACAACCTGCCTCTTTCCTTTGGTAAACATTAGTCCATTCTTCTCTTCAGCGTGGCTTCTACAGTTTTGGTTTCTTCATTTTATTTCTTTTTTTAATACTCTTCTTGTGAGTGAAATCATTTGCCAATTTTCTCTCTCCACCGCTTATTTCACTGAGCATAATCCTCTGTATCTCCATCCATGTTGTTGTAAATGGCAGCGTTTGTTTTAGTCATATATCTGAATAATATCCCACTCTTCATTTGCTGATGGATACTTATCTTCACTATTGTTATCATTGTGGTAATAACATAGGTGTGCACACGTCTCCTTTAAACTGGCTGCTGCTTTCTCTGTTACTCTGCATTTATTTTATGCATTCGTTCATTTAATTATATCTCATTAGTCTACAAGTACATGAATAAAATTATGTGTGCTAAGACAGGACCATCACAAAGAACTCCAGGATTCTCATTTGCAGTCACACTCCGTGAGCATAGTAAGATACTGTAGAATCACTACTTGTCTTCCGTAATTTGTTCAACCATCCCCACAATGCCCATCTGCAGTATACATGGAAGTCATATCGCACGCTTTCTTTACCCCTACTTCCACCATCCATTCGCTCCTATCCATCACAGATCCTTCCCTTTGGAATCTCTTAGTCCAATTTTCATTTCTGTGAATCGGATGATGTTTTGCTCCTTCAGTTTTTCTTTCTCCTACATCTCCACTGGTGGCTCATGTCACTTGACACTTGTCTTTCTCCACCTCTTATGTCATGAGTATAGTGCCCACCTTCACCTTCCGAGTTTTTACAAATGTTAGGATTTATTGTCATCTTATGGCTGAGTAATATTCAACTGTGAATATGTACCACAAATTCTTTACTCATTAATCTACTGATGGAAAGTTACCTGGGCTACTGTGCTTACTGCTGATAAACCCGTGGATGTATTTACCTTTTTTAAATTGTCTGCTCAAATGGATTTATTGATATGTTTTTATTATTGATTTGTTTGTTTACCGTTAATCTGCAATTGTATGTGTAACGTATTTCGTAGACCCCCATTTCCTCGTTTGACCCAAAACGCCCGTGGTCACTTCCATCACTATAACAATGTACTGTAGTATTGCTAGTTGTCTTCTCTGTTGGACAGCACTCCACCTGCATCCGTTCCACATTATATATGTTAACTGAAATGCTCCCTTTCTTCCACACATCCTTTCCCCTCCATTTCCAACCATCCTTCTCTGTCTCTTTCCCTTTGGTAACTGTGAATCTATTCTTATGTTCTGTGACACCGCTGTTTTTCTCCTTCAGCCTTTTCTTTTTTCTTATATTCCAATGATGAGTGACAACATTTTACTTATATATGTAGGCCAGAACAAGTTATGTTTCTAAGATGTTGCAGCTCCACACGGCTGAGCTCTGCCCAACATATGCTAGTGGAGTTTGCAGGAACAGCCTTGTTGCTTGGAGATTCCATGATGTCACAGTGCGCCTCTTTCATAGAGACAGGATATGTAAGCTCAGATTAGCTGGTTCGCACTTCAGAGCATGCTACCCTGCACGGAGTTGGACTTTGGTAAGATGGGCGCTGACCACCTTGACAGGTTCAGAGGAAACGGAAAAGAGATCCAAGATACTGCTTGTTTCTTTTGATTTTGGCATCAATACCACACAGTTACCTTAGCGCAATTATGGTAATTAGACAAACCCAATTTTCAAATCCACACGTTATACAGCATGAGTGTCACTGCCCACGAGCCCCTTAATGCACTGTAGTAGCTCTACTGCTCTTTGCTGTTGTACTGCCTTCCTCGTGCCCACACCCTCCCAACATATGTGTGCTACACGTAATGCACCATTTTACCTCTCATTCCTCCCTATCAAGCCATTCCCCTCTTTCACTTTCCCCTTGGTAACCATTAGTCCACTCTTCAGTTCATTGAACCTGCTACTGTCCTGTTCCTTGACTATTTCTCTTTTTTTCTAACTCTCCACAGTAGAGTGACATCAATTGCCACTTGACTTTCTCTTCGTGGCTTATTTCACGGAGAACAATACCCACAAGTTCCATCCATGTTTTTGTAAATGGTAAGATTTGCTTTCTTCATATGGCTGAATAATATTCTACGTCCCATTTACTGATGGACATTTAGCTTGGCTATTGTCAATACTTCAGTGAGAAACAAATGGGTGCAATTTTCCTTTTTAACATGGGCTGCTGCATTCTGTTTATATATTTATAGATTTGTTTTTTTATATTTATTCATATATTCCTTTATTAATTCTTTAATAATTAATCTAAAATTACATGAGAATCATTAATTTTACAAGACCCACACTATAACCAAGATCAACCCAGTTACGTCCCTGAAATCACCGTCCATGAACATAGTAAGATACTGTAGATTCCATCTCCCCCAATCCACATTAATAATGCTAACCATTTTGCCTAACTTCTCCTTGCTTTCATATGTAACAACGCCACTCTCTTACCCTTGGTAACTGTTACTCCAAACTTGTGTTTTGTGAATCTGCTGATGTTTTGCTCCTTCAGTTTTACCTTGGCTCTTCGTCTCCACGCATGTGTGAAATCATTTGATACATTTCTTCTCTTCCTCACTTATTTCACTGAGCATAATATGCTCTAGCGCCATCCATGATGTAGCAAATGCTAGGATTTGTTTTCTTCTGTTGGCTGAGTAATGTTCCTTTCTGTATATGTACCATATCTTCTATAACCATTAATCTATTGATTTCCAATTAGATCGGTTTCTTTGAATAGTAGTCTGATTATCATAGGGATATATATGTCTTTATTAGCTGGGCAGATTCATTGGTTTTATTGGATTCTTTAATTAGTTTATTCTTTATTTACTTATTATTAATCTATAAGTAAAAGTATAACATGAGATTTCCTAGACTCAACCTGTCTCGAAATTCTTCCCAATGCCCCACTGCAGTCACTTCCATCAACAGAGCAATGTACTCTAGATTCACTGCCTGTCTTCACTGTTTGGTTAAGCCCTCACCACGCACCCACAAAAACATTACATGTGCTAATTGTAATGCATCCTTTCCCTTCCCACTGTTATCCCTCCATTCTCCCATGTCCACCCTAGTCGTTTTTCCTTTGGTAACTGGTAGTTCACTCTTGGGCTCTGTGTGTCTGCCCCTCTTTTGCTCCTTCAGTTCTTTCCGGCTTCTCTATCTGCACAGATTGGCCATATCGTTTGATACTTGCCCTCCTATCTCATTTCATTGAACATAAAACCCCGTTCTTTCATCTATGTTGTCACAAATGGGAGGATTTGTTTTCGTCTTATGGGTGAAAGGCAATTAATTGTTTATATATACAACTTCTTCTGTATCCATTCAACTTCTGATGGAGACTGACCCGCTAATGTGAATAGTGCTGCGATAAACAAGGGGGTGCACATATCATTTTTAAATTGGGCTACTGCATTATATCTATTTATCTATACTACTTACTTTTCCTCTATGTATCTATCATCTATCATCTGACATCTACCTTCTTGCTGTCTCTCATCTATCATAGTCATCATTTATATCTATCATCTATCATCTTTCTGCAACTATGATCTTTAATACATTCTATGTGTATCTATCTTTTATTTCTCGTGAATACACAATTACATGAGTAATATTGTTTACTACAACTTCCATCAACAATATATCCCCAGATATCCCATTGCGTTCACTATAATCCAGTGCAGTAAAATAATGTAGAATCACTAGTCTTCTCTGTGACGTGAAGTCCTCCACGTTCCCCAGCCCAACACTATGTACACTTATTCTAATTCACCATTTCTAACCCCCAGTCCTTCTTATCCCTCCACCATAACACAACCGGCCCAGTCTCTTTCCTTTGGTAAACGTTAGTCCATTCTTCTCTTCAGCGTGGCTTCTACAGTTTTGGTTTCTTCATTTTATTTCTTTTTTTAATACTCTGCTTGTGAGTGAAATCATTTGCCAATTTTCTCTCTCCACCGCTTATTTCACTGAGCATAATCCTCTGTATCTCCATCCATGTTGTTGTAAATGGCAGGGTTTGTTTTAGTCATATATCTGAATAATATCCCACTCTTCGTTTGCTGATGGATACTTAGCTTCACTATTGTTATCATTGTGGTAAATAACATAGGTGTGCACGAGTCTCCTTTAAACTGGCTGCTGCTTTCTCTGTTACTCGGCATTTATTTTATGCATTCGTTCATTTAATTATATCTCATTAGTCTACAAGTACATGAATAAAATTATGTGTGCTAGGACCGGCCCATCACAAAGAACTCCAGGATTCTCATTTGCAGTCACACTCCGTGAGCATAGTAAGATACTGTAGAATCACTACTTGTCTTCCGTGTTTTGTACAGCCATCCCCACAATGCCCATCTGCAGTATTCATGGAAATCATAAAGCACGCTTTCTTTACCCCTACTTCAACCATCCATTAGCTCCTATCCATCACAGATTATTCCCTTTGGAATCTCTTAGTCCAACTTTCATTTCTGTGAATCGGATGATGTTTTGCTCCTTCAGTTTTTCTTTCTCCTACATCTCCACAGGTGGCTCAAGTCACTTGACACTTGTCTTTCTCCACCTCTTATGTCATGAGTATAGTGACCACCTTCACCTTCCGAGTTTTTACAAATGTTAGGATTTATTGTCATCTTATGGCTGAGTATTATTCAACTATGAATATGTACCACAAATTCTTTACTCATTAATCTACTGATGGAAAGTTACCTGGGCTACTGTGCTTACTGCTGATAAACCCGTGGAAGTATTTGCCTTTTTTAACTTGTCTGCTCCAATGGATTTATTGATATGTTTTTTATTATTGATTTGTTTGTTTACCGTTAATCTGCAATTGTATGTGTAATGTATTTCCTAGACCCCCATTCCTCGTTTCATCCAAAACGCCCGTGAAGACAATTCCATCACCATAACAATGTACTGTAGTATTGCTAGTTGTCCTCTCTGTTGGACAGCACTCCACGTGCATCCGTTCCACATTATATATGTTAACTGAAATGCTCCCTTTCTTCCACACATCCTTTCCCCTCCATTTCCAACCATCCTTCTCTGTCTCCTTCCCTTTGGTAACTGTGAATCTATTCTTGGGTTCTGTGACACCGCTCTTTTTCCCCTACAGCTTTTTCTTTTTTCTTATATTCCAATGATGAGTGACATCATTTTACTTATATATGTAGGCCAGAACAAGTTATGTTTCTAAGATGTTGCAGCTCCACACGGCTGAGCTCTGCCCAACATGTGCTAGTGGAGTTTGCAGGAACAGCCTTGTTGCCTGGAGATTCCATGATGTCACAGTGCGCCTCTTTCATAGAGACAGGATATGTAAGCTCAGATTAGCTGGTTCGCACTTCAGAGCATGCTACCCTGCACGGAGTTGGACTTTGGTAAGACGGGCGCTGTCCACCTTGACAAGTTCAGAGGAAAAGGAAAAGCGATCCAAGATACTGCTTGTTTCTTTTGATTTTGACATCAATACCACACAGTTACCTTAGCGAAATTATGGTAATTAGACAAACCCCATTTTCAAATCCACACGTTATACAGCATGAGTGTCACTGTCCACGAGCCCCTTAATGCACTGTAGTAGCTCTACTGTTCTTTGCTGTTGTACTGCCTTCGTCGTGCCCAAACCCTCTCCACATATGTGTGCTACACGTAATGCCCCATTTTACCTCTCATTCCTCCCTTTCAAGCCATTCCCCTCTTTCATTTTCCCCTTGGTAACCATTAGTCCACTCTTCAGTTCATTGAACCTGCCACTGTCTTGTTCCTTCACTATTTCTCTTTTTTTCTAACTCTCCACAGTAGAGTGACATCAATTGCCACTTGACTTTCTCTTCGTGGCTTATTTCACTGAGAACAATACCCACAAGTTCCATCCATGTTTTTGTAAATGGTAATATTTGCTTTCTTCATATGGCTGAATAATAGTCTACGTCCCACATACTGATGGACATTTAGCTTGGCTATTGTCAATACTTAAGTGAGAAACATATGGGTGCAATTTTCGTTTTTAACATGGGCTGCTGCATTCGGTTTATATATTTATAGATTTGTTTTTTTATATTTATTCATATATTCCTTTATTAATTCTTTAATAATTAATCTAAAATTACATGAGAATCATTAATTTTACAAGACCCACACTATAACCAAGATCAAATCAGTTACGTCCCTGAAGTCACTGTTCATGAGCATAGTAAGATACTGTAGATTCCATCTCCCCCAATCCACATTCATAATGCTAATCATTATGCCTACCTTCTCCTTGCTTTCATACGTAACAACGCCACTCTCTTACACTTGGTAACTGTTACTCCAAACTTGTGTTTTGTGAATCTGCTGATGTTTTGCTCCTTCAGTTTTACATTGGCTCTTCGTCTCCACGCATGTGTTAAATCATTTGATACATTTCTTCTCTTCCTCACTTATTTCACTGAGCATAATATGCTCTAGCGCCATCCATGATGTAGCAAATGCTAAGATTTGTTTTCTTCTCATGGCTGAGTAATGTTCCTTTCTGTATATGTACCACATCTTCTATAGCCATTAATCTATTGATGTCCAATTAGCTCGGTTTCTTTGAATAGTAGTCTGATTACCATAGGGATATATATGTCTTTATTAGCTGGGAAGGTTCATTGGTTTTATTGGATTCTTTAATTAGTTTATTCTTTATTTACTTATTATTAATCTATAAGTAAAAGTATAACATGAGATTTTCTAGACTCCACCTGTCTCGAAATTCTTCCCAATGCCCCACTGCAGTCACTTCCATCAACAGACCAGTGTACTCTAGATTCATTGCCTGTCTTCACTGTTTGGTTAAGCTGTCACCACGCACCCACAAAAACATTACATGTGCTAATTATAATGCATCCTTTCCCTTCCCAGTGTTGTCCCTCCATTCTCCCATGTCCACCCTAGTCGTTTTTTCTTTGGTAACTGGTAGTTCATTCTTGGGCTCTGTGTGTCTGCCACTATTGTGCTCCTTCAGTTCTTTCCGGCTCCTCTATCTGCACAGATTGTTCATATCGTTTGATACTTTTCCTCCTATCTTATTTCATTGAATATAAAACCCCGTTCTTTCATCTATGTTGTCACAAATGGGAGGATTTGTTTTCTTCTTATGGGTGAAAGGCAATTAATTGTTTATATATACCACTTCTTCTGTATCCATTCAACTTCTGATGGAGACGGACCCGCTACTGTGAATAGTGCTGCGATAAACAAGGGGGTGCACATACCATTTTTATATTGGGCTACTGCATTATATCTACTTATCTATACTACTTACTTTTCCTCTATGTATCTATCATCTATCATCTGACAATCTACCTTCTTGCTATCTCTCATCTATCATAGTCATCATTTATCTCTATCATCTATCATCTTTCTGCAACTATGATCTTTAATACGTTCTATGTGTATCTATCTTTTATTTCTCGTGAATACACAATTACATGAGTAATATTGTTTACTACAACTTCCATCAACAATATATCCCCAGATATCCCATTGCGTTCACTATAATCCAGTGCAGTAAAATGATGTAGAATCACTATTCTTCTCTGTGACGTGCAGTCCTCCTCGTACCCAGCCCAACACTATGTACACTAATTCTAATTCACCATATCTAACCCCCAGTCCTTCTTATCAATCCACTATAACACAACCTGCCTCTTTCCTTTGGTAAACATTAGTCCATTCTTCTCTTCAGCGTGGCTTCTACAGTTTTGGTTTCTTCATTTTATTTCTTTTTTTAATACTCTTCTTGTGAGTGAAATCATTTGCCAATTTTCTCTCTCCACCGCTTATTTCACTGAGCATAATCCTCTGTATCTCCATCCATGTTGTTGTAAATGGCAGCGTTTGTTTTAGTCATATATCTGAATAATATCCCACTCTTCATTTGCTGATGGATACTTATCTTCACTATTGTTATCATTGTGGTAATAACATAGGTGTGCACACGTCTCCTTTAAACTGGCTGCTGCTTTCTCTGTTACTCTGCATTTATTTTATGCATTCGTTCATTTAATTATATCTCATTAGTCTACAAGTACATGAATAAAATTATGTGTGCTAAGACAGGACCATCACAAAGAACTCCAGGATTCTCATTTGCAGTCACACTCCGTGAGCATAGTAAGATACTGTAGAATCACTACTTGTCTTCCGTAATTTGTTCAACCATCCCCACAATGCCCATCTGCAGTATACATGGAAGTCATATCGCACGCTTTCTTTACCCCTACTTCCACCATCCATTCGCTCCTATCCATCACAGATCCTTCCCTTTTTAATCTCTTAGTCCAATTTTCATTTCTGTGAATCGGATGATGTTTTGCTCCTTCAGTTTTTCTTTCTCCCACATCTCCACTGGTGGCTCATGTCACTTGACACTTGTCTTTCTCCACCTCTTATGTCATGAGTATAGTGCCCACCTTCACCTTCCGAGTTTTTACAAATGTTAGGATTTATTGTCATCTTATGTCTGAGAAATATTCAACTATGAATATGTACCACAAATTCATTACTCATTAATCTACTGATTTAAAGTTACCTGGGCTACTGTGCTTACTGCTGATAAACCCGTGGATGTATTTGCCTTTTTTAACTTGTCTGCTCCAATGGATTTATTGATATGTTTTTATTATTGATTTGTTTGTTTACCGTTAATCTGCAATTGTATGTGTAACGTATTTCCTAGACCCCCATTTCCTCGTTTGACCCAAAACGCCCGTGGTCACTTCCATCACCATAACAATGTACTGTAGTATTGCTAGTTGTATTTTCTGTTGGACAGCACAAAAAGTGCATCCATTCCCACATTATATATGCTAACTGAAATGCTCAATTTCTTCCACACATACTTTCCCCTCCATTTCCAACCATCCTTCTCTGTCTCTTTCCCTTTGGTAACTGTGAATCTCTTCTTATGTTCTGTGACACCACTTTTTTTCCCCTTCAGCTTTTTCTTTTTTCTTACATTCCAATGATGAGTGACATCATTTTACTTATATATGTAGGCCAGAACAAGTTATGTTTCTAAGATGTTGCAGCTCCACACGGCTGAGCTCTGCCCAACATGTGCTAGTGGAGTTTGCAGGAACAGCCTTGTTGCCTGGAGATTCCATGATGTCACAGTGCGCCTCTTTCATAGAGACAGGATATGTAAGCTCAGATTAGCTGGTTCTCACTTCAGAGCATGCTACCCTGCACGGAGTTGGACACTGGTAAGATGGGCGCTGACCTCCTTGACAGGTTCAGAGGAAAAGGAAAAGAGATTCAAGATACTGCTTGTTTCTTTTGATTTTGGCATCAATACCACACAGTTATCTTAGCGCAATTATGGTAATTAGACAAACCCCATTTTCAAATCCACACGTTATACAGCATGAGTGTCACTGTCCAGGAGCCCCTTAATGCACTGTAGTTGCTCTACTGCTCTTTGTTGTTGTACTGCCTTCCTCGTGCCCACACCCTGTCCACATATGTGTGCTACACGTAATGCCCCATTTTACCTCTCATTCCACCCTTTCAAGCCATTCCCCTCTTTCACTTTCCCCTTGGTAACCATTAGTCCACTCTTCAGTTCATTGAACCTGACACTGTCTTGTTCCTTCACTATTTCTCTTTTTTTCTAACTCTCCACAGTAGAGTGACATCAATTTTCACTTGACTTTCTCTTCGTGGCTTATTTCACTGAGAACAATACCCACAAGTTCTATCCATGTTGTTGTAAATGGTAAGATTTGTTTTCATCATACGGCTGAATAATATTCTACGTCCCACATACTGATGGACATTTAGCTTGGCTATTGTCAATACTTCAGTGAGAAACATATGGGTGCAATTTTCGTTTTTAACATGGGCTGCTGCATTCTGTTTATATACTTATAGATTTGTTTTTTTATATTTATTCATATATTCCTTTATTAATTCTTTAATAATTAATCTAAAATTACATGAGAATCATTAATTTTACAAGACCAACACTATAAACAAGAACAACCCAGTTACGTCCCTAAAGTCACTGTCCATGAGCATAGTAAGATACTGTAGATTCCATCTCCCCCAATCCACATTAATAATGCTAATCATTATGCCTACATTCTCCTTGCTTTCATATGTAACAATGCCACTCTCTTACCCTTGGTAACTGTTACTCCAAACTTGTGTTTTGTGAATCTGCTGATGTTTTGCTCCTTCAGTTTTATCTTGGCTCTTCGTCTCCACGCATGTGTTAAATCATTTGATAAATTTCTTCTCTTCCTCACTTATTTCTCTGAGCATAATATGCTCTAGCGCCATCCATGATGTAGCAAATGCTAGGATTTGTTTTCTTCTGATGGCTGAGTAATGTTCCTTTCTGTATATTTACCACATCTTCTATACCCATTAATCTATTGATGTCCAATTAGCTAGGTTTCTTTGAATAGCAGTCTGATTATCATAGGGATATATATGTCTTTATTAGCTGGGCAGATTCATTGGTTTTATTGGATTCTTTAATTAATTTATTCTTATTTACTTATTATTAATCTATAAGTAAAAGTATAACATGAGATTTTCTACACTCCACCTGTCTCAAAATTCTTCCCAATGCCCCACTGCAGTCACTTCCATCAACAGAGCAGTGTACTCTAGATTCACTGCCTGTCTTCACTGTTTGGTTAAGCCGTCACCACGCACCCTCAAAAACATTACATGTGCTAATTATAATGCATCCTTTCCCTTCCCAATGTTATCCCTCCATTCTCCCATGTCCACCCTAGTCGTTTTTTCTTTGGTAAATGGTAGTTCATTCTTGGGCTCTATGTGTCTGCCACTATTTTGCTCCTTCAGTTCTTTCCGGCTTCTCTATCTGCACAGATTGGTCATATCGTTTGATACTTGTCCTCCTATCTTAATTCATTGAACATAAAACCAGTTATTTCATCTATATTGTCACAAATGTGAGGATTTGTTTTCGTCTTATGGGTGAAAGGCAATTAATTGTTTATATATGCCACTTCTTCTGTATCCATTCAACTTCTGATGGAGATGGTCCCGCTACTGTGAATAGTGCTGCGATAAACAAGGGGGTGCACATTCCATTTTTAAATTGGGCTACTGCATTATATCTACTTATCTATACTACTTACTTTTCCTCTATGTGTCTATCTATCATCTGACAATCTACCTTCTTGCTATCTCTCATCTATCATAGTCATCATTTATCTCTATCACCATCTTTCTGCAACTATGATCTTTATTACGTTCTATGTGTATCTATCTTTTATATCTCATGAATACACAATTACATGAGTAATATTGTTTACTACAACTTCCATCAACAATATATCTCCAGATATCCCATTGCGTTCACTATCCTCCAGTGCAGTAAAAAAATGTTCAATCACTAGTCTTCCCTGTGACGTGCAGTCCTCCACGTTCCCTAGCCCAACACTATGTACTCTTATTCTAATTCACCATTTCTAACCCCCAGTCCTTCTTATAGCTCCACTATAATACAACCGGCACAGTCTCTTTCCTTTGGTAAACATTAGTCCATTCTTCTCTTCAGCGTGGCTTCTACAGTTTTGGTTTCTTCATTTTATTTCTTTTTTTAATACTCTGCTTGTGAGTGAAATCATTTGCCAATTTTCTCTCTCCACCGCTTATTTCACTGAGCATAATCCTCTGTATCTCCATCCATGTTGTTGTAAATGGCAGGGTTTGTTTTAGTCATATATCTGAATAATATCCCACTCTTCGTTTGCTGATGGATACTTAGCTTCACTATTGTTATCATTGTGGTAAATAACATAGCTGTGCACACGTCTCCTTTAAACTGGCTGCTGCTTTCTCTGTTACTCTGCATTTATTTTATGCATTCGTTCATTTAATTATATCTCATTAGTCTACAAGTACATGAATAAAATTATGTGTGCTAGGACCGGCCTATCACAAAGAACTCCAGGATTCTCATTTGCAGTCACACTCCGTGAGAATAGTAAGATACTGTAGAATCACTACTTGTCTTCCGTGTTTTGTACAGCCATCCCCACAATGCCCATCTGCAGTATACATGGAAGTCATATAGCACGATTTCTTTACCGATACTTCCACCATCCATTCGCTCCTATCCATCACAGATCCTTCCCTTTGGAATCTCTTAGTCCAATTTTCATTTCTGTGAATCGGATGATGTTTTGCTCCTTCAGTTTTCCTTTCTCCTACATCTCCACTGGTGGCTCATGTCACTTGACACTTGTCTTTCTCCACCTCTTATGTCATGAGTATAGTGCCCACCTTCACCTTCCGAGTTTTTACAAATGTTAGGATTTATTGTCATCTTATGGCTGAGTAATATTCAACTATGAATATGTACCACAAATTCATTACTCATTAATCTACTGATTTAAAGTTACCTGGGCTACTGTGCTTACTGCTGATAAACCCGTGGATGTATTTGCCTTTTTTAACTTGTCTGCTCCAACGGATTTATTGATATGTTTTTATTATTGATTTGTTTGTTTACCGTTAATCTGCAATTGTATGTGTAACGTATTTCCTACACCCCCATTTCCTCGTTTCACCCAAAACGCCCGTGGTCACTTCCATCACCAAAACAATGTACTGTAGTATTGCTAGTTGTCTTCTCTGTTGGACAGCACACCAAGTGCATCCATTCCCACATTATATATGCTAACTGAAATGCTCCATTTCTTCCACACATCCTTTCCCCTCCATTTCCAACCATCCTTCTCTGTCTCTTTCCCTTTGGTAACTGTGAATCTATTCTTATGTTCTGTGACACCACTTTTTTTCCCCTTCAGCTTTTTCTTTTTTCTTACATTCCAATGATGAGTGACATCATTTTACTTATATATGTAGGCCAGAACAAGTTATGTTTCTAAGATGTTGCAGCTCCACACGGCTGAGCTCTGCCCAACATGTGCTAGTGGAGTTTGCAGGAACAGCCTTGTTGCCTGGAGATTCCATGATGTCACAGTGCGCCTCTTTCATAGAGACAGGATATGTAAGCTCAGATTAGCTGGTTCTCACTTCAGAGCATGCTACCCTGCACGGAGTTGGACACTGGTAAGATGGGCGCTGACCTCCTTGACAGGTTCAGAGGAAAAGGAAAAGAGATTCAAGATACTGCTTGTTTCTTTTGATTTTGGCATCAATACCACACAGTTACCTTAGCGCAATTATGGTAATTAGACAAACCCCATTTTCAAATCCACGCGTTATACAGCATAAGTGTCACTGTCCACGAGCCCCTTAATGCACTGTAGTACCTCTACTGTTCTTTGCTGTTGTACTGCCTTCCTCGTGACCACACCCTCTCCACACATGTGTGCTACACGTAATGCCCCATTTTACCTCTCATTCCACCCTTTCAAGCCATTCCCCTCTTTCACTTTCCCCTTAGTAACCATTAGTCCACTCTTCAGTTCATTGAACCTGACACTGTCTTGTTCCTTCACTATTTCTCTTTTTTTCTAACTCTCCACAGTAGAGTGACATCAATTGTCACTTGACTTTCTCTTCGTGGCTTATTTCACTGAGAACAATACCCACAAGTTCTATCCATGTTGTTGTAAATGGTAAGATTTGTTTTCATCATACGGCTGAATAATATTCTACGTCCCACATACTGATGGACATTTAGCTTGGCTATTGTCAATACTTCAGTGAGAAACATATGGGTGCAATTTTCGTTTTTAACATGGGCTGCTGCATTCTGTTTATATACTTATAGATTTGTTTTTTTATATTTATTCATATATTCCTTTATTAATTCTTTAATAATTAATCTAAAATTACATGAGAATCATTAATTTTACAAGACCAACACTATAAACAAGAACAACCCAGTTACGTCCCTGAAGTCACTGTCCATGAGCATAGTAAGATACTGTAGATTCCATCTCCCCCAATCCACATTAATAATGCTAATCATTATGCCTACATTCTCCTTGCTTTCATATGTAACAATGCCACCCTCTTACCCTTGGTAACTGTTACTCCAAACTTGTGTTTTGTGAATCTGCTGATGTTTTGCTCCTTCAGTTTTATCTTGGCTCTTCGTCTCCACGCATGTGTTAAATCATTTGATAAATTTCTTCTCTTCCTCACTTATTTCTCTGAGCATAATATGCTCTAGCGCCATCCATGATGTAGCAAATGCTAGGATTTGTTTTCTTCTGATGGCTGAGTAATGTTCCTTTCTGTATATGTACCACATCTTCTATACCCATTAATCTATTGATGTCCAATTAGCTAGGTTTCTTTGAATAGCAGTCTGATTATCATAGGGATATATATGTCTTTATTAGCTGGGCAGATTCATTGGTTTTATTGGATTCTTTAATTAATTTATTCTTTATTTACTTATTATTAATCTATAAGTAAAAGTATAACATGAGATTTTCTAGACTCCACCTGTCTCGAAATTCTTCCCAATGCCCCACTGCAGTCACTTCCATCAACAGAGCAGTGTACTCTAGATTCACTGCCTGTCTTCACTGTTTGGTTAAGCCGTCACCACGCACCCTCAAAAACATTACATGTGCTAATTATAATGCATCCTTTCCCTTCCCAATGTTATCCCTCCATTCTCCCATGTCCACCCTAGTCGTTTTTTCTTTGGTAAATGGTAGTTCATTCTTGGGCTCTGTGTGTCTGCCACTATTTTGCTCCTTCAGTTCTTTCCGGCTTCTCTATCTGCACAGATTGGTCATATCGTTTGATACTTGTCCTCCTATCTTAATTCATTGAACATAAAACCAGTTATTTCATCTATATTGTCACAAATGTGAGGATTTGTTTTCGTCTTATGGGTGAAAGGCAATTAATTGTTTATATATACCACTTCTTCTGTATCCATTCAACTTCTGATGGAGATGGTCCCGCTACTGTGAATAGTGCTGCGATAAACAAGGGGGTGCACATTCCATTTTTAAATTGGGCTACTGCATTATATCTACTTATCTATACTACTTACTTTTCCTCTATGTGTCTATCATCTATCATCTGACAATCTACCTTCTTGCTATCTCTCATCTATCATAGTCATCATTTATCTCTATCACCATCTTTCTGCAACTATGATCTTTATTACGTTCTATGTGTATCTATCTTTTATATCTCATGAATACACAATTACATGAGTAATATTGTTTACTACAACTTCCATCAACAATATATCTCCAGATATCCCATTGCGTTCACTATCCTCCAGTGCAGTAAAAAAATGTACAATCACTAGTCTTCCCTGTGACGTGCAGTCCTCCACGTTCCCTAGCCCAACACTATGTACTCTTATTCTAATTCACCATTTCTAACCCCCAGTCCTTCTTATCCCTCCACTATGATACAACCGGCACAGTCTCTTTCCTTTGGTAAACATTAGTCCATTCTTCTCTTCAGCGTGGCTTCTACAGTTTTGGTTTCTTCATTTTATTTCTTTTTTTAATACTCTGCTTGTGAGTGAAATCATTTGCCAATTTTCTCTCTCCACCGCTTATTTCACTGAGCATAATCCTCTGTATCTCCATCCATGTTGTTGTAAATGGCAGGGTTTGTTTTAGTCATATATCTGAATAATATCCCACTCTTCATTTGCTGATGGATACTTAGCTTCACTATTGTTATCATTGTGGTAAATAACATAGCTGTGCACACGTCTCCTTTAAACTGGCTGCTGCTTTCTCTGTTACTCTGCATTTATTTTATGCATTCGTTCATTTAATTATATCTCATTAGTCTACAAGTACATGAATAAAATTATGTGTGCTAGGACCGGCCTATCACAAAGAACTCCAGGATTCTCATTTGCAGTCACACTCCGTGAGAATAGTAAGATACTGTAGAATCACTACTTGTCTTCCGTGTTTTGTACAGCCATCCCCACAATGCCCATCTGCAGTATACATGGAAGTCATATAGCACGATTTCTTTACCGATACTTCCACCATCCATTCGCTCCTATCCATCACAGATCCTTCCCTTTGGAATCTCTTAGTCCAATTTTCATTTCTGTGAATCGGATGATGTTTTGCTCCTTCAGTTTTCCTTTCTCCTACATCTCCACTGGTGGCTCATGTCACTTGACACTTGTCTTTCTCCACCTCTTATGTCATGAGTATAGTGCCCACCTTCACCTTCCGAGTTTTTACAAATGTTAGGATTTATTGTCATCTTATGGCTGAGTAATATTCAACTATGAATATGTACCACAAATTCATTACTCATTAATCTACTGATTTAAAGTTACCTGGGCTACTGTGCTTACTGCTGATAAACCCGTGGATGTATTTGCCTTTTTTAACTTGTCTGCTCCAACGGATTTATTGATATGTTTTTATTATTGATTTGTTTGTTTACCGTTAATCTGCAATTGTATGTGTAACGTATTTCCTACACCCCCATTTCCTCGTTTCACCCAAAACGCCCGTGGTCACTTCCATCACCAAAACAATGTACTGTAGTATTGCTAGTTGTCTTCTCTGTTGGACAGCACACCAAGTGCATCCATTCCCACATTATATATGCTAACTGAAATGCTCCATTTCTTCCACACATCCTTTCCCCTCCATTTCCAACCATCCTTCTCTGTCTCTTTCCCTTTGGTAACTGTGAATCTATTCTTATGTTCTGTGACACCACTTTTTTTCCCCTTCAGCTTTTTCTTTTTTCTTACATTCCAATGATGAGTGACATCATTTTACTTATATATGTAGGCCAGAACAAGTTATGTTTCTAAGATGTTGCAGCTCCACACGGCTGAGCTCTGCCCAACATGTGCTAGTGGAGTTTGCAGGAACAGCCTTGTTGCCTGGAGATTCCATGATGTCACAGTGCGCCTCTTTCATAGAGACAGGATATGTAAGCTCAGATTAGCTGGTTCTCACTTCAGAGCATGCTACCCTGCACGGAGTTGGACATTGGTAAGATGGGCGCTGACCTCCTTGACAGGTTCAGAGGAAAAGGAAAAGAGATTCAAGATACTGCTTGTTTCTTTTGATTTTGGCATCAATACCACACAGTTACCTTAGCGCAATTATGGTAATTAGACAAACCCCATTTTCAAATCCACGCGTTATACAGCATAAGTGTCACTGTCCACGAGCCCCTTAATGCACTGTAGTACCTCTACTGTTCTTTGCTGTTGTACTGCCTTCCTCGTGACCACACCCTCTCCACACATGTGTGCTACACGTAATGCCCCATTTTACCTCTCATTCCACCCTTTCAAGCCATTCCCCTCTTTCACTTTCCCCTTAGTAACCATTAGTCCACTCTTCAGTTCATTGAACCTGACACTGTCTTGTTCCTTCACTATTTCTCTTTTTTTCTAACTCTCCACAGTAGAGTGACATCAATTGTCACTTGACTTTCTCTTCGTGGCTTATTTCACTGAGAACAATACCCACAAGTTCTATCCATGTTGTTGTAAATGGTAAGATTTGTTTTCATCATACGGCTGAATAATATTCTACGTCCCACATACTGATGGACATTTAGCTTGGCTATTGTCAATACTTCAGTGAGAAACATATGGGTGCAATTTTCGTTTTTAACATGGGCTGCTGCATTCTGTTTATATACTTATAGATTTGTTTTTTTATATTTATTCATATATTCCTTTATTAATTCTTTAATAATTAATCTAAAATTACATGAGAATCATTAATTTTACAAGACCAACACTATAAACAAGAACAACCCAGTTACGTCCCTGAAGTCACTGTCCATGAGCATAGTAAGATACTGTAGATTCCATCTCCCCCAATCCACATTAATAATGCTAATCATTATGCCTACATTCTCCTTGCTTTCATATGTAACAATGCCACCCTCTTACCCTTGGTAACTGTTACTCCAAACTTGTGTTTTGTGAATCTGCTGATGTTTTGCTCCTTCAGTTTTATCTTGGCTCTTCGTCTCCACGCATGTGTTAAATCATTTGATAAATTTCTTCTCTTCCTCACTTATTTCTCTGAGCATAATATGCTCTAGCGCCATCCATGATGTAGCAAATGCTAGGATTTGTTTTCTTCTGATGGCTGAGTAATGTTCCTTTCTGTATATGTACCACATCTTCTATACCCATTAATCTATTGATGTCCAATTAGCTAGGTTTCTTTGAATAGCAGTCTGATTATCATAGGGATATATATGTCTTTATTAGCTGGGCAGATTCATTGGTTTTATTGGATTCTTTAATTAATTTATTCTTTATTTACTTATTATTAATCTATAAGTAAAAGTATAACATGAGATTTTCTAGACTCCACCTGTCTCGAAATTCTTCCCAATGCCCCACTGCAGTCACTTCCATCAACAGAGCAGTGTACTCTAGATTCACTGCCTGTCTTCACTGTTTGGTTAAGCCGTCACCACGCACCCTCAAAAACATTACATGTGCTAATTATAATGCATCCTTTCCCTTCCCAATGTTATCCCTCCATTCTCCCATGTCCACCCTAGTCGTTTTTTCTTTGGTAAATGGTAGTTCATTCTTGGGCTCTGTGTGTCTGCCACTATTTTGCTCCTTCAGTTCTTTCCGGCTTCTCTATCTGCACAGATTGGTCATATCGTTTGATACTTGTCCTCCTATCTTAATTCATTGAACATAAAACCAGTTATTTCATCTATATTGTCACAAATGTGAGGATTTGTTTTCGTCTTATGGGTGAAAGGCAATTAATTGTTTATATATACCACTTCTTCTGTATCCATTCAACTTCTGATGGAGATGGTCCCGCTACTGTGAATAGTGCTGCGATAAACAAGGGGGTGCACATTCCATTTTTAAATTGGGCTACTGCATTATATCTACTTATCTATACTACTTACTTTTCCTCTATGTGTCTATCATCTATCATCTGACAATCTACCTTCTTGCTATCTCTCATCTATCATAGTCATCATTTATCTCTATCACCATCTTTCTGCAACTATGATCTTTATTACGTTCTATGTGTATCTATCTTTTATATCTCATGAATACACAATTACATGAGTAATATTGTTTACTACAACTTCCATCAACAATATATCTCCAGATATCCCATTGCGTTCACTATCCTCCAGTGCAGTAAAAAAATGTTCAATCACTAGTCTTCCCTGTGACGTGCAGTCCTCCACGTTCCCTAGCCCAACACTATGTACTCTTATTCTAATTCACCATTTCTAACCCCCAGTCCTTCTTATAGCTCCACTATAATACAACCGGCACAGTCTCTTTCCTTTGGTAAACATTAGTCCATTCTTCTCTTCAGCGTGGCTTCTACAGTTTTGGTTTCTTCATTTTATTTCTTTTTTTAATACTCTGCTTGTGAGTGAAATCATTTGCCAATTTTCTCTCTCCACCGCTTATTTCACTGAGCATAATCCTCTGTATCTCCATCCATGTTGTTGTAAATGGCAGGGTTTGTTTTAGTCATATATCTGAATAATATCCCACTCTTCGTTTGCTGATGGATACTTAGCTTCACTATTGTTATCATTGTGGTAAATAACATAGCTGTGCACACGTCTCCTTTAAACTGGCTGCTGCTTTCTCTGTTACTCTGCATTTATTTTATGCATTCGTTCATTTAATTATATCTCATTAGTCTACAAGTACATGAATAAAATTATGTGTGCTAGGACCGGCCTATCACAAAGAACTCCAGGATTCTCATTTGCAGTCACACTCCGTGAGAATAGTAAGATACTGTAGAATCACTACTTGTCTTCCGTGTTTTGTACAGCCATCCCCACAATGCCCATCTGCAGTATACATGGAAGTCATATAGCACGATTTCTTTACCGATACTTCCACCATCCATTCGCTCCTATCCATCACAGATCCTTCCCTTTGGAATCTCTTAGTCCAATTTTCATTTCTGTGAATCGGATGATGTTTTGCTCCTTCAGTTTTCCTTTCTCCTACATCTCCACTGGTGGCTCATGTCACTTGACACTTGTCTTTCTCCACCTCTTATGTCATGAGTATAGTGCCCACCTTCACCTTCCGAGTTTTTACAAATGTTAGGATTTATTGTCATCTTATGGCTGAGTAATATTCAACTATGAATATGTACCACAAATTCATTACTCATTAATCTACTGATTTAAAGTTACCTGGGCTACTGTGCTTACTGCTGATAAACCCGTGGATGTATTTGCCTTTTTTAACTTGTCTGCTCCAACGGATTTATTGATATGTTTTTATTATTGATTTGTTTGTTTACCGTTAATCTGCAATTGTATGTGTAACGTATTTCCTACACCCCCATTTCCTCGTTTCACCCAAAACGCCCGTGGTCACTTCCATCACCAAAACAATGTACTGTAGTATTGCTAGTTGTCTTCTCTGTTGGACAGCACACCAAGTGCATCCATTCCCACATTATATATGCTAACTGAAATGCTCCATTTCTTCCACACATCCTTTCCCCTCCATTTCCAACCATCCTTCTCTGTCTCTTTCCCTTTGGTAACTGTGAATCTATTCTTATGTTCTGTGACACCACTTTTTTTCCCCTTCAGCTTTTTCTTTTTTCTTACATTCCAATGATGAGTGACATCATTTTACTTATATATGTAGGCCAGAACAAGTTATGTTTCTAAGATGTTGCAGCTCCACACGGCTGAGCTCTGCCCAACATGTGCTAGTGGAGTTTGCAGGAACAGCCTTGTTGCCTGGAGATTCCATGATGTCACAGTGCGCCTCTTTCATAGAGACAGGATATGTAAGCTCAGATTAGCTGGTTCTCACTTCAGAGCATGCTACCCTGCACGGAGTTGGACACTGGTAAGATGGGCGCTGACCTCCTTGACAGGTTCAGAGGAAAAGGAAAAGAGATTCAAGATACTGCTTGTTTCTTTTGATTTTGGCATCAATACCACACAGTTACCTTAGCGCAATTATGGTAATTAGACAAACCCCATTTTCAAATCCACGCGTTATACAGCATAAGTGTCACTGTCCACGAGCCCCTTAATGCACTGTAGTACCTCTACTGTTCTTTGCTGTTGTACTGCCTTCCTCGTGACCACACCCTCTCCACACATGTGTGCTACACGTAATGCCCCATTTTACCTCTCATTCCACCCTTTCAAGCCATTCCCCTCTTTCACTTTCCCCTTAGTAACCATTAGTCCACTCTTCAGTTCATTGAACCTGACACTGTCTTGTTCCTTCACTATTTCTCTTTTTTTCTAACTCTCCACAGTAGAGTGACATCAATTGTCACTTGACTTTCTCTTCGTGGCTTATTTCACTGAGAACAATACCCACAAGTTCTATCCATGTTGTTGTAAATGGTAAGATTTGTTTTCATCATACGGCTGAATAATATTCTACGTCCCACATACTGATGGACATTTAGCTTGGCTATTGTCAATACTTCAGTGAGAAACATATGGGTGCAATTTTCGTTTTTAACATGGGCTGCTGCATTCTGTTTATATACTTATAGATTTGTTTTTTTATATTTATTCATATATTCCTTTATTAATTCTTTAATAATTAATCTAAAATTACATGAGAATCATTAATTTTACAAGACCAACACTATAAACAAGAACAACCCAGTTACGTCCCTGAAGTCACTGTCCATGAGCATAGTAAGATACTGTAGATTCCATCTCCCCCAATCCACATTAATAATGCTAATCATTATGCCTACATTCTCCTTGCTTTCATATGTAACAATGCCACCCTCTTACCCTTGGTAACTGTTACTCCAAACTTGTGTTTTGTGAATCTGCTGATGTTTTGCTCCTTCAGTTTTATCTTGGCTCTTCGTCTCCACGCATGTGTTAAATCATTTGATAAATTTCTTCTCTTCCTCACTTATTTCTCTGAGCATAATATGCTCTAGCGCCATCCATGATGTAGCAAATGCTAGGATTTGTTTTCTTCTGATGGCTGAGTAATGTTCCTTTCTGTATATGTACCACATCTTCTATACCCATTAATCTATTGATGTCCAATTAGCTAGGTTTCTTTGAATAGCAGTCTGATTATCATAGGGATATATATGTCTTTATTAGCTGGGCAGATTCATTGGTTTTATTGGATTCTTTAATTAATTTATTCTTTATTTACTTATTATTAATCTATAAGTAAAAGTATAACATGAGATTTTCTAGACTCCACCTGTCTCGAAATTCTTCCCAATGCCCCACTGCAGTCACTTCCATCAACAGAGCAGTGTACTCTAGATTCACTGCCTGTCTTCACTGTTTGGTTAAGCCGTCACCACGCACCCTCAAAAACATTACATGTGCTAATTATAATGCATCCTTTCCCTTCCCAATGTTATCCCTCCATTCTCCCATGTCCACCCTAGTCGTTTTTTCTTTGGTAAATGGTAGTTCATTCTTGGGCTCTGTGTGTCTGCCACTATTTTGCTCCTTCAGTTCTTTCCGGCTTCTCTATCTGCACAGATTGGTCATATCGTTTGATACTTGTCCTCCTATCTTAATTCATTGAACATAAAACCAGTTATTTCATCTATATTGTCACAAATGTGAGGATTTGTTTTCGTCTTATGGGTGAAAGGCAATTAATTGTTTATATATACCACTTCTTCTGTATCCATTCAACTTCTGATGGAGATGGTCCCGCTACTGTGAATAGTGCTGCGATAAACAAGGGGGTGCACATTCCATTTTTAAATTGGGCTACTGCATTATATCTACTTATCTATACTACTTACTTTTCCTCTATGTGTCTATCATCTATCATCTGACAATCTACCTTCTTGCTATCTCTCATCTATCATAGTCATCATTTATCTCTATCACCATCTTTCTGCAACTATGATCTTTATTACGTTCTATGTGTATCTATCTTTTATATCTCATGAATACACAATTACATGAGTAATATTGTTTACTACAACTTCCATCAACAATATATCTCCAGATATCCCATTGCGTTCACTATCCTCCAGTGCAGTAAAAAAATGTACAATCACTAGTCTTCCCTGTGACGTGCAGTCCTCCACGTTCCCTAGCCCAACACTATGTACTCTTATTCTAATTCACCATTTCTAACCCCCAGTCCTTCTTATCCCTCCACTATGATACAACCGGCACAGTCTCTTTCCTTTGGTAAACATTAGTCCATTCTTCTCTTCAGCGTGGCTTCTACAGTTTTGGTTTCTTCATTTTATTTCTTTTTTTAATACTCTGCTTGTGAGTGAAATCATTTGCCAATTTTCTCTCTCCACCGCTTATTTCACTGAGCATAATCCTCTGTATCTCCATCCATGTTGTTGTAAATGGCAGGGTTTGTTTTAGTCATATATCTGAATAATATCCCACTCTTCGTTTGCTGATGGATACTTAGCTTCACTATTGTTATCATTGTGGTAAATAACATAGCTGTGCACACGTCTCCTTTAAACTGGCTGCTGCTTTCTCTGTTACTCTGCATTTATTTTATGCATTCGTTCATTTAATTATATCTCATTAGTCTACAAGTACATGAATAAAATTATGTGTGCTAGGACCGGCCTATCACAAAGAACTCCAGGATTCTCATTTGCAGTCACACTCCGTGAGAATAGTAAGATACTGTAGAATCACTACTTGTCTTCCGTGTTTTGTACAGCCATCCCCACAATGCCCATCTGCAGTATACATGGAAGTCATATAGCACGATTTCTTTACCGATACTTCCACCATCCATTCGCTCCTATCCATCACAGATCCTTCCCTTTGGAATCTCTTAGTCCAATTTTCATTTCTGTGAATCGGATGATGTTTTGCTCCTTCAGTTTTCCTTTCTCCTACATCTCCACTGGTGGCTCATGTCACTTGACACTTGTCTTTCTCCACCTCTTATGTCATGAGTATAGTGCCCACCTTCACCTTCCGAGTTTTTACAAATGTTAGGATTTATTGTCATCTTATGGCTGAGTAATATTCAACTATGAATATGTACCACAAATTCATTACTCATTAATCTACTGATTTAAAGTTACCTGGGCTACTGTGCTTACTGCTGATAAACCCGTGGATGTATTTGCCTTTTTTAACTTGTCTGCTCCAACGGATTTATTGATATGTTTTTATTATTGATTTGTTTGTTTACCGTTAATCTGCAATTGTATGTGTAACGTATTTCCTAGACCCCCATTTCCTCGTTTCACCCAAAACGCCCGTGGTCACTTCCATCACCAAAACAATGTACTGTAGTATTGCTAGTTGTCTTCTCTGTTGGACAGCACACCAAGTGCATCCATTCCCACATTATATATGCTAACTGAAATGCTCCATTTCTTCCACACATCCTTTCCCCTCCATTTCCAACCATCCTTCTCTGTCTCTTTCCCTTTGGTAACTGTGAATCTATTCTTATGTTCTGTGACACCACTTTTTTTCCCCTTCAGCTTTTTCTTTTTTCTTACATTCCAATGATGAGTGACATCATTTTACTTATATATGTAGGCCAGAACAAGTTATGTTTCTAAGACGTTGCAGCTCCACACGGCTGAGCTCTGCCCAACATGTGCTAGTGGAGTTTGCAGGAACAGCCTTGTTGCCTTGAGATTCCATGATGTCACAGTGCGCCTCTTTCATAGAGACAGGATATGTAAGCTCAGATTAGCTGGTTCTCACTTCAGAGCATGCTACCCTGCACGGAGTTGGACATTGGTAAGATGGGCGCTGACCTCCTTGACAGGTTCAGAGGAAAAGGAAAAGAGATTCAAGATACTGCTTGTTTCTTTTGATTTTGGCATCAATACCACACAGTTACCTTAGCGCAATTATGGTAATTAGACAAACCCCATTTTCAAATCCACGCGTTATACAGCATAAGTGTCACTGTCCACGAGCCCCTTAATGCACTGTAGTACCTCTACTGTTCTTTGCTGTTGTACTGCCTTCCTCGTGACCACACCCTCTCCACACATGTGTGCTACACGTAATGCCCCATTTTACCTCTCATTCCACCCTTTCAAGCCATTCCCCTCTTTCACTTTCCCCTTAGTAACCATTAGTCCACTCTTCAGTTCATTGAACCTGACACTGTCTTGTTCCTTCACTATTTCTCTTTTTTTCTAACTCTCCACAGTAGAGTGACATCAATTGTCACTTGACTTTCTCTTCGTGGCTTATTTCACTGAGAACAATACCCACAAGTTCTATCCATGTTGTTGTAAATGGTAAGATTTGTTTTCATCATACGGCTGAATAATATTCTACGTCCCACATACTGATGGACATTTAGCTTGGCTATTGTCAATACTTCAGTGAGAAACATATGGGTGCAATTTTCGTTTTTAACATGGGCTGCTGCATTCTGTTTATATACTTATAGATTTGTTTTTTTATATTTATTCATATATTCCTTTATTAATTCTTTAATAATTAATCTAAAATTACATGAGAATCATTAATTTTACAAGACCAACACTATAAACAAGAACAACCCAGTTACGTCCCTGAAGTCACTGTCCATGAGCATAGTAAGATACTGTAGATTCCATCTCCCCCAATCCACATTAATAATGCTAATCATTATGCCTACATTCTCCTTGCTTTCATATGTAACAATGCCACCCTCTAACCCTTGGTAACTGTTACTCCAAACTTGAGTTTTGTGAATCTGCTGATGTTTTGCTCCTTCAGTTTTATCTTGGCTCTTCGTCTCCACGCATGTGTTAAATCATTTGATAAATTTCTTCTCTTCCTCACTTATTTCTCTGAGCATAATATGCTCTAGCGCCATCCATTATGTAGCAAATGCTAGGATTTGTTTTCTTCTGATGGCTGAGTAATGTTCCTTTCTGTATATGTACCACATCTTCTATACCCATTAATCTATTGATGTCCAATTAGCTAGGTTTCTTTGAATAGCAGTCTGATTATCATAGGGATATATATGTCTTTATTAGCTGGGCAGATTCATTGGTTTTATTGGATTCCTATTAATTAATTTATTCTTTATTTACTTATTATTAATCTATAAGTAAAAGTATAACATGAGATTTTCTAGACTCCACCTGTCTCGAAATTCTTCCCAATGCCCCACTGCAGTCACTTCCATCAACAGAGCAGTGTACTCTAGATTCACTGCCTGTCTTCACTGTTTGGTTAAGCCGTCACCACGCACCCTCAAAAACATTACATGTGCTAATTATAATGCATCCTTTCCCTTCCCAATGTTATCCCTCCATTCTCCCATGTCCACCCTAGTCGTTTTTTCTTTGGTAAATGGTAGTTCATTCTTGGGCTCTGTGTGTCTGCCACTATTTTGTTCCTTCAGTTCTTTCCGGCTTCTCTATCTGCACAGATTGGTCATATCGTTTGATACTTGTCCTCCTATCTTAATTCATTGAACATAAAACCAGTTATTTCATCTATATTGTCACAAATGTGAGGATTTGTTTTCGTCTTATGGGTGAAAGGCAATTAATTGTTTATATATGCCACTTCTTCTGTATCCATTCAACTTCTGATGGAGATGGTCCCGCTACTGTGAATAGTGCTGCGATAAACAAGGGGGTGCACATTCCATTTTTAAATTGGGCTACTGCATTATATCTACTTATCTATACTACTTACTTTTCCTCTATGTGTCTATCATCTATCATCTGACAATCTACCTTCTTGCTATCTCTCATCTATCATAGTCATCATTTATCTCTATCACCATCTTTCTGCAACTATGATCTTTATTACGTTCTATGTGTATCTATCTTTTATATCTCATGAATACACAATTACATGAGTAATATTGTTTACTACAACTTCCATCAACAATATATCTCCAGATATCCCATTGCGTTCACTATCCTCCAGTGCAGTAAAAAAATGTACAATCACTAGTCTTCCCTGTGACGTGCAGTCCTCCACGTTCCCTAGCCCAACACTATGTACTCTTATTCTAATTCACCATTTCTAACCCCCAGTCCTTCTTATCCCTCCACTATGATACAACCGGCACAGTCTCTTTCCTTTGGTAAACATTAGTCCATTCTTCTCTTCAGCGTGGCTTCTACAGTTTTGGTTTCTTCATTTTATTTCTTTTTTTAATACTCTGCTTGTGAGTGAAATCATTTGCCAATTTTCTCTCTCCACCGCTTATTTCACTGAGCATAATCCTCTGTATCTCCATCCATGTTGTTGTAAATGGCAGGGTTTGTTTTAGTCATATATCTGAATAATATCCCACTCTTCGTTTGCTGATGGATACTTAGCTTCACTATTGTTATCATTGTGGTAAATAACATAGCTGTGCACACGTCTCCTTTAAACTGGCTGCTGCTTTCTCTGTTACTCTGCATTTATTTTATGCATTCGTTCATTTAATTATATCTCATTAGTCTACAAGTACATGAATAAAATTATGTGTGCTAGGACCGGCCTATCACAAAGAACTCCAGGATTCTCATTTGCAGTCACACTCCGTGAGAATAGTAAGATACTGTAGAATCACTACTTGTCTTCCGTGTTTTGTACAGCCATCCCCACAATGCCCATCTGCAGTATACATGGAAGTCATATAGCACGATTTCTTTACCGATACTTCCACCATCCATTCGCTCCTATCCATCACAGATCCTTCCCTTTGGAATCTCTTAGTCCAATTTTCATTTCTGTGAATCGGATGATGTTTTGCTCCTTCAGTTTTCCTTTCTCCTACATCTCCACTGGTGGCTCATGTCACTTGACACTTGTCTTTCTCCACCTCTTATGTCATGAGTATAGTGCCCACCTTCACCTTCCGAGTTTTTACAAATGTTAGGATTTATTGTCATCTTATGGCTGAGTAATATTCAACTATGAATATGTACCACAAATTCATTACTCATTAATCTACTGATTTAAAGTTACCTGGGCTACTGTGCTTACTGCTGATAAACCCGTGGATGTATTTGCCTTTTTTAACTTGTCTGCTCCAACGGATTTATTGATATGTTTTTATTATTGATTTGTTTGTTTACCGTTAATCTGCAATTGTATGTGTAACGTATTTCCTAGACCCCCATTTCCTCGTTTCACCCAAAACGCCCGTGGTCACTTCCATCACCAAAACAATGTACTGTAGTATTGCTAGTTGTCTTCTCTGTTGGACAGCACACCAAGTGCATCCATTCCCACATTATATATGCTAACTGAAATGCTCCATTTCTTCCACACATCCTTTCCCCTCCATTTCCAACCATCCTTCTCTGTCTCTTTCCCTTTGGTAACTGTGAATCTATTCTTATGTTCTGTGACACCACTTTTTTTCCCCTTCAGCTTTTTCTTTTTTCTTACATTCCAATGATGAGTGACATCATTTTACTTATATATGTAGGCCAGAACAAGTTATGTTTCTAAGACGTTGCAGCTCCACACGGCTGAGCTCTGCCCAACATGTGCTAGTGGAGTTTGCAGGAACAGCCTTGTTGCCTTGAGATTCCATGATGTCACAGTGCGCCTCTTTCATAGAGACAGGATATGTAAGCTCAGATTAGCTGGTTCTCACTTCAGAGCATGCTACCCTGCACGGAGTTGGACATTGGTAAGATGGGCGCTGACCTCCTTGACAGGTTCAGAGGAAAAGGAAAAGAGATTCAAGATACTGCTTGTTTCTTTTGATTTTGGCATCAATACCACACAGTTACCTTAGCGCAATTATGGTAATTAGACAAACCCCATTTTCAAATCCACGCGTTATACAGCATAAGTGTCACTGTCCACGAGCCCCTTAATGCACTGTAGTACCTCTACTGTTCTTTGCTGTTGTACTGCCTTCCTCGTGACCACACCCTCTCCACACATGTGTGCTACACGTAATGCCCCATTTTACCTCTCATTCCACCCTTTCAAGCCATTCCCCTCTTTCACTTTCCCCTTAGTAACCATTAGTCCACTCTTCAGTTCATTGAACCTGACACTGTCTTGTTCCTTCACTATTTCTCTTTTTTTCTAACTCTCCACAGTAGAGTGACATCAATTGTCACTTGACTTTCTCTTCGTGGCTTATTTCACTGAGAACAATACCCACAAGTACTATCCATGTTGTTGTAAATGGTAAGATTTGTTTTCATCATACGGCTGAATAATATTCTACGTCCCACATACTGATGGACATTTAGCTTGGCTATTGTCAATACTTCAGTGAGAAACATATGGGTGCAATTTTCGTTTTTAACATGGGCTGCTGCATTCTGTTTATATACTTATAGATTTGTTTTTTTATATTTATTCATATATTCCTTTATTAATTCTTTAATAATTAATCTAAAATTACATGAGAATCATTAATTTTACAAGACCAACACTATAAACAAGAACAACCCAGTTACGTCCCTGAAGTCACTGTCCATGAGCATAGTAAGATACTGTAGATTCCATCTCCCCCAATCCACATTAATAATGCTAATCATTATGCCTACATTCTCCTTGCTTTCATATGTAACAATGCCACCCTCTTACCCTTGGTAACTGTTACTCCAAACTTGAGTTTTGTGAATCTGCTGATGTTTTGCTCCTTCAGTTTTATCTTGGCTCTTCGTCTCCACGCATGTGTTAAATCATTTGATAAATTTCTTCTCTTCCTCACTTATTTCTCTGAGCATAATATGCTCTAGCGCCATCCATGATGTAGCAAATGCTAGGATTTGTTTTCTTCTGATGGCTGAGTAATGTTCCTTTCTGTATATGTACCACATCTTCTATACCCATTAATCTATTGATGTCCAATTAGCTAGGTTTCTTTGAATAGCAGTCTGATTATCATAGGGATATATATGTCTTTATTAGCTGGGCAGATTCATTGGTTTTATTGGATTCTTTAATTAATTTATTCTTTATTTACTTATTATTAATCTATAAGTAAAAGTATAACATGAGATTTTCTAGACTCCACCTGTCTCGAAATTCTTCCCAATGCCCCACTGCAGTCACTTCCATCAACAGAGCAGTGTACTCTAGATTCACTGCCTGTCTTCACTGTTTGGTTAAGCCGTCACCACGCACCCTCAAAAACATTACATGTGCTAATTATAATGCATCCTTTCCCTTCCCAATGTTATCCCTCCATTCTCCCATGTCCACCCTAGTCGTTTTTTCTTTGGTAAATGGTAGTTCATTCTTGGGCTCTGTGTGTCTGCCACTATTTTGCTCCTTCAGTTCTTTCCGGCTTCTCTATCTGCACAGATTGGTCATATCGTTTGATACTTGTCCTCCTATCTTAATTCATTGAACATAAAACCAGTTATTTCATCTATATTGTCACAAATGTGAGGATTTGTTTTCGTCTTATGGGTGAAAGGCAATTAATTGTTTATATATGCCACTTCTTCTGTATCCATTCAACTTCTGATGGAGATGGTCCCGCTACTGTGAATAGTGCTGCGATAAACAAGGGGGTGCACATTCCATTTTTAAATTGGGCTACTGCATTATATCTACTTATCTATACTACTTACTTTTCCTCTATGTGTCTATCATCTATCATCTGACAATCTACCTTCTTGCTATCTCTCATCTATCATAGTCATCATTTATCTCTATCACCATCTTTCTGCAACTATGATCTTTATTACGTTCTATGTGTATCTATCTTTTATATCTCATGAATACACAATTACATGAGTAATATTGTTTACTACAACTTCCATCAACAATATATCTCCAGATATCCCATTGCGTTCACTATCCTCCAGTGCAGTAAAAAAATGTACAATCACTAGTCTTCCCTGTGACGTGCAGTCCTCCACGTTCCCTAGCCCAACACTATGTACTCTTATTCTAATTCACCATTTCTAACCCCCAGTCCTTCTTATCCCTCCACTATGATACAACCGGCACAGTCTCTTTCCTTTGGTAAACATTAGTCCATTCTTCTCTTCAGCGTGGCTTCTACAGTTTTGGTTTCTTCATTTTATTTCTTTTTTTAATACTCTGCTTGTGAGTGAAATCATTTGCCAATTTTCTCTCTCCACCGCTTATTTCACTGAGCATAATCCTCTGTATCTCCATCCATGTTGTTGTAAATGGCAGGGTTTGTTTTAGTCATATATCTGAATAATATCCCACTCTTCGTTTGCTGATGGATACTTAGCTTCACTATTGTTATCATTGTGGTAAATAACATAGCTGTGCACACGTCTCCTTTAAACTGGCTGCTGCTTTCTCTGTTACTCTGCATTTATTTTATGCATTCGTTCATTTAATTATATCTCATTAGTCTACAAGTACATGAATAAAATTATGTGTGCTAGGACCGGCCTATCACAAAGAACTCCAGGATTCTCATTTGCAGTCACACTCCGTGAGAATAGTAAGATACTGTAGAATCACTACTTGTCTTCCGTGTTTTGTACAGCCATCCCCACAATGCCCATCTGCAGTATACATGGAAGTCATATAGCACGATTTCTTTACCGATACTTCCACCATCCATTCGCTCCTATCCATCACAGATCCTTCCCTTTGGAATCTCTTAGTCCAATTTTCATTTCTGTGAATCGGATGATGTTTTGCTCCTTCAGTTTTCCTTTCTCCTACATCTCCACTGGTGGCTCATGTCACTTGACACTTGTCTTTCTCCACCTCTTATGTCATGAGTATAGTGCCCACCTTCACCTTCCGAGTTTTTACAAATGTTAGGATTTATTGTCATCTTATGGCTGAGTAATATTCAACTATGAATATGTACCACAAATTCATTACTCATTAATCTACTGATTTAAAGTTACCTGGGCTACTGTGCTTACTGCTGATAAACCCGTGGATGTATTTGCCTTTTTTAACTTGTCTGCTCCAACGGATTTATTGATATGTTTTTATTATTGATTTGTTTGTTTACCGTTAATCTGCAATTGTATGTGTAACGTATTTCCTAGACCCCCATTTCCTCGTTTCACCCAAAACGCCCGTGGTCACTTCCATCACCAAAACAATGTACTGTAGTATTGCTAGTTGTCTTCTCTGTTGGACAGCACACCAAGTGCATCCATTCCCACATTATATATGCTAACTGAAATGCTCCATTTCTTCCACACATCCTTTCCCCTCCATTTCCAACCATCCTTCTCTGTCTCTTTCCCTTTGGTAACTGTGAATCTATTCTTATGTTCTGTGACACCACTTTTTTTCCCCTTCAGCTTTTTCTTTTTTCTTACATTCCAATGATGAGTGACATCATTTTACTTATATATGTAGGCCAGAACAAGTTATGTTTCTAAGACGTTGCAGCTCCACACGGCTGAGCTCTGCCCAACATGTGCTAGTGGAGTTTGCAGGAACAGCCTTGTTGCCTTGAGATTCCATGATGTCACAGTGCGCCTCTTTCATAGAGACAGGATATGTAAGCTCAGATTAGCTGGTTCTCACTTCAGAGCATGCTACCCTGCACGGAGTTGGACATTGGTAAGATGGGCGCTGACCTCCTTGACAGGTTCAGAGGAAAAGGAAAAGAGATTCAAGATACTGCTTGTTTCTTTTGATTTTGGCATCAATACCACACAGTTACCTTAGCGCAATTATGGTAATTAGACAAACCCCATTTTCAAATCCACGCGTTATACAGCATAAGTGTCACTGTCCACGAGCCCCTTAATGCACTGTAGTACCTCTACTGTTCTTTGCTGTTGTACTGCCTTCCTCGTGACCACACCCTCTCCACACATGTGTGCTACACGTAATGCCCCATTTTACCTCTCATTCCACCCTTTCAAGCCATTCCCCTCTTTCACTTTCCCCTTAGTAACCATTAGTCCACTCTTCAGTTCATTGAACCTGACACTGTCTTGTTCCTTCACTATTTCTCTTTTTTTCTAACTCTCCACAGTAGAGTGACATCAATTGTCACTTGACTTTCTCTTCGTGGCTTATTTCACTGAGAACAATACCCACAAGTTCTATCCATGTTGTTGTAAATGGTAAGATTTGTTTTCATCATACGGCTGAATAATATTCTACGTCCCACATACTGATGGACATTTAGCTTGGCTATTGTCAATACTTCAGTGAGAAACATATGGGTGCAATTTTCGTTTTTAACATGGGCTGCTGCATTCTGTTTATATACTTATAGATTTGTTTTTTTATATTTATTCATATATTCCTTTATTAATTCTTTAATAATTAATCTAAAATTACATGAGAATCATTAATTTTACAAGACCAACACTATAAACAAGAACAACCCAGTTACGTCCCTGAAGTCACTGTCCATGAGCATAGTAAGATACTGTAGATTCCATCTCCCCCAATCCACATTAATAATGCTAATCATTATGCCTACATTCTCCTTGCTTTCATATGTAACAATGCCACCCTCTTACCCTTGGTAACTGTTACTCCAAACTTGTGTTTTGTGAATCTGCTGATGTTTTGCTCCTTCAGTTTTATCTTGGCTCTTCGTCTCCACGCATGTGTTAAATCATTTGATAAATTTCTTCTCTTCCTCACTTATTTCTCTGAGCATAATATGCTCTAGCGCCATCCATGATGTAGCAAATGCTAGGATTTGTTTTCTTCTGATGGCTGAGTAATGTTCCTTTCTGTATATGTACCACATCTTCTATACCCATTAATCTATTGATGTCCAATTAGCTAGGTTTCTTTGAATAGCAGTCTGATTATCATAGGGATATATATGTCTTTATTAGCTGGGCAGATTCATTGGTTTTATTGGATTCTTTAATTAATTTATTCTTTATTTACTTATTATTAATCTATAAGTAAAAGTATAACATGAGATTTTCTAGACTCCACCTGTCTCGAAATTCTTCCCAATGCCCCACTGCAGTCACTTCCATCAACAGAGCAGTGTACTCTAGATTCACTGCCTGTCTTCACTGTTTGGTTAAGCCGTCACCACGCACCCTCAAAAACATTACATGTGCTAATTATAATGCATCCTTTCCCTTCCCAATGTTATCCCTCCATTCTCCCATGTCCACCCTAGTCGTTTTTTCTTTGGTAAATGGTAGTTCATTCTTGGGCTCTGTGTGTCTGCCACTATTTTGCTCCTTCAGTTCTTTCCGGCTTCTCTATCTGCACAGATTGGTCATATCGTTTGATACTTGTCCTCCTATCTTAATTCATTGAACATAAAACCAGTTATTTCATCTATATTGTCACAAATGTGAGGATTTGTTTTCGTCTTATGGGTGAAAGGCAATTAATTGTTTATATATACCACTTCTTCTGTATCCATTCAACTTCTGATGGAGATGGTCCCGCTACTGTGAATAGTGCTGCGATAAACAAGGGGGTGCACATTCCATTTTTAAATTGGGCTACTGCATTATATCTACTTATCTATACTACTTACTTTTCCTCTATGTGTCTATCATCTATCATCTGACAATCTACCTTCTTGCTATCTCTCATCTATCATAGTCATCATTTATCTCTATCACCATCTTTCTGCAACTATGATCTTTATTACGTTCTATGTGTATCTATCTTTTATATCTCATGAATACACAATTACATGAGTAATATTGTTTACTACAACTTCCATCAACAATATATCTCCAGATATCCCATTGCGTTCACTATCCTCCAGTGCAGTAAAAAAATGTACAATCACTAGTCTTCCCTGTGACGTGCAGTCCTCCACGTTCCCTAGCCCAACACTATGTACTCTTATTCTAATTCACCATTTCTAACCCCCAGTCCTTCTTATCCCTCCACTATGATACAACCGGCACAGTCTCTTTCCTTTGGTAAACATTAGTCCATTCTTCTCTTCAGCGTGGCTTCTACAGTTTTGGTTTCTTCATTTTATTTCTTTTTTTAATACTCTGCTTGTGAGTGAAATCATTTGCCAATTTTCTCTCTCCACCGCTTATTTCACTGAGCATAATCCTCTGTATCTCCATCCATGTTGTTGTAAATGGCAGGGTTTGTTTTAGTCATATATCTGAATAATATCCCACTCTTCGTTTGCTGATGGATACTTAGCTTCACTATTGTTATCATTGTGGTAAATAACATAGCTGTGCACACGTCTCCTTTAAACTGGCTGCTGCTTTCTCTGTTACTCTGCATTTATTTTATGCATTCGTTCATTTAATTATATCTCATTAGTCTACAAGTACATGAATAAAATTATGTGTGCTAGGACCGGCCTATCACAAAGAACTCCAGGATTCTCATTTGCAGTCACACTCCGTGAGAGTAGTAAGATACTGTAGAATCACTACTTGTCTTCCGTGTTTTGTACAGCCATCCCCACAATGCCCATCTGCAGTATACATGGAAGTCATATAGCACGATTTCTTTACCGATACTTCCACCATCCATTCGCTCCTATCCATCACAGATCCTTCCCTTTGGAATCTCTTAGTCCAATTTTCATTTCTGTGAATCGGATGATGTTTTGCTCCTTCAGTTTTCCTTTCTCCTACATCTCCACTGGTGGCTCATGTCACTTGACACTTGTCTTTCTCCACCTCTTATGTCATGAGTATAGTGCCCACCTTCACCTTCCGAGTTTTTACAAATGTTAGGATTTATTGTCATCTTATGGCTGAGTAATATTCAACTATGAATATGTACCACAAATTCATTACTCATTAATCTACTGATTTAAAGTTACCTGGGCTACTGTGCTTACTGCTGATAAACCCGTGGATGTATTTGCCTTTTTTAACTTGTCTGCTCCAACGGATTTATTGATATGTTTTTATTATTGATTTGTTTGTTTACCGTTAATCTGCAATTGTATGTGTAACGTATTTCCTAGACCCCCATTTCCTCGTTTCACCCAAAACGCCCGTGGTCACTTCCATCACCAAAACAATGTACTGTAGTATTGCTAGTTGTCTTCTCTGTTGGACAGCACACCAAGTGCATCCATTCCCACATTATATATGCTAACTGAAATGCTCCATTTCTTCCACACATCCTTTCCCCTCCATTTCCAACCATCCTTCTCTGTCTCTTTCCCTTTGGTAACTGTGAATCTATTCTTATGTTCTGTGACACCACTTTTTTTCCCCTTCAGCTTTTTCTTTTTTCTTACATTCCAATGATGAGTGACATCATTTTACTTATATATGTAGGCCAGAACAAGTTATGTTTCTAAGACGTTGCAGCTCCACACGGCTGAGCTCTGCCCAACATGTGCTAGTGGAGTTTGCAGGAACAGCCTTGTTGCCTTGAGATTCCATGATGTCACAGTGCGCCTCTTTCATAGAGACAGGATATGTAAGCTCAGATTAGCTGGTTCTCACTTCAGAGCATGCTACCCTGCACGGAGTTGGACATTGGTAAGATGGGCGCTGACCTCCTTGACAGGTTCAGAGGAAAAGGAAAAGAGATTCAAGATACTGCTTGTTTCTTTTGATTTTGGCATCAATACCACACAGTTACCTTAGCGCAATTATGGTAATTAGACAAACCCCATTTTCAAATCCACGCGTTATACAGCATAAGTGTCACTGTCCACGAGCCCCTTAATGCACTGTAGTACCTCTACTGTTCTTTGCTGTTGTACTGCCTTCCTCGTGACCACACCCTCTCCACACATGTGTGCTACACGTAATGCCCCATTTTACCTCTCATTCCACCCTTTCAAGCCATTCCCCTCTTTCACTTTCCCCTTAGTAACCATTAGTCCACTCTTCAGTTCATTGAACCTGACACTGTCTTGTTCCTTCACTATTTCTCTTTTTTTCTAACTCTCCACAGTAGAGTGACATCAATTGTCACTTGACTTTCTCTTCGTGGCTTATTTCACTGAGAACAATACCCACAAGTTCTATCCATGTTGTTGTAAATGGTAAGATTTGTTTTCATCATACGGCTGAATAATATTCTACGTCCCACATACTGATGGACATTTAGCTTGGCTATTGTCAATACTTCAGTGAGAAACATATGGGTGCAATTTTCGTTTTTAACATGGGCTGCTGCATTCTGTTTATATACTTATAGATTTGTTTTTTTATATTTATTCATATATTCCTTTATTAATTCTTTAATAATTAATCTAAAATTACATGAGAATCATTAATTTTACAAGACCAACACTATAAACAAGAACAACCCAGTTACGTCCCTGAAGTCACTGTCCATGAGCATAGTAAGATACTGTAGATTCCATCTCCCCCAATCCACATTAATAATGCTAATCATTATGCCTACATTCTCCTTGCTTTCATATGTAACAATGCCACCCTCTTACCCTTGGTAACTGTTACTCCAAACTTGTGTTTTGTGAATCTGCTGATGTTTTGCTCCTTCAGTTTTATCTTGGCTCTTCGTCTCCACGCATGTGTTAAATCATTTGATAAATTTCTTCTCTTCCTCACTTATTTCTCTGAGCATAATATGCTCTAGCGCCATCCATGATGTAGCAAATGCTAGGATTTGTTTTCTTCTGATGGCTGAGTAATGTTCCTTTCTGTATATGTACCACATCTTCTATACCCATTAATCTATTGATGTCCAATTAGCTAGGTTTCTTTGAATAGCAGTCTGATTATCATAGGGATATATATGTCTTTATTAGCTGGGCAGATTCATTGGTTTTATTGGATTCTTTAATTAATTTATTCTTTATTTACTTATTATTAATCTATAAGTAAAAGTATAACATGAGATTTTCTAGACTCCACCTGTCTCGAAATTCTTCCCAATGCCCCACTGCAGTCACTTCCATCAACAGAGCAGTGTACTCTAGATTCACTGCCTGTCTTCACTGTTTGGTTAAGCCGTCACCACGCACCCTCAAAAACATTACATGTGCTAATTATAATGCATCCTTTCCCTTCCCAATGTTATCCCTCCATTCTCCCATGTCCACCCTAGTCGTTTTTTCTTTGGTAAATGGTAGTTCATTCTTGGGCTCTGTGTGTCTGCCACTATTTTGCTCCTTCAGTTCTTTCCGGCTTCTCTATCTGCACAGATTGGTCATATCGTTTGATACTTGTCCTCCTATCTTAATTCATTGAACATAAAACCAGTTATTTCATCTATATTGTCACAAATGTGAGGATTTGTTTTCGTCTTATGGGTGAAAGGCAATTAATTGTTTATATATACCACTTCTTCTGTATCCATTCAACTTCTGATGGAGATGGTCCCGCTACTGTGAATAGTGCTGCGATAAACAAGGGGGTGCACATTCCATTTTTAAATTGGGCTACTGCATTATATCTACTTATCTATACTACTTACTTTTCCTCTATGTGTCTATCATCTATCATCTGACAATCTACCTTCTTGCTATCTCTCATCTATCATAGTCATCATTTATCTCTATCACCATCTTTCTGCAACTATGATCTTTATTACGTTCTATGTGTATCTATCTTTTATATCTCATGAATACACAATTACATGAGTAATATTGTTTACTACAACTTCCATCAACAATATATCTCCAGATATCCCATTGCGTTCACTATCCTCCAGTGCAGTAAAAAAATGTACAATCACTAGTCTTCCCTGTGACGTGCAGTCCTCCACGTTCCCTAGCCCAACACTATGTACTCTTATTCTAATTCACCATTTCTAACCCCCAGTCCTTCTTATCCCTCCACTATGATACAACCGGCACAGTCTCTTTCCTTTGGTAAACATTAGTCCATTCTTCTCTTCAGCGTGGCTTCTACAGTTTTGGTTTCTTCATTTTATTTCTTTTTTTAATACTCTGCTTGTGAGTGAAATCATTTGCCAATTTTCTCTCTCCACCGCTTATTTCACTGAGCATAATCCTCTGTATCTCCATCCATGTTGTTGTAAATGGCAGGGTTTGTTTTAGTCATATATCTGAATAATATCCCACTCTTCGTTTGCTGATGGATACTTAGCTTCACTATTGTTATCATTGTGGTAAATAACATAGCTGTGCACACGTCTCCTTTAAACTGGCTGCTGCTTTCTCTGTTACTCTGCATTTATTTTATGCATTCGTTCATTTAATTATATCTCATTAGTCTACAAGTACATGAATAAAATTATGTGTGCTAGGACCGGCCTATCACAAAGAACTCCAGGATTCTCATTTGCAGTCACACTCCGTGAGAATAGTAAGATACTGTAGAATCACTACTTGTCTTCCGTGTTTTGTACAGCCATCCCCACAATGCCCATCTGCAGTATACATGGAAGTCATATAGCACGATTTCTTTACCGATACTTCCACCATCCATTCGCTCCTATCCATCACAGATCCTTCCCTTTGGAATCTCTTAGTCCAATTTTCATTTCTGTGAATCGGATGATGTTTTGCTCCTTCAGTTTTCCTTTCTCCTACATCTCCACTGGTGGCTCATGTCACTTGACACTTGTCTTTCTCCACCTCTTATGTCATGAGTATAGTGCCCACCTTCACCTTCCGAGTTTTTACAAATGTTAGGATTTATTGTCATCTTATGGCTGAGTAATATTCAACTATGAATATGTACCACAAATTCATTACTCATTAATCTACTGATTTAAAGTTACCTGGGCTACTGTGCTTACTGCTGATAAACCCGTGGATGTATTTGCCTTTTTTAACTTGTCTGCTCCAACGGATTTATTGATATGTTTTTATTATTGATTTGTTTGTTTACCGTTAATCTGCAATTGTATGTGTAACGTATTTCCTAGACCCCCATTTCCTCGTTTCACCCAAAACGCCCGTGGTCACTTCCATCACCAAAACAATGTACTGTAGTATTGCTAGTTGTCTTCTCTGTTGGACAGCACACCAAGTGCATCCATTCCCACATTATATATGCTAACTGAAATGCTCCATTTCTTCCACACATCCTTTCCCCTCCATTTCCAACCATCCTTCTCTGTCTCTTTCCCTTTGGTAACTGTGAATCTATTCTTATGTTCTGTGACACCACTTTTTTTCCCCTTCAGCTTTTTCTTTTTTCTTACATTCCAATGATGAGTGACATCATTTTACTTATATATGTAGGCCAGAACAAGTTATGTTTCTAAGACGTTGCAGCTCCACACGGCTGAGCTCTGCCCAACATGTGCTAGTGGAGTTTGCAGGAACAGCCTTGTTGCCTTGAGATTCCATGATGTCACAGTGCGCCTCTTTCATAGAGACAGGATATGTAAGCTCAGATTAGCTGGTTCTCACTTCAGAGCATGCTACCCTGCACGGAGTTGGACATTGGTAAGATGGGCGCTGACCTCCTTGACAGGTTCAGAGGAAAAGGAAAAGAGATTCAAGATACTGCTTGTTTCTTTTGATTTTGGCATCAATACCACACAGTTACCTTAGCGCAATTATGGTAATTAGACAAACCCCATTTTCAAATCCACGCGTTATACAGCATAAGTGTCACTGTCCACGAGCCCCTTAATGCACTGTAGTACCTCTACTGTTCTTTGCTGTTGTACTGCCTTCCTCGTGACCACACCCTCTCCACACATGTGTGCTACACGTAATGCCCCATTTTACCTCTCATTCCACCCTTTCAAGCCATTCCCCTCTTTCACTTTCCCCTTAGTAACCATTAGTCCACTCTTCAGTTCATTGAACCTGACACTGTCTTGTTCCTTCACTATTTCTCTTTTTTTCTAACTCTCCACAGTAGAGTGACATCAATTGTCACTTGACTTTCTCTTCGTGGCTTATTTCACTGAGAACAATACCCACAAGTTCTATCCATGTTGTTGTAAATGGTAAGATTTGTTTTCATCATACGGCTGAATAATATTCTACGTCCCACATACTGATGGACATTTAGCTTGGCTATTGTCAATACTTCAGTGAGAAACATATGGGTGCAATTTTCGTTTTTAACATGGGCTGCTGCATTCTGTTTATATACTTATAGATTTGTTTTTTTATATTTATTCATATATTCCTTTATTAATTCTTTAATAATTAATCTAAAATTACATGAGAATCATTAATTTTACAAGACCAACACTATAAACAAGAACAACCCAGTTACGTCCCTGAAGTCACTGTCCATGAGCATAGTAAGATACTGTAGATTCCATCTCCCCCAATCCACATTAATAATGCTAATCATTATGCCTACATTCTCCTTGCTTTCATATGTAACAATGCCACCCTCTTACCCTTGGTAACTGTTACTCCAAACTTGTGTTTTGTGAATCTGCTGATGTTTTGCTCCTTCAGTTTTATCTTGGCTCTTCGTCTCCACGCATGTGTTAAATCATTTGATAAATTTCTTCTCTTCCTCACTTATTTCTCTGAGCATAATATGCTCTAGCGCCATCCATGATGTAGCAAATGCTAGGATTTGTTTTCTTCTGATGGCTGAGTAATGTTCCTTTCTGTATATGTACCACATCTTCTATACCCATTAATCTATTGATGTCCAATTAGCTAGGTTTCTTTGAATAGCAGTCTGATTATCATAGGGATATATATGTCTTTATTAGCTGGGCAGATTCATTGGTTTTATTGGATTCTTTAATTAATTTATTCTTTATTTACTTATTATTAATCTATAAGTAAAAGTATAACATGAGATTTTCTAGACTCCACCTGTCTCGAAATTCTTCCCAATGCCCCACTGCAGTCACTTCCATCAACAGAGCAGTGTACTCTAGATTCACTGCCTGTCTTCACTGTTTGGTTAAGCCGTCACCACGCACCCTCAAAAACATTACATGTGCTAATTATAATGCATCCTTTCCCTTCCCAATGTTATCCCTCCATTCTCCCATGTCCACCCTAGTCGTTTTTTCTTTGGTAAATGGTAGTTCATTCTTGGGCTCTGTGTGTCTGCCACTATTTTGCTCCTTCAGTTCTTTCCGGCTTCTCTATCTGCACAGATTGGTCATATCGTTTGATACTTGTCCTCCTATCTTAATTCATTGAACATAAAACCAGTTATTTCATCTATATTGTCACAAATGTGAGGATTTGTTTTCGTCTTATGGGTGAAAGGCAATTAATTGTTTATATATACCACTTCTTCTGTATCCATTCAACTTCTGATGGAGATGGTCCCGCTACTGTGAATAGTGCTGCGATAAACAAGGGGGTGCACATTCCATTTTTAAATTGGGCTACTGCATTATATCTACTTATCTATACTACTTACTTTTCCTCTATGTGTCTATCATCTATCATCTGACAATCTACCTTCTTGCTATCTCTCATCTATCATAGTCATCATTTATCTCTATCACCATCTTTCTGCAACTATGATCTTTATTACGTTCTATGTGTATCTATCTTTTATATCTCATGAATACACAATTACATGAGTAATATTGTTTACTACAACTTCCATCAACAATATATCTCCAGATATCCCATTGCGTTCACTATCCTCCAGTGCAGTAAAAAAATGTACAATCACTAGTCTTCCCTGTGACGTGCAGTCCTCCACGTTCCCTAGCCCAACACTATGTACTCTTATTCTAATTCACCATTTCTAACCCCCAGTCCTTCTTATCCCTCCACTATGATACAACCGGCACAGTCTCTTTCCTTTGGTAAACATTAGTCCATTCTTCTCTTCAGCGTGGCTTCTACAGTTTTGGTTTCTTCATTTTATTTCTTTTTTTAATACTCTGCTTGTGAGTGAAATCATTTGCCAATTTTCTCTCTCCACCGCTTATTTCACTGAGCATAATCCTCTGTATCTCCATCCATGTTGTTGTAAATGGCAGGGTTTGTTTTAGTCATATATCTGAATAATATCCCACTCTTCGTTTGCTGATGGATACTTAGCTTCACTATTGTTATCATTGTGGTAAATAACATAGCTGTGCACACGTCTCCTTTAAACTGGCTGCTGCTTTCTCTGTTACTCTGCATTTATTTTATGCATTCGTTCATTTAATTATATCTCATTAGTCTACAAGTACATGAATAAAATTATGTGTGCTAGGACCGGCCTATCACAAAGAACTCCAGGATTCTCATTTGCAGTCACACTCCGTGAGAATAGTAAGATACTGTAGAATCACTACTTGTCTTCCGTGTTTTGTACAGCCATCCCCACAATGCCCATCTGCAGTATACATGGAAGTCATATAGCACGATTTCTTTACCGATACTTCCACCATCCATTCGCTCCTATCCATCACAGATCCTTCCCTTTGGAATCTCTTAGTCCAATTTTCATTTCTGTGAATCGGATGATGTTTTGCTCCTTCAGTTTTCCTTTCTCCTACATCTCCACTGGTGGCTCATGTCACTTGACACTTGTCTTTCTCCACCTCTTATGTCATGAGTATAGTGCCCACCTTCACCTTCCGAGTTTTTACAAATGTTAGGATTTATTGTCATCTTATGGCTGAGTAATATTCAACTATGAATATGTACCACAAATTCATTACTCATTAATCTACTGATTTAAAGTTACCTGGGCTACTGTGCTTACTGCTGATAAACCCGTGGATGTATTTGCCTTTTTTAACTTGTCTGCTCCAACGGATTTATTGATATGTTTTTATTATTGATTTGTTTGTTTACCGTTAATCTGCAATTGTATGTGTAACGTATTTCCTAGACCCCCATTTCCTCGTTTCACCCAAAACGCCCGTGGTCACTTCCATCACCAAAACAATGTACTGTAGTATTGCTAGTTGTCTTCTCTGTTGGACAGCACACCAAGTGCATCCATTCCCACATTATATATGCTAACTGAAATGCTCCATTTCTTCCACACATCCTTTCCCCTCCATTTCCAACCATCCTTCTCTGTCTCTTTCCCTTTGGTAACTGTGAATCTATTCTTATGTTCTGTGACACCACTTTTTTTCCCCTTCAGCTTTTTCTTTTTTCTTACATTCCAATGATGAGTGACATCATTTTACTTATATATGTAGGCCAGAACAAGTTATGTTTCTAAGACGTTGCAGCTCCACACGGCTGAGCTCTGCCCAACATGTGCTAGTGGAGTTTGCAGGAACAGCCTTGTTGCCTTGAGATTCCATGATGTCACAGTGCGCCTCTTTCATAGAGACAGGATATGTAAGCTCAGATTAGCTGGTTCTCACTTCAGAGCATGCTACCCTGCACGGAGTTGGACATTGGTAAGATGGGCGCTGACCTCCTTGACAGGTTCAGAGGAAAAGGAAAAGAGATTCAAGATACTGCTTGTTTCTTTTGATTTTGGCATCAATACCACACAGTTACCTTAGCGCAATTATGGTAATTAGACAAACCCCATTTTCAAATCCACGCGTTATACAGCATAAGTGTCACTGTCCACGAGCCCCTTAATGCACTGTAGTACCTCTACTGTTCTTTGCTGTTGTACTGCCTTCCTCGTGACCACACCCTCTCCACACATGTGTGCTACACGTAATGCCCCATTTTACCTCTCATTCCACCCTTTCAAGCCATTCCCCTCTTTCACTTTCCCCTTAGTAACCATTAGTCCACTCTTCAGTTCATTGAACCTGACACTGTCTTGTTCCTTCACTATTTCTCTTTTTTTCTAACTCTCCACAGTAGAGTGACATCAATTGTCACTTGACTTTCTCTTCGTGGCTTATTTCACTGAGAACAATACCCACAAGTTCTATCCATGTTGTTGTAAATGGTAAGATTTGTTTTCATCATACGGCTGAATAATATTCTACGTCCCACATACTGATGGACATTTAGCTTGGCTATTGTCAATACTTCAGTGAGAAACATATGGGTGCAATTTTCGTTTTTAACATGGGCTGCTGCATTCTGTTTATATACTTATAGATTTGTTTTTTTATATTTATTCATATATTCCTTTATTAATTCTTTAATAATTAATCTAAAATTACATGAGAATCATTAATTTTACAAGACCAACACTATAAACAAGAACAACCCAGTTACGTCCCTGAAGTCACTGTCCATGAGCATAGTAAGATACTGTAGATTCCATCTCCCCCAATCCACATTAATAATGCTAATCATTATGCCTACATTCTCCTTGCTTTCATATGTAACAATGCCACCCTCTTACCCTTGGTAACTGTTACTCCAAACTTGTGTTTTGTGAATCTGCTGATGTTTTGCTCCTTCAGTTTTATCTTGGCTCTTCGTCTCCACGCATGTGTTAAATCATTTGATAAATTTCTTCTCTTCCTCACTTATTTCTCTGAGCATAATATGCTCTAGCGCCATCCATGATGTAGCAAATGCTAGGATTTGTTTTCTTCTGATGGCTGAGTAATGTTCCTTTCTGTATATGTACCACATCTTCTATACCCATTAATCTATTGATGTCCAATTAGCTAGGTTTCTTTGAATAGCAGTCTGATTATCATAGGGATATATATGTCTTTATTAGCTGGGCAGATTCATTGGTTTTATTGGATTCTTTAATTAATTTATTCTTTATTTACTTATTATTAATCTATAAGTAAAAGTATAACATGAGATTTTCTAGACTCCACCTGTCTCGAAATTCTTCCCAATGCCCCACTGCAGTCACTTCCATCAACAGAGCAGTGTACTCTAGATTCACTGCCTGTCTTCACTGTTTGGTTAAGCCGTCACCACGCACCCTCAAAAACATTACATGTGCTAATTATAATGCATCCTTTCCCTTCCCAATGTTATCCCTCCATTCTCCCATGTCCACCCTAGTCGTTTTTTCTTTGGTAAATGGTAGTTCATTCTTGGGCTCTGTGTGTCTGCCACTATTTTGCTCCTTCAGTTCTTTCCGGCTTCTCTATCTGCACAGATTGGTCATATCGTTTGATACTTGTCCTCCTATCTTAATTCATTGAACATAAAACCAGTTATTTCATCTATATTGTCACAAATGTGAGGATTTGTTTTCGTCTTATGGGTGAAAGGCAATTAATTGTTTATATATACCACTTCTTCTGTATCCATTCAACTTCTGATGGAGATGGTCCCGCTACTGTGAATAGTGCTGCGATAAACAAGGGGGTGCACATTCCATTTTTAAATTGGGCTACTGCATTATATCTACTTATCTATACTACTTACTTTTCCTCTATGTGTCTATCATCTATCATCTGACAATCTACCTTCTTGCTATCTCTCATCTATCATAGTCATCATTTATCTCTATCACCATCTTTCTGCAACTATGATCTTTATTACGTTCTATGTGTATCTATCTTTTATATCTCATGAATACACAATTACATGAGTAATATTGTTTACTACAACTTCCATCAACAATATATCTCCAGATATCCCATTGCGTTCACTATCCTCCAGTGCAGTAAAAAAATGTACAATCACTAGTCTTCCCTGTGACGTGCAGTCCTCCACGTTCCCTAGCCCAACACTATGTACTCTTATTCTAATTCACCATTTCTAACCCCCAGTCCTTCTTATCCCTCCACTATGATACAACCGGCACAGTCTCTTTCCTTTGGTAAACATTAGTCCATTCTTCTCTTCAGCGTGGCTTCTACAGTTTTGGTTTCTTCATTTTATTTCTTTTTTTAATACTCTGCTTGTGAGTGAAATCATTTGCCAATTTTCTCTCTCCACCGCTTATTTCACTGAGCATAATCCTCTGTATCTCCATCCATGTTGTTGTAAATGGCAGGGTTTGTTTTAGTCATATATCTGAATAATATCCCACTCTTCGTTTGCTGATGGATACTTAGCTTCACTATTGTTATCATTGTGGTAAATAACATAGCTGTGCACACGTCTCCTTTAAACTGGCTGCTGCTTTCTCTGTTACTCTGCATTTATTTTATGCATTCGTTCATTTAATTATATCTCATTAGTCTACAAGTACATGAATAAAATTATGTGTGCTAGGACCGGCCTATCACAAAGAACTCCAGGATTCTCATTTGCAGTCACACTCCGTGAGAATAGTAAGATACTGTAGAATCACTACTTGTCTTCCGTGTTTTGTACAGCCATCCCCACAATGCCCATCTGCAGTATACATGGAAGTCATATAGCACGATTTCTTTACCGATACTTCCACCATCCATTCGCTCCTATCCATCACAGATCCTTCCCTTTGGAATCTCTTAGTCCAATTTTCATTTCTGTGAATCGGATGATGTTTTGCTCCTTCAGTTTTCCTTTCTCCTACATCTCCACTGGTGGCTCATGTCACTTGACACTTGTCTTTCTCCACCTCTTATGTCATGAGTATAGTGCCCACCTTCACCTTCCGAGTTTTTACAAATGTTAGGATTTATTGTCATCTTATGGCTGAGTAATATTCAACTATGAATATGTACCACAAATTCATTACTCATTAATCTACTGATTTAAAGTTACCTGGGCTACTGTGCTTACTGCTGATAAACCCGTGGATGTATTTGCCTTTTTTAACTTGTCTGCTCCAACGGATTTATTGATATGTTTTTATTATTGATTTGTTTGTTTACCGTTAATCTGCAATTGTATGTGTAACGTATTTCCTAGACCCCCATTTCCTCGTTTCACCCAAAACGCCCGTGGTCACTTCCATCACCAAAACAATGTACTGTAGTATTGCTAGTTGTCTTCTCTGTTGGACAGCACACCAAGTGCATCCATTCCCACATTATATATGCTAACTGAAATGCTCCATTTCTTCCACACATCCTTTCCCCTCCATTTCCAACCATCCTTCTCTGTCTCTTTCCCTTTGGTAACTGTGAATCTATTCTTATGTTCTGTGACACCACTTTTTTTCCCCTTCAGCTTTTTCTTTTTTCTTACATTCCAATGATGAGTGACATCATTTTACTTATATATGTAGGCCAGAACAAGTTATGTTTCTAAGACGTTGCAGCTCCACACGGCTGAGCTCTGCCCAACATGTGCTAGTGGAGTTTGCAGGAACAGCCTTGTTGCCTTGAGATTCCATGATGTCACAGTGCGCCTCTTTCATAGAGACAGGATATGTAAGCTCAGATTAGCTGGTTCTCACTTCAGAGCATGCTACCCTGCACGGAGTTGGACATTGGTAAGATGGGCGCTGACCTCCTTGACAGGTTCAGAGGAAAAGGAAAAGAGATTCAAGATACTGCTTGTTTCTTTTGATTTTGGCATCAATACCACACAGTTACCTTAGCGCAATTATGGTAATTAGACAAACCCCATTTTCAAATCCACGCGTTATACAGCATAAGTGTCACTGTCCACGAGCCCCTTAATGCACTGTAGTACCTCTACTGTTCTTTGCTGTTGTACTGCCTTCCTCGTGACCACACCCTCTCCACACATGTGTGCTACACGTAATGCCCCATTTTACCTCTCATTCCACCCTTTCAAGCCATTCCCCTCTTTCACTTTCCCCTTAGTAACCATTAGTCCACTCTTCAGTTCATTGAACCTGACACTGTCTTGTTCCTTCACTATTTCTCTTTTTTTCTAACTCTCCACAGTAGAGTGACATCAATTGTCACTTGACTTTCTCTTCGTGGCTTATTTCACTGAGAACAATACCCACAAGTTCTATCCATGTTGTTGTAAATGGTAAGATTTGTTTTCATCATACGGCTGAATAATATTCTACGTCCCACATACTGATGGACATTTAGCTTGGCTATTGTCAATACTTCAGTGAGAAACATATGGGTGCAATTTTCGTTTTTAACATGGGCTGCTGCATTCTGTTTATATACTTATAGATTTGTTTTTTTATATTTATTCATATATTCCTTTATTAATTCTTTAATAATTAATCTAAAATTACATGAGAATCATTAATTTTACAAGACCAACACTATAAACAAGAACAACCCAGTTACGTCCCTGAAGTCACTGTCCATGAGCATAGTAAGATACTGTAGATTCCATCTCCCCCAATCCACATTAATAATGCTAATCATTATGCCTACATTCTCCTTGCTTTCATATGTAACAATGCCACCCTCTTACCCTTGGTAACTGTTACTCCAAACTTGTGTTTTGTGAATCTGCTGATGTTTTGCTCCTTCAGTTTTATCTTGGCTCTTCGTCTCCACGCATGTGTTAAATCATTTGATAAATTTCTTCTCTTCCTCACTTATTTCTCTGAGCATAATATGCTCTAGCGCCATCCATGATGTAGCAAATGCTAGGATTTGTTTTCTTCTGATGGCTGAGTAATGTTCCTTTCTGTATATGTACCACATCTTCTATACCCATTAATCTATTGATGTCCAATTAGCTAGGTTTCTTTGAATAGCAGTCTGATTATCATAGGGATATATATGTCTTTATTAGCTGGGCAGATTCATTGGTTTTATTGGATTCTTTAATTAATTTATTCTTTATTTACTTATTATTAATCTATAAGTAAAAGTATAACATGAGATTTTCTAGACTCCACCTGTCTCGAAATTCTTCCCAATGCCCCACTGCAGTCACTTCCATCAACAGAGCAGTGTACTCTAGATTCACTGCCTGTCTTCACTGTTTGGTTAAGCCGTCACCACGCACCCTCAAAAACATTACATGTGCTAATTATAATGCATCCTTTCCCTTCCCAATGTTATCCCTCCATTCTCCCATGTCCACCCTAGTCGTTTTTTCTTTGGTAAATGGTAGTTCATTCTTGGGCTCTGTGTGTCTGCCACTATTTTGCTCCTTCAGTTCTTTCCGGCTTCTCTATCTGCACAGATTGGTCATATCGTTTGATACTTGTCCTCCTATCTTAATTCATTGAACATAAAACCAGTTATTTCATCTATATTGTCACAAATGTGAGGATTTGTTTTCGTCTTATGGGTGAAAGGCAATTAATTGTTTATATATACCACTTCTTCTGTATCCATTCAACTTCTGATGGAGATGGTCCCGCTACTGTGAATAGTGCTGCGATAAACAAGGGGGTGCACATTCCATTTTTAAATTGGGCTACTGCATTATATCTACTTATCTATACTACTTACTTTTCCTCTATGTGTCTATCATCTATCATCTGACAATCTACCTTCTTGCTATCTCTCATCTATCATAGTCATCATTTATCTCTATCACCATCTTTCTGCAACTATGATCTTTATTACGTTCTATGTGTATCTATCTTTTATATCTCATGAATACACAATTACATGAGTAATATTGTTTACTACAACTTCCATCAACAATATATCTCCAGATATCCCATTGCGTTCACTATCCTCCAGTGCAGTAAAAAAATGTACAATCACTAGTCTTCCCTGTGACGTGCAGTCCTCCACGTTCCCTAGCCCAACACTATGTACTCTTATTCTAATTCACCATTTCTAACCCCCAGTCCTTCTTATCCCTCCACTATGATACAACCGGCACAGTCTCTTTCCTTTGGTAAACATTAGTCCATTCTTCTCTTCAGCGTGGCTTCTACAGTTTTGGTTTCTTCATTTTATTTCTTTTTTTAATACTCTGCTTGTGAGTGAAATCATTTGCCAATTTTCTCTCTCCACCGCTTATTTCACTGAGCATAATCCTCTGTATCTCCATCCATGTTGTTGTAAATGGCAGGGTTTGTTTTAGTCATATATCTGAATAATATCCCACTCTTCGTTTGCTGATGGATACTTAGCTTCACTATTGTTATCATTGTGGTAAATAACATAGCTGTGCACACGTCTCCTTTAAACTGGCTGCTGCTTTCTCTGTTACTCTGCATTTATTTTATGCATTCGTTCATTTAATTATATCTCATTAGTCTACAAGTACATGAATAAAATTATGTGTGCTAGGACCGGCCTATCACAAAGAACTCCAGGATTCTCATTTGCAGTCACACTCCGTGAGAATAGTAAGATACTGTAGAATCACTACTTGTCTTCCGTGTTTTGTACAGCCATCCCCACAATGCCCATCTGCAGTATACATGGAAGTCATATAGCACGATTTCTTTACCGATACTTCCACCATCCATTCGCTCCTATCCATCACAGATCCTTCCCTTTGGAATCTCTTAGTCCAATTTTCATTTCTGTGAATCGGATGATGTTTTTCTCCTTCAGTTTTCCTTTCTCCTACATCTCCACTGGTGGCTCATGTCACTTGACACTTGTCTTTCTCCACCTCTTATGTCATGAGTATAGTGCCCACCTTCACCTTCCGAGTTTTTACAAATGTTAGGATTTATTGTCATCTTATGGCTGAGTAATATTCAACTATGAATATGTACCACAAATTCATTACTCATTAATCTACTGATTTAAAGTTACCTGGGCTACTGTGCTTACTGCTGATAAACCCGTGGATGTATTTGCCTTTTTTAACTTGTCTGCTCCAACGGATTTATTGATATGTTTTTATTATTGATTTGTTTGTTTACCGTTAATCTGCAATTGTATGTGTAACGTATTTCCTAGACCCCCATTTCCTCGTTTCACCCAAAACGCCCGTGGTCACTTCCATCACCAAAACAATGTACTGTAGTATTGCTAGTTGTCTTCTCTGTTGGACAGCACACCAAGTGCATCCATTCCCACATTATATATGCTAACTGAAATGCTCCATTTCTTCCACACATCCTTTCCCCTCCATTTCCAACCATCCTTCTCTGTCTCTTTCCCTTTGGTAACTGTGAATCTATTCTTATGTTCTGTGACACCACTTTTTTTCCCCTTCAGCTTTTTCTTTTTTCTTACATTCCAATGATGAGTGACATCATTTTACTTATATATGTAGGCCAGAACAAGTTATGTTTCTAAGACGTTGCAGCTCCACACGGCTGAGCTCTGCCCAACATGTGCTAGTGGAGTTTGCAGGAACAGCCTTGTTGCCTTGAGATTCCATGATGTCACAGTGCGCCTCTTTCATAGAGACAGGATATGTAAGCTCAGATTAGCTGGTTCTCACTTCAGAGCATGCTACCCTGCACGGAGTTGGACATTGGTAAGATGGGCGCTGACCTCCTTGACAGGTTCAGAGGAAAAGGAAAAGAGATTCAAGATACTGCTTGTTTCTTTTGATTTTGGCATCAATACCACACAGTTACCTTAGCGCAATTATGGTAATTAGACAAACCCCATTTTCAAATCCACGCGTTATACAGCATAAGTGTCACTGTCCACGAGCCCCTTAATGCACTGTAGTACCTCTACTGTTCTTTGCTGTTGTACTGCCTTCCTCGTGACCACACCCTCTCCACACATGTGTGCTACACGTAATGCCCCATTTTACCTCTCATTCCACCCTTTCAAGCCATTCCCCTCTTTCACTTTCCCCTTAGTAACCATTAGTCCACTCTTCAGTTCATTGAACCTGACACTGTCTTGTTCCTTCACTATTTCTCTTTTTTTCTAACTCTCCACAGTAGAGTGACATCAATTGTCACTTGACTTTCTCTTCGTGGCTTATTTCACTGAGAACAATACCCACAAGTTCTATCCATGTTGTTGTAAATGGTAAGATTTGTTTTCATCATACGGCTGAATAATATTCTACGTCCCACATACTGATGGACATTTAGCTTGGCTATTGTCAATACTTCAGTGAGAAACATATGGGTGCAATTTTCGTTTTTAACATGGGCTGCTGCATTCTGTTTATATACTTATAGATTTGTTTTTTTATATTTATTCATATATTCCTTTATTAATTCTTTAATAATTAATCTAAAATTACATGAGAATCATTAATTTTACAAGACCAACACTATAAACAAGAACAACCCAGTTACGTCCCTGAAGTCACTGTCCATGAGCATAGTAAGATACTGTAGATTCCATCTCCCCCAATCCACATTAATAATGCTAATCATTATGCCTACATTCTCCTTGCTTTCATATGTAACAATGCCACCCTCTTACCCTTGGTAACTGTTACTCCAAACTTGTGTTTTGTGAATCTGCTGATGTTTTGCTCCTTCAGTTTTATCTTGGCTCTTCGTCTCCACGCATGTGTTAAATCATTTGATAAATTTCTTCTCTTCCTCACTTATTTCTCTGAGCATAATATGCTCTAGCGCCATCCATGATGTAGCAAATGCTAGGATTTGTTTTCTTCTGATGGCTGAGTAATGTTCCTTTCTGTATATGTACCACATCTTCTATACCCATTAATCTATTGATGTCCAATTAGCTAGGTTTCTTTGAATAGCAGTCTGATTATCATAGGGATATATATGTCTTTATTAGCTGGGCAGATTCATTGGTTTTATTGGATTCTTTAATTAATTTATTCTTTATTTACTTATTATTAATCTATAAGTAAAAGTATAACATGAGATTTTCTAGACTCCACCTGTCTCGAAATTCTTCCCAATGCCCCACTGCAGTCACTTCCATCAACAGAGCAGTGTACTCTAGATTCACTGCCTGTCTTCACTGTTTGGTTAAGCCGTCACCACGCACCCTCAAAAACATTACATGTGCTAATTATAATGCATCCTTTCCCTTCCCAATGTTATCCCTCCATTCTCCCATGTCCACCCTAGTCGTTTTTTCTTTGGTAAATGGTAGTTCATTCTTGGGCTCTGTGTGTCTGCCACTATTTTGCTCCTTCAGTTCTTTCCGGCTTCTCTATCTGCACAGATTGGTCATATCGTTTGATACTTGTCCTCCTATCTTAATTCATTGAACATAAAACCAGTTATTTCATCTATATTGTCACAAATGTGAGGATTTGTTTTCGTCTTATGGGTGAAAGGCAATTAATTGTTTATATATACCACTTCTTCTGTATCCATTCAACTTCTGATGGAGATGGTCCCGCTACTGTGAATAGTGCTGCGATAAACAAGGGGGTGCACATTCCATTTTTAAATTGGGCTACTGCATTATATCTACTTATCTATACTACTTACTTTTCCTCTATGTGTCTATCATCTATCATCTGACAATCTACCTTCTTGCTATCTCTCATCTATCATAGTCATCATTTATCTCTATCACCATCTTTCTGCAACTATGATCTTTATTACGTTCTATGTGTATCTATCTTTTATATCTCATGAATACACAATTACATGAGTAATATTGTTTACTACAACTTCCATCAACAATATATCTCCAGATATCCCATTGCGTTCACTATCCTCCAGTGCAGTAAAAAAATGTACAATCACTAGTCTTCCCTGTGACGTGCAGTCCTCCACGTTCCCTAGCCCAACACTATGTACTCTTATTCTAATTCACCATTTCTAACCCCCAGTCCTTCTTATCCCTCCACTATGATACAACCGGCACAGTCTCTTTCCTTTGGTAAACATTAGTCCATTCTTCTCTTCAGCGTGGCTTCTACAGTTTTGGTTTCTTCATTTTATTTCTTTTTTTAATACTCTGCTTGTGAGTGAAATCATTTGCCAATTTTCTCTCTCCACCGCTTATTTCACTGAGCATAATCCTCTGTATCTCCATCCATGTTGTTGTAAATGGCAGGGTTTGTTTTAGTCATATATCTGAATAATATCCCACTCTTCGTTTGCTGATGGATACTTAGCTTCACTATTGTTATCATTGTGGTAAATAACATAGCTGTGCACACGTCTCCTTTAAACTGGCTGCTGCTTTCTCTGTTACTCTGCATTTATTTTATGCATTCGTTCATTTAATTATATCTCATTAGTCTACAAGTACATGAATAAAATTATGTGTGCTAGGACCGGCCTATCACAAAGAACTCCAGGATTCTCATTTGCAGTCACACTCCGTGAGAATAGTAAGATACTGTAGAATCACTACTTGTCTTCCGTGTTTTGTACAGCCATCCCCACAATGCCCATCTGCAGTATACATGGAAGTCATATAGCACGATTTCTTTACCGATACTTCCACCATCCATTCGCTCCTATCCATCACAGATCCTTCCCTTTGGAATCTCTTAGTCCAATTTTCATTTCTGTGAATCGGATGATGTTTTGCTCCTTCAGTTTTCCTTTCTCCTACATCTCCACTGGTGGCTCATGTCACTTGACACTTGTCTTTCTCCACCTCTTATGTCATGAGTATAGTGCCCACCTTCACCTTCCGAGTTTTTACAAATGTTAGGATTTATTGTCATCTTATGGCTGAGTAATATTCAACTATGAATATGTACCACAAATTCATTACTCATTAATCTACTGATTTAAAGTTACCTGGGCTACTGTGCTTACTGCTGATAAACCCGTGGATGTATTTGCCTTTTTTAACTTGTCTGCTCCAACGGATTTATTGATATGTTTTTATTATTGATTTGTTTGTTTACCGTTAATCTGCAATTGTATGTGTAACGTATTTCCTAGACCCCCATTTCCTCGTTTCACCCAAAACGCCCGTGGTCACTTCCATCACCAAAACAATGTACTGTAGTATTGCTAGTTGTCTTCTCTGTTGGACAGCACACCAAGTGCATCCATTCCCACATTATATATGCTAACTGAAATGCTCCATTTCTTCCACACATCCTTTCCCCTCCATTTCCAACCATCCTTCTCTGTCTCTTTCCCTTTGGTAACTGTGAATCTATTCTTATGTTCTGTGACACCACTTTTTTTCCCCTTCAGCTTTTTCTTTTTTCTTACATTCCAATGATGAGTGACATCATTTTACTTATATATGTAGGCCAGAACAAGTTATGTTTCTAAGACGTTGCAGCTCCACACGGCTGAGCTCTGCCCAACATGTGCTAGTGGAGTTTGCAGGAACAGCCTTGTTGCCTTGAGATTCCATGATGTCACAGTGCGCCTCTTTCATAGAGACAGGATATGTAAGCTCAGATTAGCTGGTTCTCACTTCAGAGCATGCTACCCTGCACGGAGTTGGACATTGGTAAGATGGGCGCTGACCTCCTTGACAGGTTCAGAGGAAAAGGAAAAGAGATTCAAGATACTGCTTGTTTCTTTTGATTTTGGCATCAATACCACACAGTTACCTTAGCGCAATTATGGTAATTAGACAAACCCCATTTTCAAATCCACGCGTTATACAGCATAAGTGTCACTGTCCACGAGCCCCTTAATGCACTGTAGTACCTCTACTGTTCTTTGCTGTTGTACTGCCTTCCTCGTGACCACACCCTCTCCACACATGTGTGCTACACGTAATGCCCCATTTTACCTCTCATTCCACCCTTTCAAGCCATTCCCCTCTTTCACTTTCCCCTTAGTAACCATTAGTCCACTCTTCAGTTCATTGAACCTGACACTGTCTTGTTCCTTCACTATTTCTCTTTTTTTCTAACTCTCCACAGTAGAGTGACATCAATTGTCACTTGACTTTCTCTTCGTGGCTTATTTCACTGAGAACAATACCCACAAGTTCTATCCATGTTGTTGTAAATGGTAAGATTTGTTTTCATCATACGGCTGAATAATATTCTACGTCCCACATACTGATGGACATTTAGCTTGGCTATTGTCAATACTTCAGTGAGAAACATATGGGTGCAATTTTCGTTTTTAACATGGGCTGCTGCATTCTGTTTATATACTTATAGATTTGTTTTTTTATATTTATTCATATATTCCTTTATTAATTCTTTAATAATTAATCTAAAATTACATGAGAATCATTAATTTTACAAGACCAACACTATAAACAAGAACAACCCAGTTACGTCCCTGAAGTCACTGTCCATGAGCATAGTAAGATACTGTAGATTCCATCTCCCCCAATCCACATTAATAATGCTAATCATTATGCCTACATTCTCCTTGCTTTCATATGTAACAATGCCACCCTCTTACCCTTGGTAACTGTTACTCCAAACTTGTGTTTTGTGAATCTGCTGATGTTTTGCTCCTTCAGTTTTATCTTGGCTCTTCGTCTCCACGCATGTGTTAAATCATTTGATAAATTTCTTCTCTTCCTCACTTATTTCTCTGAGCATAATATGCTCTAGCGCCATCCATGATGTAGCAAATGCTAGGATTTGTTTTCTTCTGATGGCTGAGTAATGTTCCTTTCTGTATATGTACCACATCTTCTATACCCATTAATCTATTGATGTCCAATTAGCTAGGTTTCTTTGAATAGCAGTCTGATTATCATAGGGATATATATGTCTTTATTAGCTGGGCAGATTCATTGGTTTTATTGGATTCTTTAATTAATTTATTCTTTATTTACTTATTATTAATCTATAAGTAAAAGTATAACATGAGATTTTCTAGACTCCACCTGTCTCGAAATTCTTCCCAATGCCCCACTGCAGTCACTTCCATCAACAGAGCAGTGTACTCTAGATTCACTGCCTGTCTTCACTGTTTGGTTAAGCCGTCACCACGCACCCTCAAAAACATTACATGTGCTAATTATAATGCATCCTTTCCCTTCCCAATGTTATCCCTCCATTCTCCCATGTCCACCCTAGTCGTTTTTTCTTTGGTAAATGGTAGTTCATTCTTGGGCTCTGTGTGTCTGCCACTATTTTGCTCCTTCAGTTCTTTCCGGCTTCTCTATCTGCACAGATTGGTCATATCGTTTGATACTTGTCCTCCTATCTTAATTCATTGAACATAAAACCAGTTATTTCATCTATATTGTCACAAATGTGAGGATTTGTTTTCGTCTTATGGGTGAAAGGCAATTAATTGTTTATATATACCACTTCTTCTGTATCCATTCAACTTCTGATGGAGATGGTCCCGCTACTGTGAATAGTGCTGCGATAAACAAGGGGGTGCACATTCCATTTTTAAATTGGGCTACTGCATTATATCTACTTATCTATACTACTTACTTTTCCTCTATGTGTCTATCATCTATCATCTGACAATCTACCTTCTTGCTATCTCTCATCTATCATAGTCATCATTTATCTCTATCACCATCTTTCTGCAACTATGATCTTTATTACGTTCTATGTGTATCTATCTTTTATATCTCATGAATACACAATTACATGAGTAATATTGTTTACTACAACTTCCATCAACAATATATCTCCAGATATCCCATTGCGTTCACTATCCTCCAGTGCAGTAAAAAAATGTACAATCACTAGTCTTCCCTGTGACGTGCAGTCCTCCACGTTCCCTAGCCCAACACTATGTACTCTTATTCTAATTCACCATTTCTAACCCCCAGTCCTTCTTATCCCTCCACTATGATACAACCGGCACAGTCTCTTTCCTTTGGTAAACATTAGTCCATTCTTCTCTTCAGCGTGGCTTCTACAGTTTTGGTTTCTTCATTTTATTTCTTTTTTTAATACTCTGCTTGTGAGTGAAATCATTTGCCAATTTTCTCTCTCCACCGCTTATTTCACTGAGCATAATCCTCTGTATCTCCATCCATGTTGTTGTAAATGGCAGGGTTTGTTTTAGTCATATATCTGAATAATATCCCACTCTTCGTTTGCTGATGGATACTTAGCTTCACTATTGTTATCATTGTGGTAAATAACATAGCTGTGCACACGTCTCCTTTAAACTGGCTGCTGCTTTCTCTGTTACTCTGCATTTATTTTATGCATTCGTTCATTTAATTATATCTCATTAGTCTACAAGTACATGAATAAAATTATGTGTGCTAGGACCGGCCTATCACAAAGAACTCCAGGATTCTCATTTGCAGTCACACTCCGTGAGAATAGTAAGATACTGTAGAATCACTACTTGTCTTCCGTGTTTTGTACAGCCATCCCCACAATGCCCATCTGCAGTATACATGGAAGTCATATAGCACGATTTCTTTACCGATACTTCCACCATCCATTCGCTCCTATCCATCACAGATCCTTCCCTTTGGAATCTCTTAGTCCAATTTTCATTTCTGTGAATCGGATGATGTTTTGCTCCTTCAGTTTTCCTTTCTCCTACATCTCCACTGGTGGCTCATGTCACTTGACACTTGTCTTTCTCCACCTCTTATGTCATGAGTATAGTGCCCACCTTCACCTTCCGAGTTTTTACAAATGTTAGGATTTATTGTCATCTTATGGCTGAGTAATATTCAACTATGAATATGTACCACAAATTCATTACTCATTAATCTACTGATTTAAAGTTACCTGGGCTACTGTGCTTACTGCTGATAAACCCGTGGATGTATTTGCCTTTTTTAACTTGTCTGCTCCAACGGATTTATTGATATGTTTTTATTATTGATTTGTTTGTTTACCGTTAATCTGCAATTGTATGTGTAACGTATTTCCTAGACCCCCATTTCCTCGTTTCACCCAAAACGCCCGTGGTCACTTCCATCACCAAAACAATGTACTGTAGTATTGCTAGTTGTCTTCTCTGTTGGACAGCACACCAAGTGCATCCATTCCCACATTATATATGCTAACTGAAATGCTCCATTTCTTCCACACATCCTTTCCCCTCCATTTCCAACCATCCTTCTCTGTCTCTTTCCCTTTGGTAACTGTGAATCTATTCTTATGTTCTGTGACACCACTTTTTTTCCCCTTCAGCTTTTTCTTTTTTCTTACATTCCAATGATGAGTGACATCATTTTACTTATATATGTAGGCCAGAACAAGTTATGTTTCTAAGACGTTGCAGCTCCACACGGCTGAGCTCTGCCCAACATGTGCTAGTGGAGTTTGCAGGAACAGCCTTGTTGCCTTGAGATTCCATGATGTCACAGTGCGCCTCTTTCATAGAGACAGGATATGTAAGCTCAGATTAGCTGGTTCTCACTTCAGAGCATGCTACCCTGCACGGAGTTGGACATTGGTAAGATGGGCGCTGACCTCCTTGACAGGTTCAGAGGAAAAGGAAAAGAGATTCAAGATACTGCTTGTTTCTTTTGATTTTGGCATCAATACCACACAGTTACCTTAGCGCAATTATGGTAATTAGACAAACCCCATTTTCAAATCCACGCGTTATACAGCATAAGTGTCACTGTCCACGAGCCCCTTAATGCACTGTAGTACCTCTACTGTTCTTTGCTGTTGTACTGCCTTCCTCGTGACCACACCCTCTCCACACATGTGTGCTACACGTAATGCCCCATTTTACCTCTCATTCCACCCTTTCAAGCCATTCCCCTCTTTCACTTTCCCCTTAGTAACCATTAGTCCACTCTTCAGTTCATTGAACCTGACACTGTCTTGTTCCTTCACTATTTCTCTTTTTTTCTAACTCTCCACAGTAGAGTGACATCAATTGTCACTTGACTTTCTCTTCGTGGCTTATTTCACTGAGAACAATACCCACAAGTTCTATCCATGTTGTTGTAAATGGTAAGATTTGTTTTCATCATACGGCTGAATAATATTCTACGTCCCACATACTGATGGACATTTAGCTTGGCTATTGTCAATACTTCAGTGAGAAACATATGGGTGCAATTTTCGTTTTTAACATGGGCTGCTGCATTCTGTTTATATACTTATAGATTTGTTTTTTTATATTTATTCATATATTCCTTTATTAATTCTTTAATAATTAATCTAAAATTACATGAGAATCATTAATTTTACAAGACCAACACTATAAACAAGAACAACCCAGTTACGTCCCTGAAGTCACTGTCCATGAGCATAGTAAGATACTGTAGATTCCATCTCCCCCAATCCACATTAATAATGCTAATCATTATGCCTACATTCTCCTTGCTTTCATATGTAACAATGCCACCCTCTTACCCTTGGTAACTGTTACTCCAAACTTGTGTTTTGTGAATCTGCTGATGTTTTGCTCCTTCAGTTTTATCTTGGCTCTTCGTCTCCACGCATGTGTTAAATCATTTGATAAATTTCTTCTCTTCCTCACTTATTTCTCTGAGCATAATATGCTCTAGCGCCATCCATGATGTAGCAAATGCTAGGATTTGTTTTCTTCTGATGGCTGAGTAATGTTCCTTTCTGTATATGTACCACATCTTCTATACCCATTAATCTATTGATGTCCAATTAGCTAGGTTTCTTTGAATAGCAGTCTGATTATCATAGGGATATATATGTCTTTATTAGCTGGGCAGATTCATTGGTTTTATTGGATTCTTTAATTAATTTATTCTTTATTTACTTATTATTAATCTATAAGTAAAAGTATAACATGAGATTTTCTAGACTCCACCTGTCTCGAAATTCTTCCCAATGCCCCACTGCAGTCACTTCCATCAACAGAGCAGTGTACTCTAGATTCACTGCCTGTCTTCACTGTTTGGTTAAGCCGTCACCACGCACCCTCAAAAACATTACATGTGCTAATTATAATGCATCCTTTCCCTTCCCAATGTTATCCCTCCATTCTCCCATGTCCACCCTAGTCGTTTTTTCTTTGGTAAATGGTAGTTCATTCTTGGGCTCTGTGTGTCTGCCACTATTTTGCTCCTTCAGTTCTTTCCGGCTTCTCTATCTGCACAGATTGGTCATATCGTTTGATACTTGTCCTCCTATCTTAATTCATTGAACATAAAACCAGTTATTTCATCTATATTGTCACAAATGTGAGGATTTGTTTTCGTCTTATGGGTGAAAGGCAATTAATTGTTTATATATACCACTTCTTCTGTATCCATTCAACTTCTGATGGAGATGGTCCCGCTACTGTGAATAGTGCTGCGATAAACAAGGGGGTGCACATTCCATTTTTAAATTGGGCTACTGCATTATATCTACTTATCTATACTACTTACTTTTCCTCTATGTGTCTATCATCTATCATCTGACAATCTACCTTCTTGCTATCTCTCATCTATCATAGTCATCATTTATCTCTATCACCATCTTTCTGCAACTATGATCTTTATTACGTTCTATGTGTATCTATCTTTTATATCTCATGAATACACAATTACATGAGTAATATTGTTTACTACAACTTCCATCAACAATATATCTCCAGATATCCCATTGCGTTCACTATCCTCCAGTGCAGTAAAAAAATGTACAATCACTAGTCTTCCCTGTGACGTGCAGTCCTCCACGTTCCCTAGCCCAACACTATGTACTCTTATTCTAATTCACCATTTCTAACCCCCAGTCCTTCTTATCCCTCCACTATGATACAACCGGCACAGTCTCTTTCCTTTGGTAAACATTAGTCCATTCTTCTCTTCAGCGTGGCTTCTACAGTTTTGGTTTCTTCATTTTATTTCTTTTTTTAATACTCTGCTTGTGAGTGAAATCATTTGCCAATTTTCTCTCTCCACCGCTTATTTCACTGAGCATAATCCTCTGTATCTCCATCCATGTTGTTGTAAATGGCAGGGTTTGTTTTAGTCATATATCTGAATAATATCCCACTCTTCGTTTGCTGATGGATACTTAGCTTCACTATTGTTATCATTGTGGTAAATAACATAGCTGTGCACACGTCTCCTTTAAACTGGCTGCTGCTTTCTCTGTTACTCTGCATTTATTTTATGCATTCGTTCATTTAATTATATCTCATTAGTCTACAAGTACATGAATAAAATTATGTGTGCTAGGACCGGCCTATCACAAAGAACTCCAGGATTCTCATTTGCAGTCACACTCCGTGAGAATAGTAAGATACTGTAGAATCACTACTTGTCTTCCGTGTTTTGTACAGCCATCCCCACAATGCCCATCTGCAGTATACATGGAAGTCATATAGCACGATTTCTTTACCGATACTTCCACCATCCATTCGCTCCTATCCATCACAGATCCTTCCCTTTGGAATCTCTTAGTCCAATTTTCATTTCTGTGAATCGGATGATGTTTTGCTCCTTCAGTTTTCCTTTCTCCTACATCTCCACTGGTGGCTCATGTCACTTGACACTTGTCTTTCTCCACCTCTTATGTCATGAGTATAGTGCCCACCTTCACCTTCCGAGTTTTTACAAATGTTAGGATTTATTGTCATCTTATGGCTGAGTAATATTCAACTATGAATATGTACCACAAATTCATTACTCATTAATCTACTGATTTAAAGTTACCTGGGCTACTGTGCTTACTGCTGATAAACCCGTGGATGTATTTGCCTTTTTTAACTTGTCTGCTCCAACGGATTTATTGATATGTTTTTATTATTGATTTGTTTGTTTACCGTTAATCTGCAATTGTATGTGTAACGTATTTCCTAGACCCCCATTTCCTCGTTTCACCCAAAACGCCCGTGGTCACTTCCATCACCAAAACAATGTACTGTAGTATTGCTAGTTGTCTTCTCTGTTGGACAGCACACCAAGTGCATCCATTCCCACATTATATATGCTAACTGAAATGCTCCATTTCTTCCACACATCCTTTCCCCTCCATTTCCAACCATCCTTCTCTGTCTCTTTCCCTTTGGTAACTGTGAATCTATTCTTATGTTCTGTGACACCACTTTTTTTCCCCTTCAGCTTTTTCTTTTTTCTTACATTCCAATGATGAGTGACATCATTTTACTTATATATGTAGGCCAGAACAAGTTATGTTTCTAAGACGTTGCAGCTCCACACGGCTGAGCTCTGCCCAACATGTGCTAGTGGAGTTTGCAGGAACAGCCTTGTTGCCTTGAGATTCCATGATGTCACAGTGCGCCTCTTTCATAGAGACAGGATATGTAAGCTCAGATTAGCTGGTTCTCACTTCAGAGCATGCTACCCTGCACGGAGTTGGACATTGGTAAGATGGGCGCTGACCTCCTTGACAGGTTCAGAGGAAAAGGAAAAGAGATTCAAGATACTGCTTGTTTCTTTTGATTTTGGCATCAATACCACACAGTTACCTTAGCGCAATTATGGTAATTAGACAAACCCCATTTTCAAATCCACGCGTTATACAGCATAAGTGTCACTGTCCACGAGCCCCTTAATGCACTGTAGTACCTCTACTGTTCTTTGCTGTTGTACTGCCTTCCTCGTGACCACACCCTCTCCACACATGTGTGCTACACGTAATGCCCCATTTTACCTCTCATTCCACCCTTTCAAGCCATTCCCCTCTTTCACTTTCCCCTTAGTAACCATTAGTCCACTCTTCAGTTCATTGAACCTGACACTGTCTTGTTCCTTCACTATTTCTCTTTTTTTCTAACTCTCCACAGTAGAGTGACATCAATTGTCACTTGACTTTCTCTTCGTGGCTTATTTCACTGAGAACAATACCCACAAGTTCTATCCATGTTGTTGTAAATGGTAAGATTTGTTTTCATCATACGGCTGAATAATATTCTACGTCCCACATACTGATGGACATTTAGCTTGGCTATTGTCAATACTTCAGTGAGAAACATATGGGTGCAATTTTCGTTTTTAACATGGGCTGCTGCATTCTGTTTATATACTTATAGATTTGTTTTTTTATATTTATTCATATATTCCTTTATTAATTCTTTAATAATTAATCTAAAATTACATGAGAATCATTAATTTTACAAGACCAACACTATAAACAAGAACAACCCAGTTACGTCCCTGAAGTCACTGTCCATGAGCATAGTAAGATACTGTAGATTCCATCTCCCCCAATCCACATTAATAATGCTAATCATTATGCCTACATTCTCCTTGCTTTCATATGTAACAATGCCACCCTCTTACCCTTGGTAACTGTTACTCCAAACTTGTGTTTTGTGAATCTGCTGATGTTTTGCTCCTTCAGTTTTATCTTGGCTCTTCGTCTCCACGCATGTGTTAAATCATTTGATAAATTTCTTCTCTTCCTCACTTATTTCTCTGAGCATAATATGCTCTAGCGCCATCCATGATGTAGCAAATGCTAGGATTTGTTTTCTTCTGATGGCTGAGTAATGTTCCTTTCTGTATATGTACCACATCTTCTATACCCATTAATCTATTGATGTCCAATTAGCTAGGTTTCTTTGAATAGCAGTCTGATTATCATAGGGATATATATGTCTTTATTAGCTGGGCAGATTCATTGGTTTTATTGGATTCTTTAATTAATTTATTCTTTATTTACTTATTATTAATCTATAAGTAAAAGTATAACATGAGATTTTCTAGACTCCACCTGTCTCGAAATTCTTCCCAATGCCCCACTGCAGTCACTTCCATCAACAGAGCAGTGTACTCTAGATTCACTGCCTGTCTTCACTGTTTGGTTAAGCCGTCACCACGCACCCTCAAAAACATTACATGTGCTAATTATAATGCATCCTTTCCCTTCCCAATGTTATCCCTCCATTCTCCCATGTCCACCCTAGTCGTTTTTTCTTTGGTAAATGGTAGTTCATTCTTGGGCTCTGTGTGTCTGCCACTATTTTGCTCCTTCAGTTCTTTCCGGCTTCTCTATCTGCACAGATTGGTCATATCGTTTGATACTTGTCCTCCTATCTTAATTCATTGAACATAAAACCAGTTATTTCATCTATATTGTCACAAATGTGAGGATTTGTTTTCGTCTTATGGGTGAAAGGCAATTAATTGTTTATATATACCACTTCTTCTGTATCCATTCAACTTCTGATGGAGATGGTCCCGCTACTGTGAATAGTGCTGCGATAAACAAGGGGGTGCACATTCCATTTTTAAATTGGGCTACTGCATTATATCTACTTATCTATACTACTTACTTTTCCTCTATGTGTCTATCATCTATCATCTGACAATCTACCTTCTTGCTATCTCTCATCTATCATAGTCATCATTTATCTCTATCACCATCTTTCTGCAACTATGATCTTTATTACGTTCTATGTGTATCTATCTTTTATATCTCATGAATACACAATTACATGAGTAATATTGTTTACTACAACTTCCATCAACAATATATCTCCAGATATCCCATTGCGTTCACTATCCTCCAGTGCAGTAAAAAAATGTACAATCACTAGTCTTCCCTGTGACGTGCAGTCCTCCACGTTCCCTAGCCCAACACTATGTACTCTTATTCTAATTCACCATTTCTAACCCCCAGTCCTTCTTATCCCTCCACTATGATACAACCGGCACAGTCTCTTTCCTTTGGTAAACATTAGTCCATTCTTCTCTTCAGCGTGGCTTCTACAGTTTTGGTTTCTTCATTTTATTTCTTTTTTTAATACTCTGCTTGTGAGTGAAATCATTTGCCAATTTTCTCTCTCCACCGCTTATTTCACTGAGCATAATCCTCTGTATCTCCATCCATGTTGTTGTAAATGGCAGGGTTTGTTTTAGTCATATATCTGAATAATATCCCACTCTTCGTTTGCTGATGGATACTTAGCTTCACTATTGTTATCATTGTGGTAAATAACATAGCTGTGCACACGTCTCCTTTAAACTGGCTGCTGCTTTCTCTGTTACTCTGCATTTATTTTATGCATTCGTTCATTTAATTATATCTCATTAGTCTACAAGTACATGAATAAAATTATGTGTGCTAGGACCGGCCTATCACAAAGAACTCCAGGATTCTCATTTGCAGTCACACTCCGTGAGAATAGTAAGATACTGTAGAATCACTACTTGTCTTCCGTGTTTTGTACAGCCATCCCCACAATGCCCATCTGCAGTATACATGGAAGTCATATAGCACGATTTCTTTACCGATACTTCCACCATCCATTCGCTCCTATCCATCACAGATCCTTCCCTTTGGAATCTCTTAGTCCAATTTTCATTTCTGTGAATCGGATGATGTTTTGCTCCTTCAGTTTTCCTTTCTCCTACATCTCCACTGGTGGCTCATGTCACTTGACACTTGTCTTTCTCCACCTCTTATGTCATGAGTATAGTGCCCACCTTCACCTTCCGAGTTTTTACAAATGTTAGGATTTATTGTCATCTTATGGCTGAGTAATATTCAACTATGAATATGTACCACAAATTCATTACTCATTAATCTACTGATTTAAAGTTACCTGGGCTACTGTGCTTACTGCTGATAAACCCGTGGATGTATTTGCCTTTTTTAACTTGTCTGCTCCAATGGATTTATTGATATGTTTTTATTATTGATTTGTTTGTTTACCGTTAATCTGCAATTGTATGTGTAACGTATTTCCTAGACCCCCATTTCCTCGTTTCACCCAAAACGCCCGTGGTCACTTCCATCACCAAAACAATGTACTGTAGTATTGCTAGTTGTCTTCTCTGTTGGACAGCACACCAAGTGCATCCATTCCCACATTATATATGCTAACTGAAATGCTCCATTTCTTCCACACATCCTTTCCCCTCCATTTCCAACCATCCTTCTCTGTCTCTTTCCCTTTGGTAACTGTGAATCTATTCTTATGTTCTGTGACACCACTTTTTTTCCCCTTCAGCTTTTTCTTTTTTCTTACATTCCAATGATGAGTGACATCATTTTACTTATATATGTAGGCCAGAACAAGTTATGTTTCTAAGACGTTGCAGCTCCACACGGCTGAGCTCTGCCCAACATGTGCTAGTGGAGTTTGCAGGAACAGCCTTGTTGCCTTGAGATTCCATGATGTCACAGTGCGCCTCTTTCATAGAGACAGGATATGTAAGCTCAGATTAGCTGGTTCTCACTTCAGAGCATGCTACCCTGCACGGAGTTGGACATTGGTAAGATGGGCGCTGACCTCCTTGACAGGTTCAGAGGAAAAGGAAAAGAGATTCAAGATACTGCTTGTTTCTTTTGATTTTGGCATCAATACCACACAGTTACCTTAGCGCAATTATGGTAATTAGACAAACCCCATTTTCAAATCCACGCGTTATACAGCATAAGTGTCACTGTCCACGAGCCCCTTAATGCACTGTAGTACCTCTACTGTTCTTTGCTGTTGTACTGCCTTCCTCGTGACCACACCCTCTCCACACATGTGTGCTACACGTAATGCCCCATTTTACCTCTCATTCCACCCTTTCAAGCCATTCCCCTCTTTCACTTTCCCCTTAGTAACCATTAGTCCACTCTTCAGTTCATTGAACCTGACACTGTCTTGTTCCTTCACTATTTCTCTTTTTTTCTAACTCTCCACAGTAGAGTGACATCAATTGTCACTTGACTTTCTCTTCGTGGCTTATTTCACTGAGAACAATACCCACAAGTTCTATCCATGTTGTTGTAAATGGTAAGATTTGTTTTCATCATACGGCTGAATAATATTCTACGTCCCACATACTGATGGACATTTAGCTTGGCTATTGTCAATACTTCAGTGAGAAACATATGGGTGCAATTTTCGTTTTTAACATGGGCTGCTGCATTCTGTTTATATACTTATAGATTTGTTTTTTTATATTTATTCATATATTCCTTTATTAATTCTTTAATAATTAATCTAAAATTACATGAGAATCATTAATTTTACAAGACCAACACTATAAACAAGAACAACCCAGTTACGTCCCTGAAGTCACTGTCCATGAGCATAGTAAGATACTGTAGATTCCATCTCCCCCAATCCACATTAATAATGCTAATCATTATGCCTACATTCTCCTTGCTTTCATATGTAACAATGCCACCCTCTTACCCTTGGTAACTGTTACTCCAAACTTGTGTTTTGTGAATCTGCTGATGTTTTGCTCCTTCAGTTTTATCTTGGCTCTTCGTCTCCACGCATGTGTTAAATCATTTGATAAATTTCTTCTCTTCCTCACTTATTTCTCTGAGCATAATATGCTCTAGCGCCATCCATGATGTAGCAAATGCTAGGATTTGTTTTCTTCTGATGGCTGAGTAATGTTCCTTTCTGTATATGTACCACATCTTCTATACCCATTAATCTATTGATGTCCAATTAGCTAGGTTTCTTTGAATAGCAGTCTGATTATCATAGGGATATATATGTCTTTATTAGCTGGGCAGATTCATTGGTTTTATTGGATTCTTTAATTAATTTATTCTTTATTTACTTATTATTAATCTATAAGTAAAAGTATAACATGAGATTTTCTAGACTCCACCTGTCTCGAAATTCTTCCCAATGCCCCACTGCAGTCACTTCCATCAACAGAGCAGTGTACTCTAGATTCACTGCCTGTCTTCACTGTTTGGTTAAGCCGTCACCACGCACCCTCAAAAACATTACATGTGCTAATTATAATGCATCCTTTCCCTTCCCAATGTTATCCCTCCATTCTCCCATGTCCACCCTAGTCGTTTTTTCTTTGGTAAATGGTAGTTCATTCTTGGGCTCTGTGTGTCTGCCACTATTTTGCTCCTTCAGTTCTTTCCGGCTTCTCTATCTGCACAGATTGGTCATATCGTTTGATACTTGTCCTCCTATCTTAATTCATTGAACATAAAACCAGTTATTTCATCTATATTGTCACAAATGTGAGGATTTGTTTTCGTCTTATGGGTGAAAGGCAATTAATTGTTTATATATACCACTTCTTCTGTATCCATTCAACTTCTGATGGAGATGGTCCCGCTACTGTGAATAGTGCTGCGATAAACAAGGGGGTGCACATTCCATTTTTAAATTGGGCTACTGCATTATATCTACTTATCTATACTACTTACTTTTCCTCTATGTGTCTATCATCTATCATCTGACAATCTACCTTCTTGCTATCTCTCATCTATCATAGTCATCATTTATCTCTATCACCATCTTTCTGCAACTATGATCTTTATTACGTTCTATGTGTATCTATCTTTTATATCTCATGAATACACAATTACATGAGTAATATTGTTTACTACAACTTCCATCAACAATATATCTCCAGATATCCCATTGCGTTCACTATCCTCCAGTGCAGTAAAAAAATGTACAATCACTAGTCTTCCCTGTGACGTGCAGTCCTCCACGTTCCCTAGCCCAACACTATGTACTCTTATTCTAATTCACCATTTCTAACCCCCAGTCCTTCTTATCCCTCCACTATGATACAACCGGCACAGTCTCTTTCCTTTGGTAAACATTAGTCCATTCTTCTCTTCAGCGTGGCTTCTACAGTTTTGGTTTCTTCATTTTATTTCTTTTTTTAATACTCTGCTTGTGAGTGAAATCATTTGCCAATTTTCTCTCTCCACCGCTTATTTCACTGAGCATAATCCTCTGTATCTCCATCCATGTTGTTGTAAATGGCAGGGTTTGTTTTAGTCATATATCTGAATAATATCCCACTCTTCGTTTGCTGATGGATACTTAGCTTCACTATTGTTATCATTGTGGTAAATAACATAGCTGTGCACACGTCTCCTTTAAACTGGCTGCTGCTTTCTCTGTTACTCTGCATTTATTTTATGCATTCGTTCATTTAATTATATCTCATTAGTCTACAAGTACATGAATAAAATTATGTGTGCTAGGACCGGCCTATCACAAAGAACTCCAGGATTCTCATTTGCAGTCACACTCCGTGAGAATAGTAAGATACTGTAGAATCACTACTTGTCTTCCGTGTTTTGTACAGCCATCCCCACAATGCCCATCTGCAGTATACATGGAAGTCATATAGCACGATTTCTTTACCGATACTTCCACCATCCATTCGCTCCTATCCATCACAGATCCTTCCCTTTGGAATCTCTTAGTCCAATTTTCATTTCTGTGAATCGGATGATGTTTTGCTCCTTCAGTTTTCCTTTCTCCTACATCTCCACTGGTGGCTCATGTCACTTGACACTTGTCTTTCTCCACCTCTTATGTCATGAGTATAGTGCCCACCTTCACCTTCCGAGTTTTTACAAATGTTAGGATTTATTGTCATCTTATGGCTGAGTAATATTCAACTATGAATATGTACCACAAATTCATTACTCATTAATCTACTGATTTAAAGTTACCTGGGCTACTGTGCTTACTGCTGATAAACCCGTGGATGTATTTGCCTTTTTTAACTTGTCTGCTCCAATGGATTTATTGATATGTTTTTATTATTGATTTGTTTGTTTACCGTTAATCTGCAATTGTATGTGTAACGTATTTCCTAGACCCCCATTTCCTCGTTTCACCCAAAACGCCCGTGGTCACTTCCATCACCAAAACAATGTACTGTAGTATTGCTAGTTGTCTTCTCTGTTGGACAGCACACCAAGTGCATCCATTCCCACATTATATATGCTAACTGAAATGCTCCATTTCTTCCACACATCCTTTCCCCTCCATTTCCAACCATCCTTCTCTGTCTCTTTCCCTTTGGTAACTGTGAATCTATTCTTATGTTCTGTGACACCACTTTTTTTCCCCTTCAGCTTTTTCTTTTTTCTTACATTCCAATGATGAGTGACATCATTTTACTTATATATGTAGGCCAGAACAAGTTATGTTTCTAAGACGTTGCAGCTCCACACGGCTGAGCTCTGCCCAACATGTGCTAGTGGAGTTTGCAGGAACAGCCTTGTTGCCTTGAGATTCCATGATGTCACAGTGCGCCTCTTTCATAGAGACAGGATATGTAAGCTCAGATTAGCTGGTTCTCACTTCAGAGCATGCTACCCTGCACGGAGTTGGACATTGGTAAGATGGGCGCTGACCTCCTTGACAGGTTCAGAGGAAAAGGAAAAGAGATTCAAGATACTGCTTGTTTCTTTTGATTTTGGCATCAATACCACACAGTTACCTTAGCGCAATTATGGTAATTAGACAAACCCCATTTTCAAATCCACGCGTTATACAGCATAAGTGTCACTGTCCACGAGCCCCTTAATGCACTGTAGTACCTCTACTGTTCTTTGCTGTTGTACTGCCTTCCTCGTGACCACACCCTCTCCACACATGTGTGCTACACGTAATGCCCCATTTTACCTCTCATTCCACCCTTTCAAGCCATTCCCCTCTTTCACTTTCCCCTTAGTAACCATTAGTCCACTCTTCAGTTCATTGAACCTGACACTGTCTTGTTCCTTCACTATTTCTCTTTTTTTCTAACTCTCCACAGTAGAGTGACATCAATTGTCACTTGACTTTCTCTTCGTGGCTTATTTCACTGAGAACAATACCCACAAGTTCTATCCATGTTGTTGTAAATGGTAAGATTTGTTTTCATCATACGGCTGAATAATATTCTACGTCCCACATACTGATGGACATTTAGCTTGGCTATTGTCAATACTTCAGTGAGAAACATATGGGTGCAATTTTCGTTTTTAACATGGGCTGCTGCATTCTGTTTATATACTTATAGATTTGTTTTTTTATATTTATTCATATATTCCTTTATTAATTCTTTAATAATTAATCTAAAATTACATGAGAATCATTAATTTTACAAGACCAACACTATA